>NC_137057.1:45837750-46100250 GCF_032717465.1 Coenobita brevimanus
CATGTATTTTTTTTTTTTCCCAATTCTGTCAGTTGATAAGTGTTTCTGTAAAGCTTAGGTCAGGGTGCAGAATTTTCCATTACCAGTTGTATGGTGGGAATACTGTTAGTTTAGGCCATACCTGTGGCGAATCGAGGACATCTTTATATGCACTGGACAGTATTTGTGGATGTGGGAGCATCTCTTGGCCAGTCAGTTAGACCATATGATTACTCAGCAGAACTTCACTCGTGTAGATTTTAATATATTGTGGCCCTTCATGACTTCACATCCATTACTTATATATTTTTATGTGCTGACCATATTTTCTTTATTCCAATAAATGTATCTTTAATGTAAATGCTTCTTTAATATAAATGTTTCAATATTTTGTGTAGTGGAGTAGAGTTTATCACCTTTTAAGACTAATGAAAAACAGCTTGATTTTGACAAGGCAGTCTTATAATTTCCGATATTTGAGAGGTAGTAGAATTAATTGTGCTTTTTAAATCTAATGTCAGTTGCTTTACCAATGAGTGAAGTATTGCTGCAACTTTTAATCCAAATACTAAACACACAACCAAAGAACTGCAGCTAAAAAAAAAAAATGCATACTCCTGATGCAGGCCAAAAATTATTTGAAACATCTGGACATATTGCATCAGTGGCACATAGTGATGCAGCTTCGTCAATTTTTATTCCATCTGACTACAACTGCTGCATGTTTATCTCATTTGTACTGCTGTGTCAATGGTCACTGCCCCTCCGAAACATCTGCTTGCATCCCTCCACCACCCTCATGGGTGCATAGCACCTGTCTAGCAGCAAACTCTCATCCGTTTTCTGTCCAGCTCTCAAATGCAGGAGTTAACCTTCATGTACGCAGTAGGTCAACTCTGGAACTAAGCTTTTCACTCTTCCTACTGCCTATGATCCTCCAGTCTTTTTAATGCTGTGTCTAGGTATCTCAAGATGAACGATCTTGAATTTGGCCCTTAATTTAGTTTTTTGTTGGAGGGAACAGTCGTTCAGGTATTCTAGCATTTGGTTCATTCTTCCTTGCATAAAATATTGATTTAAATTGTTGTGGGAACAACATTGCCTAAAAATTACCTACTGTAGTGTTCATCTGTCATGCTGGACTAAAAGACCTGTTGCTCTGGGTCCTGAATGGTTTGGTAGGCCAGGAACAGCATTACTGATTTTATACATACACTACATTATTAGTTTCCTACTATCACAATACAATGAGCAAAACATTTAAACTTCATACAGTCTTGGATAAGATGTGTGTGTTTCTACACCAAGAAATTAACAAGGGTTATATAAACTGTAGCAGCCAGTTCATAAGTAACCTTGTAATTTTTTAGAAGTGCTATTCCAAGGTTTTTTAAGGGAACGAAGTCTTAAAAGGCGAGAAATGTTACTTCGTTACTTGTAAAAAATATAATGTGGCCATTTTTTTTTTTTTTTAAATATACAAAAAGATCTGTTATTGGTATGTAGGTTATGGGCAACATTCCACGAGTTTAGTAAGAAATCATATGTCATTTGGTTGTCTATGCTCCATAAATTAGAATTGGGAGACTGAGGGATGGAGTGGAGAGGGAGAGAATTAACTAGGAGTGTGAGTGGGAGGTAGGAGGGGAGACCAAGGATGAGATGGAGGGCTGGAGTGAGAGACTAACGGCCAATTCACACTATATGGTTCGTCTTCGTAGGGTTACGGTTCCATTTGCTGTGTCACTGTTCACACTATACATCCATGATCTCGTCAGTCCAAGTGCGTGCAGCTGTGGCTCCAACAAGAAGCCTCAGAAATTAGTGTAAAGCAGCTTGCTGCAACTCTCATTTTTGCGCAACTACTTAAGTGACAATGCCACTGATGTTACAACCATGAATGTCACGTGAACAATGCAGAAGCTCTTTAGTAGACATAACTAGACAGGGGAGGAAATGCTCCACAAGGTGCATTCCTTGTAAAAGAAATTTAAAAGATTCTTGAAATCCCACTGGTTCTCTTCCCCATGGGCATAAAAGAGGGTTGAGAGAGAACTCTTACCAGTGGTTATGAACAGGATGTTGGGAGAACTCTGTGAATGGTAATGGATAGAGGTGTTAAGAGATACCCTATGAATGGTAATGAATAGGATGAAGGATAAAATGCTATTTGTCACACTTATAATAAAATAGTGAAATATTTAAATATCTTACCCAATTTTTCCAATCCCTCTCCTATTAATTTCCATATTTTTTCTTTCACATGGTTATCATATTTTCTGTTGCCCTTGTCATATAGTTCCTCGTAGCCTCTGACCAGTTCTAATAACTTCTCGTCACTCATGACTGCTTATAGTACTGTTCACGGCCAAAACCAGTGACAGGCTGAAGTTGTCCTCTGTCATCTGTAAACACACCGTGACTGGATACGTATCGATGATCACACTGATCGGTGGAGGTACGGAGCGTTTCCATACGTATACGTTTCGTTCGTTAGAGATTTCTTCTAAACGTAGCCGATCCATACGAGTGAAAGGCGCACGAAAGATGAACAGTAAATGGAAAATATAGTGTGAACAGCCCCATTGATTTCGATAAAATAATTAACGTACGAAAGCGGTACGGAGATGAACCGTGTAGTGTGAATCGGCCCTAATGTGTGTGAGGTGTAGAGGGGGGGGGGGGAGGGAAACTGAGGGATTGAGTAGAGGATGTTGTAAATTGAAATGGGATGGAGAGAGAAACTAACTAGGAGTGTATGTGAGTAAGGTGGATGTGGGGTAAGAGGGAGGGGGAGACTGAGGATGAGATGGAGGGATGAGTGGAGGTATATAGGAGAGGAGGGTGTAAGTTGGGGGTGGAGTATGAGAGTGAGGTGGAGGGATGGAATAGAGGTATGAGAGGGAGGTGTAAGTGGGGGGGATGGAGAGAGAGACTAAGTAGGGGTTTGTGTGAGTGAGGTGGAGGGGGGAGAGGGAGGGGGAGACTGAGGATGAGATGGAGGGATGGAGTGGAGAGGTACAGTATATGGGAGGGGGTGTAAGTTGGAGGGGGAGGAGTGGAGTGGGAGACTAGAGTGTATGTGAGTGAGGTGGAAGGATGGAGTGGAGAGGTGCATGAGAGAGGAGGGTGTAAGTTGGGGGGTGTAAGAAGATTAATTCTGAGAGTGTATGTGTGTGAGGTGGAGACTGAGGATGAGATGGAGGGATGGAGTGGAGAGATGTATGAGAGGGGGGTGTAAGTTGGGGGAATGGAGAGTAGGAAACATAATCAGGAGAGTGTATGTGAGTAAGGTGGGGGGAGCTGAGGATGGGATAGAGATGGAGAGGAGAGGAGGGTGTAAGTTGGGGTGTGTGAAAGACTAACTAGGTGAGTGTATGTGAGGAAAATGGAGGGATAGGGGAGGGGATGTAAGTTGGTGGAATGGAGAGTAGGAAACTTCAACAGGAGGGTGTATGTGAGTGAAGTGGGGGAAGAGGCAGGGGGGGTGGGTGGTCTGAGGATGAGATAGATATGGAGAGGTATATGATAAGGGGGGGTGGGGTGTAATCTGGGGTGAGGGCAGGTAGATGGCAGTGGACAGGGAGGAGATATGTGCCCTCACAGGATCAAGGTGTCTGGCTATAGGTAGATATAGCATGGCCACACTTTCACAGTGTTATAGTAATATGGCCATGATATATTTCTACAGTTTTATTTGTTTGCTTGAGATTATACTCTGAACTTTAGCTTGGCCTATAATTTTAAATCTTTCCAGCCTGAATTATGAGTTGTAACTTTCTTAAAACAGGATAGTAGGCACAGTGTGAAAAGGATTATGAGTTAATAGCATTGCCTTTCTGTGCCTCGAGTTACTCTTGTGTTGACACAGCTGGAAAAGAATGAAAAATTGGGCCAAGTTAGTGAAGAGTAAATATTGTTCAGTAGAATGTGATTTTGTTGATATTTAACATGCATCACAACCAGTCCATGTTGGTATTTTTGAACCTCTTCAGTACTGTTACATCTTTTCTCAGTTTATTGTTGCTGTGTCCCAGATGATTTTATTCTTGCTGCTGCCAGACGATTTTACTCAGCTTAGGAAGGGTCTCTCATACTGAAGGGAGGCTATGTCCCCTCCAGTATGAGATAGCACTCCAAGCTGAATAAAATCGTGTGGCATAAGCAGGAATAAAATGTCCTCATACTGAAGGGGTTAATTGGCTCATGTCTTTGGTATACTGTATGCCATGTTGACTAATGGTGCATTGCTTCCTGTTTAACACGCCTTAGCAAACACACGTTGCGTGGTGCACACAGTGTTTAGCAGTGCATGTTAAGTAGCCCTTTTGATCACTCTTGTATGCCATGTGTTCTTGTATAGCTCTGCCTGGCATTAGCTGGGCAGAGCAATACAAGACATGGCATCTACACAGTGATTTGAAGGGCACGCTCTTGGAAGCATCTTGGGGTAGGGCACAGAACCTATCTCGATAAATCGGCCACGAAAATACGGACTGGCAACCCTCCCTTGGGGTTGCCAGTCCTTATTTCTCTGGCCGATTTATCGAGACAGGTTTTTTTTGCACCTTCTCCACTTAAATGTATATATCTAGTGGAAATAAAACCAATTTATTATTACAGTGTCTATTATATACTAATACCTTTTTTGTGTATTACTTATATATGTATAGTACTTTGAAAAATATCAGAAAGAGAATACCAATAGACATGAATAGTACGAAGGAGACATCACTTCGTACTATTCATGTCTATTGGTACTCTTTTTCTGATATTTTTCAAAGTACTATACATATATAAGTAACTTAACATTCAAAATTTAGCACTTAGAAAAAATTATGAACTTAAAAGGACACTATACAAAGACATTAAAGAATAAAAGAAACACATATTAAAAACAAACAAAACAAGACACATGGAGCAGGACAGAGGAAGTACAGCAGGACATAGCAGAGATGACAGGACAAGAACAGCAGGACAGGGCACAGAAGACAGGGAAGGACACAGCACAGATGACAGGGCAAGAACAGCAGGACATGACACAGATGATGGAAGAACACAACAGGGCAGGTCATAACAAGGCAAGACAAGCAGGATACAGCAAGAGATGGAAGGGCACGACACACAAAGGAAAAAATAGCAGATATGGAAGGGCAGGACACCCTAGGCAAGAACAGCAGGACACAGGGTAAGAATAGCAAGGAGGGGAGGACAGGCCAAGGATACAGATGACAGTGCATGGGTGTAGGGGAGGATAGGGGTGGCAGGGCAGGGGAGAGAATAGGAAGGGTGTAGGGGAGGGCATGGCTGCATATTGCAAGGGTGTAAGGGAGGGCATGGCTGTACAGTGTATTGCATGGGTGTAGGGGAGGGAAGGAAAGTGCAAGGGTGCAGGCCAGGTAAGAGATGGCAGAACGGGTGGAAGGACAGGACATGGTTGACAGAACAGGGATGGAAGGACAGGACAAGGATGACAGGAATAGAAAGGGACACCTGGTAGGGCATAGCAAGGGTGTTGGTGGTAGGGTGGGTTGCAGGGTGGTAAGGTTAGGAAGAGGAAGAAAAGGGAGAGAAGAACGAGGAGAAGAGGAGGCCTAATACAATAAGAGGGGGAAGAGGAGGAGAGGAGGCCTAATACAAAAAAGGGGGAAGAGGAGGCCTAATACAACAAGGGGGAGGAGGAGGAAGGAAGAAAAGAATGAGGAGGAGGAGGGGAGGAAGGAAGAAAAGAATGAGGAGGAGGGAGGAGGAAGGAAGAAAAGAATGAGGAGGAGGAGGAGGAAGGAAGAAAAGAATGAGGAGGAGGAGGAGGAAGGAAGAAAAGAATGAGGAGGAGGAAGGAACAAAAAAATGAGGAGGAGGAGGAGGAGGAAGGAACAAAAAAATGAGGAGGAGGAGGAGGAGGAAGGAAGAGGAGGAAAAGAACAAGGAGGAGGAGAAGAGGAAGCCTAATACAATACGGGGAGGAAGAGGAAGGAAGGGAAGAACAACGAGGAGAAGAGGAAGCCTAATACAATACTTAACTATATGAAGTACTAAAACACACAGAGAATAAACACTCAACTTTGTTTTCCTTTGTAATATTAATGCCAGCAAGGGGTATCATTAGTTTATGCTTCAAAAACTGCTTGTGGGTCAAATAATAATAATAATAATAATTTACTGGCAAACCCCTATCAGTAATTCCTCATTTAAGAGACTTTCACTAAGCACAGTCTCTCTCTTAATGTCACTCAAAAATACACTTTTCACAAACTTCTTAATTAATCTCAAAGGTGTGCTGTGAAAGATCAATGTTAATTCATCTAAAAATATAATTTTTTTAAATTTAACACAAATAAATATTGCTAGTTAGTTCTGTCTTGCATATGATCCTTAAATGCAGGAGAAAAAGTCCCTCTTGCTGGGACCCGACCCTAACTTCACGCAATCAGCAATTTACGGGAATATATATCAATTATTAAATGAGGAATTACTTACTGCTGGCATCATACACAAACAAAACTCACAATTTACACATATTCTGTTTTTAACTGTGTGGAAAATGTGCCACTAGATCTCAGATGATGTGTTTATATATACAGTATTTCAAAGCTATGCATATATATACTGAGGTGTACATGATGGGCCTGTAGAAACAGTTCAGTATTTTTATCTCATTTGTATCGTACCATTCATGAAGGCTCCAACATGCATTCATTGGCCATAGTCACCTAATGGTGGCTGTCTATGCTGCTCAATCTCTGGCAGCCACCCTATGACCTTGTCTCGTATTTTTTTTTCCAGTCTGCCTCACAACCCTACCCCCGAAATCCACACTTCTCGCCTTACGCACCCAATTGTTATAAAATTGCGGTGCAGGGCAGACATCTTCAGGTGGTGGCACTGATATAACCAGGCCGTGTCCAGTGAAAAGGGCTAGATGCTCACTCACTGACCATTTAAGCCCCTGGAATCCTGACTACCTCACATATTTCTCCCTACATAAGTGCTTAAAAATTATCAACTCCATGACTTTCCTATTCCAGACCAACACCACTACAATACCAGTTGGTGTTCTCAGTGCCAAAAATCCCTCGTGGCTAAACACACAGACACAGGACAACAAGGGGACTCCCAATGCAGAAAAACACGAACACATAAACCACCACCACAACCCAACAAGACCTCCACACAGAGTTATAAGGCTGCCTCCTCCCCCCAACCTCACTATGTACCTCTTCATAATAACTTATCCCATGAAACAGTGAAATTTTTAGTACTGAGACAGGAATGGGTCTCCTTGATTACTAGTTCAACTGACCCTCCAATCTGGCCCCACTTTGTCAGAGGAACATAAAAGCATTACGGCCATTCAAACCACCAAGGAAGTTGTACTAGACCTATTACTTGACCACTGCCCCAAATTAGAAAGTTATCTAAATCCAAATAAAATGTGCAACCATTTTTATTCTTCCTCCTTTTTTTCTTATTTCCTTTTTTTTCTGTTAATAATTTATCCTGTACATACTGCCTACCTGGCCACTACAGCCATTCAAAGCCTATAACACTGCACGCCAGCACTAAATTTCACAAGATATAGTCAATATTTTTTTTCTCGCCCCTAAAACGGCCCCCATTCAGAAGGAACTGTGCTGTGAAAATACATGGAATTTCACAGTACAGGTCATCAGCTCCGACCACCTGCACTTGTTGCAGTCCGCCCATGGCTGTGGCCGTCAACCTCTTTTTTATTTTATTTTTTTATTTATTTATTTTTTTAATTCCAGTACTTTATTATTTCAGGGTGCACACAGCTTTTTTTATAAATAAATATATATATATACAGTACTTTATTTTTATTATTTCACACTGTACCTAGCTACCTATGCACACAGGGCCACTACAGACATCCACAAATCTGCAGCCAAACAGGACCCTTCAAAAACCATCATCAGACACCCACCCTTCACAAACAACCCTACCCAGAGAAACACGAATACACCTACTCTCTCTCACCCTCTCTTTACTCTAACTTTGTCTAAAAATGCCTTGTGCTCTCTCTCATGGATCTATCTATCTATCTATTGCCAGACGCCTTAATCCCGTACGGGATGGCCACAAACGTATCGCCTCTCATGGATGCTGGGTTGTAAGCATAGTATATAAACACTAAAATACGATGCTGGTTATGAAGAAAAGCTATGGACGGCATGTAATAAAACCTTGCATTACAAAAAGTACTTTAAAAAAATCTATAAGCCAAGAAACTGTTTACAAAGCTGGGTGGTAACCATATAATCAAACCATATGTGCTCCCTATGTGTCAACAAGTGGGTTGGTGAAGGGTTAGTGCCCCTCCCCATAAAAAAAAGTCAAATGACCCCCCCTTATGGGATTATGGCAGCTGGCAGTAGGCAGACAGATAGATAGAGATTCTCATCCTATACCCAACACTAAAATTCACAAGGATACATATTTTCTTTCCTACCCCCTTAAAACGGCCCCCATTCCAACAGAACCATACTGTGAAAAACATATGGAATTTCACAGTACAGGTCAGCGGCTCTGTCCACCTGCAATACCTGTAGCCCAAGTGCAGATTCGCCAGTGGCTGTGGCCGTCATCCACTTTTTTTTTTCCTTTTCTAACTTTATTTCTGCTACTTCAGACGGTACATAGCAACTACCTAGATATACATGGCCACTACACCCAAACAGAAGCCTTCAAAAACCGTCATGAGACACCCACCCTTCAGACACAACCACAGCCAGAAAAACACAACCTATACTCTCTCTCTCTTTTTACTCTAACTTGATCTAAAAACGCCCTGTGCTCTCTCTCATGGATGCTGTATTGTAAGAATACAGTATATAAGCACTAAAATATGATGCTGGTTTTGAAGAACAGCTATGGAAAGCATGTAATAAGAACTTACATTACAAAGAGTACTTACAACCTATTCTCATCCTATACCCAACACTATTTTTCAGAACAATACATATTTTTTCCTACCCCCTTAAAACGGCCCCCATTCCAAAGGAACTGTGCTGTGAAAAGCATATGGAATTTCAAAGTACAGGTCACTGGCTCCGACCATCTGCAATACCGGTGGCCTAAGTGCAGTCCAGTAGCCCAAGTGCAGACCACCAAGTGGCTGTGGCCGTCATCCACTTTTTTTTTTTTTCCTTCTTTTTAAACTTTATTTCTACTATTTCAGACGGTACATAGCTACTACCTAGATATACAACAGAAACCTTCAAAAACCATCACGAGACACCCACCCTTCAGACTCAACCATACCCAGAGAAACACAACTCTAACTTGGTCTAAAAATGGCTTATGCTCTCTCATGAATGCTGAGTTGTAAGAACACAGTAAACAGGCATTAAAATATGATGACTGTCACAATGAAAAGCTATGGAGTGAATGCAGGTCTAATGTTTGGTTTCTGCCAGTGGGACACGTTAAAAAAAAACTACCAAAACATGAAAATTTGTGCCAAGTTAGAGTGAAATGAGTATACCCAGACTTCAACACAATCATCATCTTTCTCTACTTCAATGCCAACACAATACACCACTCACACACTATGCCCACAGTGTAATGCTTCCTGCCAGACCACACCACACTCACATTTACCACAGTGTAAGGCCTCCCCCCCTCACCACAACACACTACTACAAACACTCACCACATGTACCACAGTGTAGGCCTCCTCCCACACACCACACCACACTACCACAACAAACAATCCTTCAACATATACCTTTGGGGCTGCCAGGGTTTCTGTAGTCAGTCAAGTGGGATTACAAGCCAAGATTTACTAATACATAGCAAATATTCTTCAAAACAGCATAATTTTGATATAATAGGTTTATCATCCACTGACAAAGGAATTCAATTTATCATGAGAATTAATTTGCTGGAAGGGAAGGTTATGACGGACAATACAGGTGATAGGAGGGTCAGAGGCATGTAATGATTTTAGCACTACAACAACAGGGTCTCTCTCTCTCATGACAGAAATATTTGAGGTGGGAGCAAAGAACAAAGAATAAACAAGCATTAATGGGGCCAACTATCAGTACCATGCCTAGTGAAGTGGACTAATCATCATCATCATCTTCGTAACCAATTATTTTTCAATCATCGTAACCATTTTTTTTTCTTTTTCAAGCAGTCATTCCTATCCTGTTTATTTATTTTTTTTACACATGGATAAAATGCATAAGGCCCATAAAGCAAAGAGGAAACCCAAGAGAGAGTGAAACTAACTGCAAGCCCAATGAAATGGCTCATACACTCATTCACTTACCATTCAAATCCTAGTATCTTACACACACACACACACAAAACCATGGGGACATCACACATCCTTGCTCTCTCTAATCATAAACCACCACAACCCAACCCAACAGACATCAACAGCATCACAAACACCCAAACGATACACAGACCAAGGAAACGCAACAATGAAGGAGAAATATCAACATCATAGCCTAAGAATCAGCATAACAATAGTAATTCTAAAAACGTATCAACCATTGGCTGTCATGTTGGAGACCTTGCAACTTTATACAACATCGTCTGCCATCATCCAATCCTATGTCACCCCATACGGAGCGTGGGAAGCCAGGTCTAGGCATACTGCACAAAATTATCTGCTCAACACATAATACTGCTGATTTCTGAGATGCCCTGGGTTGAAAGACGATAGAGACCTGACAGGCAAATTGGTTCTTGCTCATGCTTAGGAAAATATGGCAAATGACTGTGTGATAGGAAGAGATATATCAAAATAGTTTAGTCTATGGGCACCCTAGGATCTCTCCCTACCTATATCAATCTACCTATAGCCTGACGCCCTAATCCATATAGTTATAAAATTTCAAACACGTGGCACATTTTCCCACGTACCGATAATAGTATAACATATTCCAATGCAACATATAACTATAGTCAGTTTATTTCCATCTGACAAAACAAGGCAACTTTTATCACTTCAGTACTAAATCATTGATGTATAATACTAGTCAAATTAACTCTCCAGTCTGACTACACTTGGCCATAAAGCTAACGGTTATGAATCTCAGTCAGGTGAAGCAAACTGACTATAGAATAAATCAACAGAAATAAAGACACCAAAAAAACACTCCCACATCAATATATAAAACATAGTCAGCCACAGGAAAAATAATATAAAAAACATAAACCGTATTAACGATGAATGTTCGTATATATGCAGGGAAAAATCTCGTTAATCTCTCACCTAAATGAAGGGAATCAACTGCTATGTTTAATGAGGGGAATAAACTCAGAATGATTGTTAGTCTTGGATATAAATGAAGGGAAACGACTCAAGTTGCTCATCAACCTTTGACATAAAGGGTCGTTAACTAAGGATGCTTGTTAGTTTTAAAATCTCAGTGCTATTTAGGACAATACATTTTTCTTTTTAATGCAGAGAAGCAGAAACTGAAGAGTGCAAGAAATAATACACAAAAAAGAGCCAAATGCAAGATATCTTACATCTGAAATTCCTGCACACATTGCATTTACAAGACTGGAGGTCACAGGCAGAGGGAAATAGAGATTGAGAAAAATAAATTCAAGTTGACCTGTTGCCAATTACAATCAACCAAAGAAGGACAAGAGTACATATTTTTTTCCAGCATATTTTTTCCTGTGGCTGACTGTGCACTACATCACAATGACATGGTAATAATAATAATGCAAATATAACAAGAAAATGGGCATAACAATTGGTGTACAAATACAACAGCCAACATCAACAGTTCAGGAGGGATAATATATACAAAACACTCATTTTTATTGTGGGGTAAACAACCACTTATGGCTTTTTTGCAGAGTCCTTTTATTTGCCACAGTTATTTACGATCTTTTGGGCTGATAATACCTGCTGTTGTGGTGGTCCCTGGCTCATTTTAATTACTAAGAATCAGAGTCAATGCTGGAGAAACTAAATACTCGAATTTAATCAAAGAAAAGAGGCAATAGGAGCTCCAAAATTCTTACAACCAAGATTATCCTCTAACATTCTTCAGACGTGTGTGTGCATCTTTCAGGAGTTTACTCTGGAAAATGAAATGCATACATCCTTAGCAAAGTTTCATAGCTCATTTAGCCATATCTCATTCAAGAAGGTAGATGATCAGCACACACAGATAAGCTACAACCAACTGACACTGTTTTACTTAGGCAGCAAATACTGTACTGGCAAAAATGCTGAAATTGATGCTATGTTGGTTCAAAGAAGTGGTTTGATTACAGCACTACTACACAGGCATATCCACACACCTGCCACTGTCCTACTTAGCCAGGAATACAGGACCACAGCAACAGCAGCCCACAATTTACTAAACCAAAATACAGGGCTGCCCATATATATCTGGTGTTGTCGGCTCAGTCTGCGGGTATGGGGGAAACACATATTTTGACAACTTAATTATGCTCCGTTTAACTGGGTATTAAATTACCATCATTCCTTTGTAAATGCTAGTTGAAACAGGACTAATATGGTGCTAGTCATGAAGAAGTGCTATGGAAAGGACGTTGGGCCACAGTGCTATCTTATTCTGCCAGTGACGTGAGGGAAATAAATCTGCATAAGGACAAAAATCTTGTCTCTTTGTGTCAGGTTTGTCATACCTTGTGCCATGCTTTTGTGTGTCATGTCTGTGTGTGTCGTGTTCCTGCATGTCATGTCTCAGTGGCTCTTCAATTTGTATATGGATGAAGCTATAAGAGAGGTAATAGGAAGGAATGTGAATATACTGGTATCTAGTGAGGGAGGGTAAGATGTGGAAACTTCCTGAGCTGTTGCTTGCTGATGATACTGTATTGTGATGAATGTGAACTGCAAGGCTTGGTGCAGGAGTCTGAGGATGTAAGAAACAGAATCCTAAAGAGAATATACTTATGGGTAAAGTTATGGTCTTGATGGAAATCACAGCATACAGAGTGAGACTGGATGGTGAGGAAATAGATAATGAAGGTGCATCCAAGTACTTCAGAGTGATGAGTGAGGATGGAAGGATGTGCTTGAATGGGTACAGCAGGGTAGAAAGGTTGCTGGATCACTGAAAGCTGTGATAAGACGTTGAGAAATGAGGCTTAGATCCTGCTGGAAGGGCACAAGAGTGAGAGCAGTGGAAATGACCTGAGGAATGTGTGGAGTTTTATGGACAGACAGATATACAAATGAGGAAGTGGAAAAGTGCTGTGGTGCTATTAGGAGAAATACTTTGAGATAGTTTGGCCATGTAGAGGATGGGGAATGAGAGAATGACTAGAAGGTATGTGTATGATGTGAAGAGGAGGAGAGACCATGGCAGAGACGGAAGACTGGAATGGAGAGATACAAGGGAGGGAGGTGTGAGTTGGAGAGAGGGCAGTCAAATAGCAGATAACAGAATGACATGGAGTTAATTTGTTTGTGGCCTCCCCTTATGCGACTGAGATGTCTGGCAAATAGATAAAGGTCAGTGGAGGGTAAAAATCTCTTCTTACCAAAATGAGTGAACTCTAAGCAATTACTGAAGAAAATGCAAGAGGAGATATTAAATTACTTGCTAAAAAAATGCAACCAATGGCTGCAAACAAGCAATCACTATCAAGTAAGAAAGGGTTATGGGAAACAGAAAATGATGCAGGGTAGTGATGGTAAAGCCAACTGAGCCTCCACCATATCAATCATCAAATAATCAAAATCAATATAATAATCATCATTCATTATTATTAAAATCATCACTGCAATCGTCATCATCATCATCCCAGCCTCTTCTTCCCACCTAAGGATGGGGTAAGGTATGGTTCAAAATGCAACAACAAAACACATGGGATCAGACATGTTATATATGAACCACCCTGTATTTTTTAGCATCTGTGGCACATAACCAGGACTTAACTGCATCTGTTTGTGATGTACAGGCATGTGCAAAAGTATGCCAACAATACTCTGCCAGCACTAACTTGTATTTCATATTTACCACTCTTCCCCAAATGACTAGAGGGTAACATTCCTTCTGTTGCCTGTTTTCCTGATGCCTGGAACAGACACCTTCATATGGCAATGATCAGATATTGAATGTCAGATTAAAATAACAGCCTTCAGTTCCTTTACTATCCCCATACAGGAGAATGGTGGACTAGGAAAGAATAGTAACGTTGATGTGCAGTCCTTACCACATAAAATAATTCAAACAACATCTTCCATTCCTACAGCTGGCAGTGAAGTGTCTACATACTTTGCTCATGCTCAGGACAGGATTTATGCTAAACATTTCATAGCCAATGGTTGTGTACGGCTGGCCAGTTGTCTATAACCTTAGTCGCTTTACTCGAATCTGGCGAAGATGTCTTCTTTCAGAGCTGACGGCAGCAGGTAAAGAAACTGGTTGTTTGATACGATTATTAATCAAAGTGGACATCTCGTGACTATCATGAGTGACAAGCCAAGTGGCTTCTGGCTACCCAGGATATAAGTTACTACACTTGGTGGTAATATACAACTAGACAGTCACGTGGTGGTGTAAAGAGTTACGGCGCTCCAGCTGGATGTGGCAATATCCGGTATTAAATTAGTCAGTAGCTAGTCCCAGGTCTCTTCACAAAATGGAGAAACAAAAAATTGGTGAATGACTGGGTGGCTGTGAATGTGAGGTCCAGCATCTGATAGATGTGAACAAAGTGTGCAACGTCTGGCTTGCAATATCCACTTAAGAACGTATGCCCAATCCTTGAGGCATTGCCTGGGACGTAAAAAAAAAAAAATAAAAAAAAAAAAAAAAAAGGCCATCAAACACAACCCCCTCATAGAGCATTCTGCCCCCTTACTGTACGGCCACAACGTGGTTATTGCAAGCAAGGCCTGAGTGCATGTTTACCTATACAATCATCCACCTGTGTGCCACTTATCCTTCCAACATATGCAATGATGGACTCCTTCTCACTGTCCGACAGCCCTCATTACCCATGTCAAATCGAATATATATCATGGCACACAATGGTGGGTTGTGTGTGCTGTAAAAGTATTGACCCAACCCCCCAGGCATCCCCAATCCCCCAAAACCCCACTAGTAGCAAAGGGACTTGGGGCCACGCTACACCACAGTATTATGGCAACTAATTCGGCACAAAATTTTTAAAGTTTATCTTTACGATGCAGACTTTTTGTTCATTTACTGCCGACGCAAAACTTTAATCTCCTCAGTCTGACTTGGTGCTAATTTTTTTAAAAAGCATACCGGTACTTAGCGTTCCAACTTCCACACAGGGGAATCAACGGGCCGAGGTTCGTAAACAATGAGTAACGCCAGAACTGCAGGGTCGATTGGTGTGGGTGATTTAAACGGACAACATAGCGACAATATACACAAGTATCAAACAACTGGCCAAACCACAGGCTATAAAAAAATATGTCCACTGTGCATCAATTACAATACAAACATCAACATAATAATCAAGCAATAATCATATGCATAATTCACTTGGGTGTCTTCTACGTGGCTCAGGAGGCTTGCTAACAAATTACGTTAGGAAATCACCCCAGCCACAAAGAGGACAAGCCACTTTGACTGAACTAACACCAGACACTGTTCAACTGAGAGTCAAAGACATCAAAAATAACATGAGCAACCTTTCCATCACAAAATTCTTGCAGTATACCGGGTATCTACCTAGCTAACACTTACTGCAATATATCTACTCTTATATGTATCTGTGTAATGTTTTCCTATCTGTGTACTTTATCTATCAGCTTGAAATATTGCTGAACTGAGGCAACACCTTAGCAAGGAGACATGCTAATCATGAAGTGCAGGGGAAAGGTTTCAAAACTATCTGCTACTGGTAAACCTGGGGCATTTACTTACTGTACTCTTGTTACTCTACCCAGGCATAAAATAAGCATCTTAGCAATAGTTTATCAAGCAGAATGCTAGTCATGAAGAAGTGCAGTGGGATGGATGTAGACATGTAGTACTGTGTTATTCTACCACAGAGATATATGAAAAAAGCAGGTGAATGGACAAATCCCAGGCCACGTTACGGTGCAAGAAGTTTGATAATTGAGCATAGACGAATATAAATAAGTTAAAAATCCATCCAATCAGCCATCATCCAATCCCACGTCGCCCCACAGAGAAGCGTAGGAACCCGGGGCTAGGCAAGTTGGTCCTGACATTTAAGATGAAAATAAGTTAAAAATAAAGCTCATTATTATCCTTAGACCCCCAATGCATCACTCTCAGTTGAATAAAACCATCTGGTGTTAGTTGGAATAAAGACAGTTGCCCTCCCACTTACGAACAAGAGCTAAGAAGAATTGCTGTTGAGATTAAACACTTATCAGCTTGAGATTTCATTCGGCCGTGTGGTTGCCAGCCTGATAGTGCCAGGGATTGACTCCTGGCACTGCATCATCCTAGCTTATCATCAATCATCGTCGTCGTTGATTGGCCAGTAAAATCAGCACCTAGACTAAGTTAACTGGCCTTCTATATCCTAGTGGTGGAATGATCTAGTTATGGAGCCTAGCACTAACTATTCTATCATCAATCATCGTCGTCGTCATCAATAGGCAAGTAAAATCAGTACCTAGACTAAGGTAACTGGTCTTGTATACCCTAGTGATGGAATGATCTAGTTATGCAGCCCAGCAATGCCACTGATCATAATTAAAATCATCATTAGGCATTATCATCATCATTCCTGACTCCTCTTCCCACCCAACGATGGGGTCAGGAGTTCTCTATTAAAATATCGTAAGTAGGGGAGCAACTGTTATACTCTGTCCATCTCAACTTGGCTTAAAAGTGATCTGGAAAGGATGCAGAGCCACAGTATTGCTAGCCTTGTCTTACTCTGCTTCTGGCCGATGAAATTAGGCTGCCAAGGACAAAACTCTCTGCTAAGTCAAGGTGGACCATCCAAAAATTTTCTAACTCACATTTCAGACGGGTGGTTGTAGCTGTAGCTGTAGCAGAAGGAACTGCAATGTAGAAAGGTTTTCAGGATCAACGGCACTGGGAACCTCTATTCTATCACAGGTATTTGCCGAGTTTTAGGCCACTGAGTATTTTTCAACATTCACCACACAATCTTGTATCGCCCTATGAGCAGCGAAGGAGCCCAGGGCTGGGCAAGTTGGTCCCGACATTCAAGATGAGAGTGACCAGCCACACTCATCCCCGAGTGGCATTACATTAACGATAAACCTCAACCACCCTTGGGTATAGACATTGCATGATGAGAAAAATTGAGCCAGCACCGCCGGCTTCAGCAGGCAGCACCACCAGGATCAACTCCAGCAGGCAGCACCACCAGGATCAACTCCAGCAGGCAGCACCACCAGGATCAACTCCAGCACGGCAGCACCACCAGGATCAACGCCAGCACAGCAGCACCAACTCAGCAATCGCAGGAACAGAAGCCTGAATAACACAGACGGACCCTGAAAATAAGGCAAGGTTTTAGATAATCTCAAGTGTGTTCAAACTTAATCCTTTTGTCTGTGGAGGAGTTCAATATGGATCTTAATTAACCCCTAGTGTATTGGTACTGGATGGGGGGGGGAGGGCTGCCTGACTACATTTACACTTCTCAATGCCACACCTATCCTGCAAGAGGAGAATGATGGACTACAGAAGGGTAACTCAGCCTGCAGTCCACTGGGATAATGTTCTGCTGTGCCTGGGGTTGAACTACTACTAGTACACAAGACTTAAGATGAACAAATCCATTTTACATCATCTGTCTAGCTCAATTCCTTGGTTATAGTCCCTCAAGTACTTCCTTATTCCCAGCAGAACAAGAAATTCCGACGGCTCTGCATTATTTACCGAACTCTTCATGACTGGCTTTATTCCTGTGTTAATCTTTTGTTACAACTCAGCACTGAATAAGGACAGATGGCAGTTTAAACAGATAGATAGTGGGAAACTGGGTAGTAGATAGATTCCTTCACAATGATGGCCGTCTCCTAATATAAATGAAAGAGTCTGGTGGTAGCTAGTATATTATGACAAGAGCAGAAGGCCCCATACTACAGGTCCCTTTGGCAAAATTCAAAAAAGTCACAATAGGACGCTTACCTGAGAGTGGAGGCAGATGGTTGGTATTACCGTGATTGGGCAGCTGGTTGGTATTAATTTGGCAGCTGGTTGTGGCTTTCTTCTCCCCTTTCTCCATCTCTGTTGGCAGTTTCCACAGCTGGGTCAATTAACACACCTGAAAAAATAGTACACATTAGTCCTTTCCTTCCAAACCTTGATTAACAAAAGTATCTGGTTAGCAGCAAGAACAATATAACCTGGGAACAGTAAGGTTTAATTACATGGCAGTAAGAATTTGCAAAGTCTGTAGTAATAATAATAATAATAAATAATAATAATAGTAATAACAATAATAATAATAATAATAATTTAATTTTTAATGGCTCCAACATGCTTGCATGTGTCGGCCTTGGTCACCTAATGGCGGCTCTCCATGCTGCACGATCCATTGCAGCCTCCCTGTTCAGTCCTTTAACCCTGAGGTCACACTTAATGACCTCATCCCATGTCTTTCTCGGTCTACCCCTCATAACCCCACCCCCAATATTAACACTTCTCACCTTCCTCACCCAATTATCATCCCCCATCCTCTCCACATGCCCAAACCATCTCAATCTACCTCTCCTCATCACAATACCAATACACTCCAGTCCCATCCTACCTCTCAACTCTTCCATCGTAAACCCTGCCCCCTCAGACCTTGCACACAGGGACGCACTACACATCCACCTAATCATTGTCATTTCTGTACGTCTAAGCCAGCAAATATCCTCCTCCTTCACTGCCCAGGTCTCACTACTATACAGCATGACACTCCTAACACATGCTGCATACAAAGACCTCTTAGCACGTAGGGAGAGCCCTCTCAATGTCAGGAGAGGCAAGAGCTCCCTGAACTTCTTCCAACCACTTCTCACCCTAGCCACAGAACTAGCTCCAGCCCCACCTCCAGCACACAACATGTTTTCCAAATAACAAAACTCTTCCACACACTCAAGAGATTCACCAGCAAGATCAATCCCTTCACGCCTCACAACCTCCATCTGCTCTCCCCGACACACCGTACACATAAAATCAGCAGTATCTCGCAGTATACCTCTGACAGCACTACATCTCTTATGCACCCATTTATCACAAACACCGCACAAGATGGAATTACTTCCCACACCCTCGTGTCAAACTGCACGTGGCCACTCTCCCTCGTCTTTGACAGTACCGCCACCAACCCTAGATATCATCACTTTTGTTTTATCTGCAGTTACCCTTAAGCCCTTGTGCCCCATACCATCCCTCTACTTCCTAAATCTTTCCTCCGCTTCCCTTTCATTCTCTGCAATCAACACCAAATCATCGGCATGCAACATCTCCCACAGGAATCTGCTTTTGAAGTCACGTGAGAGGGCTTCAAGTACCATGATAAACAACATAGGACTCAAAACTGACCCCTGATGCACACCAACATTCACGGAAAACTCATCACTCAAATCTCCATTCACTCTTACCTGGGTGCTACCCGGGTGCGTGCACCCACATACATAGCCATAACCACCCTAACCAGCCACTCCTCCTAGTCAAGCCTTCTCATTGCCCACTTCACCACCTCTCTAGGGACTCTGTCAAAGGCCTTTTCCAAATCAACAAAAACAAAATACAGATCCCTTTTCTTACCAATATATTTTTCCTGAAGCTGTTAACAATGAATACGGCATCAGTGGTCCCCCTACCTGGGATAAACCCAAAGTGCATCTCATCAACATTCACTCTCTCTCTCTAATTATACCTTCTAAGACTCTCTCCATTACCTTCATTATCTGATCTAAAAGCTTTATACCTCTATAATTTCCTATTTCCAGGTCATCACCCTTCCCTTTTTACACATTTACAATTACACTCTTCAGCCAATCATCTGGGACAACACCATCCATCCATCATCCAATCCTACATTGCCCCATGAGGAGCATAGGAGCCCGAGGCTAGGCAGTTGGTCTCGACATTTAAGATGAGAGTGACCAGCCTCACTTATCCTTGAGTGGCATTCACTCATAAATAATCAAATTTGTCTGGTCAGTGACTAACCGCACCCCTATATCTCCTGAGGCCTTCAACATTTCAGCAGTCAACCCAGACACACCTGCTGCCTTACCCACCCTCATCCTGCCTATTGCCTCACTCACAGTAGCAGTATCAATCAAAGGCCAAGGGCCAAACACTGGATCTGCTGGCTCCAAACCTTCCCTGTCCCAGTCAAACTCCTCATTCAACAACCGGTTATAATGCTTTCTCCATGCATCTTTAATATCCTCACTGTTAACCACTACCCTTCCTTCATCATTCTTCACACACTGCTCACTTATAATATCTCGATTATCCCTCTTCATCTGATCACTTCATCACCTTAAATATCAAATTTTTCCTTTCCACACTATTTAGGTTATCAAACAAAAGTCTCAGTGACTCAGACTTCGCCCTGTATACCTCTCTTCTAGCCCTACGCTTGGCAGCCAAGTATTCCTCCTTGCTGTAATGATAATCATCATCATCATCCGGGCAAGGTGAGGAGTAGCAATGTCCAGACAGCCTAAATTTGCCCAATCCAATGGGCCACGCTTCCATTCATTCACCATTCAAGCCCCCAGAATCCTGGCTCCGTATGATACGCCAAAAACATTGACCACGTTCTGTAGCTTCACATAAACGTATCCGAGAGTCAATAATAATAATAATAAAAATGCAGTACCCCAGTCTGCAGTCCACATACAGTATATGCTGGCTACAGTTTACATATTGAAGGGACAAAAAAAATGTCACCATATGCTGAATTAATCTGCCTTCCGATATAAAGAATTACAGAAATCTGCCTGTATCACACCCCAGGGGTTGTTGCTGTTGATCAACCCTTGTCTGTCTAGATGAGCAGACCCATCAACTGCAGGGAAGTAATTGCCCTTCCCATGCACTGAGTCTGTATTCCCTTGCGGCTGACAGCGGGGAATAGTGTAAAAGTTTAGTTCCTGGATGGATGTCACATTTGGGTAATTCCACGAAGATGTCAACCTTTTGAGTCAAAATCAGAACTGCTTAAAAGTATATAAATTATACATCATTTTAAAGCTTAATCATTGAATTTTATGAATCTGAAGAGAAAGAGAGCCTCAACTGTCAACTTGGGGAGCTGCATACAAAACTGTCACGTTAGGTCACCAAAGAAAAACCAGTGCTGAATATAGCAACTTTCATAACATCATTGACCAGAGTATGTTATTGTTTGGAATGCTGACACTGTGTTTTATTGAAAATGTGTCTATTTGAGTTGTGATTGACACTACAGTTGTTTACATATACTGTATGTTGTGGTCAGAATGTAGCATGACCTTTAAATGGAAGTATTTCAGGAGTAACGTGTCTCATGTTTTTTCCCCATTTTTCCCATACACAACTAACAAACTGGAGAATACCAACATAACTTTATATTATAAGCAAGCATCCCAAGGCCTTAATAATGTAATGTTGGGATACTTTGAAATAAACCCTGGTAAGCCATATGGTCTGTCACACGTTACATGCCCACTGTGAGGAACGTTATCAGAAAATGATGTAAAGTTTCTCACGCACACCTTTGAACAAAAAATCAAAGTACCTGCACTGAAGTCCAATGATAAAACCCCTGTGTTTGTAATTTAGTATGTTATCTTTAAGTTTTTATTCTTTCCAAACAGTAAATTGATTTTGCCTGGTACCTGGTGAGTGTGCTTTACCATCATGTCTCCAATGACTTCAGCTGATTACTTGAATTCTGCTGGTATTCATTTTACACATGTATCATTGTGGACTGATGGGGCAGCAGCCCACTTCAAGAATAGGTATTCTATGGCAGCTCTAACCTCTTACAAAGCCATCCACAACTGCACTGCTGAACAGAACTTTCAAGAAAGTTATCATGGCAAGGGCCCTCATGATAGGATTGGGGCTTTACTAAAACGGAATGTCTACAAGCAAGTTTTGCAAGGTCGCTGTACAGTAAGGTCTGCTGTAGAATTTTATGAGGAGGCTGAACAAATAACAGATAAAACTGAACTAATGTATGTGTCTACTGAACATATAAACATTGAGAAGTCAAAATATGTAGAGATCTGGAAAAACTGTAAGGCAGCAAAATCCACTCAGCAGTGCATGTCAGTAAAACCTCTTGGCCACTGTAAAGTAGAATTGTATCATTTGACTGCAGGCCAATCGCCTTTTAAGCAGTGCTACCTTCAGAAGACTGGCTATGACCCACAATCTGACTCCAGTACTAGCAGTGATAGGGAAGGTACAGCATCTCTTGCAGAAATGTCAGAGTCATTCATGTCCCAGCCTGAGCCACAGAGTACTACTGATATTGAGGCAACACAAAAACCATCCCCAGGTAACTATGTACTAGTTCATTACACTACCAAGATGCTGTCGAAGCATTATGTTGCAGTGGTAGAATCAGTTCCGGAGCCAGGCATGTTTGAAGTTAATTATTTAAGAAAGAGAGGCACTGACAAAATGGGTGATAAGTCAGTTTCATTTTCCTGACAACCTGGACAGACGAGATCTCAGAGGATATGGTTGTGCAGGTATTGCCAACTCCTCATGTGTCAAGAATGACACGCACATTCAAAGGGGTGAACTTTCCTTCCTCAATTAATTAGTCTAAAAGGATGAATTTTCCATCTTCGATGAGCAAGTAGTTGATCTTTGTCTTGTTTATATCGCTGTTGTGATATACAGGTAAGCTGATTATGTAACTTTCACATCTCTTACTGGCTGTAGGGTTACCTGCATGTTATAAGGTAATTTCTGTTCATAATATTCAAAATTATATTGTTCTTTTCCACTGCATCACCCCCAACCCTGCTTTACAAGAATCATGTTTTGGTTAATTTATCGTGTTTCACATTAATACATGACTTACATTGTTCTGTGATAATTACTGTAACCTTCATAAAAGATGATTTTGTAATTACATGAGAAATATAAATCACACAAGTAACGTTTCTCACTTTTCCTGTTACGTGTCTCACGGTCACATTTTCCTCAACAGCAGCAAAATTCTTAGGGGAAACAGAATTTGCTGGCTATGATTATGATCCTCATACACTGACATATGACTGATATAAAGCACTTCTTGACCTAACCAGTAAAATCACAGAGTTATTGAAAATACTCACGCAAAGTAAAGGGTGGGGTAGCATCGCGGTAACGTTTCTCACGCCACTTTTAAAAATTTATTTAAGTCAAAATAAAAACATATGAATAATCTGACCATGGCATAATGTACTGTGAGGTGTTGGTAGTATACCTTGCAAACAGCATTTATTTATACTGCCTACATAATACAAGTGAGAGTAGATCAGTAACTTATCTCTGAATATAATGTTTCTCACGATGGAATGACCCATTTACATCTCTCCAATCAGTTAACAGGGGCACCATAGTTGGCTCCACTTCACCTCATAAAATGGTTCACCTCACAAAAATGGTTACCACTCACAGGTGTAAGTGTGTTCCTGGGTTACAGAAGTGAAATCAAAATTACATTCAAGTCCCTTCCTTCCTCTCAACTCTTCCACTGTAAACCTAGCCCTCCCAGGCGTAGCATTCAAGAACACACAACACATCCATCTAATCACTGTCCTCTGTATGTCTGAGCCAATGAATATCCTCTTCCTTTACTGCCCATGTCTCACTACCATCCAGTATTACACTCCTAACACATGTCTAAGATGAATATAATTTCCTGACCAACACATATACAACATAAGGTACAATACTAGACTTCCTTTACTTAGCCTAAGGTGCCTTCATGTGGTGGCACTGATGTGTGAGAGTGGTGGAGCTGCCCAGGTATTTAAACATCCCTCAACACCTTCCCTATCTCTGCATGGAGGATGATGGAAAAAAAAAAATAGGTTCATCCTTGGTTTGTATAAATCCACCAACTGTGTAAATTAAAATAAAAAAAGAACTGACGCTAAAGAGGGATGCCTTCACCTGGTGACACTAATATACAACCTCCCTCAACCCACAATTTCAAAGAAGGAGGATGGTGAGTGAGAGGCTAATGAAGATAATGTATGTGAGTGAGGTGGAGGGGAGGAGAGGGAGGGGGAGGCCAAGGATGAGATGAAGGAATGGAGTGGAGAGGTATATGAGAGAGAGGGGTGTGAGCTGGGACCAGGGCAGTGAAATGGCGGGGGACAGGGCAACATGGAGGCGATTTGTTTGTGGACAACCCTTACGGGATTAAGGCGTCTGGTAATAGATAGACAGAGAGATAGCATGGTGGACTGCAGGAGAAGAGCAACATCAGTCTGCAGTCCACTATATTTCAGAATCTACCTTTTGATTCACTTTCATCGCTTCACCCACAGATAAACAAACCGAGATACATGAAAGCAACAAAACCACACGTGCCCTATGGTAACATGCCACACATACCTTCACTATAAGCGCACACACGTGCACATGCACACACACACACACACACACACACAAAGATTCATATCCTGATGGGCCTGAAGCAATAACAAAAACAAAGAGGCATCACATTCACACACTTACCACATTGTACAGGCAGGTGTTGGGGTTAACGTCCATTACAGTTTCAAGTTAGCTGGGGATTCCTCCTCCTCTTCTTTCTGCCTCTCACTAGGCAGCTTCCACGGCTGACAATCAACTCACGCACCTGAAAAATATATTTACAAAATTAGTCCTTTCCTTCTGAACCTTAAGTTTACCTGGTAAGAAACGTATCTGGTGGCATCAAGAACAATATCATTTGGGGACAACAACAGGGTGACATGGAGGCAATTTGTTTGTGGCCACCCCTGGAGGCATCTGGCAATAGATTTTTTTTTTTTTTTTTTTTTTTTTTTTAAATGCACAAAAGGAACACAAGGCTACAAGCCCACAAGATTGTTCCCTCCAAGAAAAAATAAAAACACGATAACAGAAGCCATATTCAAGACCCAATCATTTCAAGATGCCTGGACACACTGTATTTAAAACACTAAAGATCACAGACAGTAGGAAATACAAAGACAGTTATAGAGTTGACCTGTTGCATATATGAAGTACTGAATGTAATGGTTAACTCTTGCATTTGGGAGTTTACATATTATCTATCTCTCTCTATTACAGAGTGAAAAAAAAAATGTCACCATAGACTGAATTAATGTGTCTTTCAAAACAAAAATAAAGGAATCAGACTTAACAACATTCAGGAACAGACTCAGCACTCTTTCTCTCTCTCTCTCTCTCTCTCACACACACACACACACACACAAAAGGGGGCGATGTCTGGTAGATTTACCCCTTAATACACTTAAAGCATCATACTGGCAAGTGCAAGTGCAATAAGATTGTGTCATATCATATTGTTTATAAAGGCTCCAACCTGATTGCATACATTCGCCTTGGTCACCTAATGGCAACTCTCCACATTACCTGATCTCTGGCAGCCTCCCTATTCTGTCCCTTATCCCTGAGGTCACACTCTATAACCTCGTCCCAGGTCTTTTTCAGTTTGCCTCTCACAACCCTACCTGACATTCATACTTCTCACTTTCCCCACCCAACTGCCATCCTCCATCCTCCCCACATGCCCAAACCACCTCAATCAACCCCTCCTTATCACAACACCAATACACTTCGGTCCGATCCTTCCTCTCAACTCTACCCTCAACGTTCACACCTCTCACCCTCCACACCCAGTTGTCATCTTTCATCCTCTCCACATGCCCAAACCGTCTCAAGCTACCCCTCCTCATCACAACATCAATACATTCCAGTTCCATCCTTCCTCTCAACTCTTCATCAACATCTCTCACCATACCAGTTGTCATCTTCCATTCTCTCCACATGCCCAAACCATCTCAATCTATCAATCCTCATCACAATAATGTTTTCATGTACATTTTTATACCCTAACTCCTGTTGCAACAATAATCAACTTACATGATGAAACTAAAAAATCCCTAATTATATATGACATGGTGGGCATACAAAGACAGAAAAAAAAGATCACTTCTATATTTTTACCTTAGAAAGTGCAGAACTAACCATCTACATGATATCTCCTTGCTGGGTATAATTTAGTCAACTACTGAGGGTGTGTTTATACTTCAAGATTACTTTTCTCATTTATTTGTACCCTTAAAATTTGCACACACACACAGGTTCATTTGTGCAACATTGGGGGGTTAGTCCTTAGCTTTAACTCATCTGATGTCTGTCTATCTGTTGCAAGACGCCTTAATCCCATTAGGGGTGACCACAAACAAATCTCCATATTGCCCTGTCCTCTGCTATTTCACTGACCTCCCTGCAACTCAACATCCGCTCTCCGATCTCTCTCCACTCCATCTCATCCTTGGTCTCCCCTTCCACCTCGAAATGAACGGATCTTGAATTTGGCTCTCTTTTGTATTGTTTTTGTTTGTTTCTTGGAAGGAACATTAATGTGGGCTCAGACTGTGGTTCCTTCTTCCTCGCATTAAAAAAAAAAAAAAAAAAAACTCTTCCAGCTATTCAGACTCTTACACACTCTTTCAGCCAGTCTAACTTTCATACACTCTACTAGCCAGTCTCTCATTCTCCATCCTTTCCACTTGGCCAAACCACATCAAAGTACTTCTCTAAACACTTTCAATCACAAAAGATTTCACATGAGCTAAGGGGTCTTTGTATGCAACACGTGCTACGAGTGTAATGCTGTATGGTAGTGAAACCTGTGCAGCAAAAGAAGAGGATATTCACAGGCTTAAATGTACAGAAATGGCAATGATTAGGTGGATGTGCAGTGCATCCCTGAGTGCAAGGCCTGGGGTAGCTAGGTTTACGACAGAAGAGTTGAGAGGTGGGGTGGGACTGGAGTGTATTGGTGTTGTGATGAGGAGAGGTAGATTGAGGTAGTTTGGGCATGTGGAGAGGATGGGAGATGATAACTGGGTGCAGAAAGTGAGAAGAGTTAATTTTAGGGGTGGGGTTGCAAGGGGTACAGCAAAAAGGACCTGGGACAAGGTCATTAAGTGTGACCTCAGGGTTAAGGGACTGAACAGGGAGGCTGCCAGAGATTGAGCAGCATGGAGAGCCACCATTAGGTGGCCAAAGCTGACACATGCACGTTGGAGCCTTCAAAAATGAAACTAGTCACACCAGGTACTGACCAGAATTTTCAGCCATGTACCTGCACACACAGTTTGGTTTCTAAGGGTGCTGTTTACCCCTCCATAAATATAAGTTTTTTTGCTTTCGTTTTATAATCCTGACAGTCTGTTTATATGTGACAATATGGTGCAGAGACCAAGGATGAGGTGGAGGGATGGAGTTAAGTGATATACGAGGGAGGGGGGAGTGAATTGAGGGGAGGGCAGTAAAATGGTGGGTGACAGAGCAACTTGGAGGCGTTTTGTCTGTGGCCACCCTTTGCGGGATTAGGGCGTCGGGCTATAGATAGATAGATAGATGGTGCAGCACAAATGATTTGCCACACAGCACACCCAAGGCAATAACTCTACATGGAGTTTACTGATGACTGACAATGTGTAGGCAGAGCTGATGGAGATTATGAGATAGTAGAAGGTCAAAAGGAATAGGGAAGTGAGCTTAGAAAGACAAAGAGAGAGAAAAAAAGACAAGTAGATAGATAAACAGATAGAGATAGAGAGAAAGAGGGAGAAACTTTATTACAGTACAATGATCCCTACTCTATCATATGGAAGTGAAGCTTAGCCTTACCTTATGAAACCCTATGGAGATCTCAGCCTCTAAGCCTCAGTTACGCAGTGCCGTGGCATCAATATATTCTTGCAAATACCCTAGCCTGTCGCAGTATGCAGCAAGAGGTGGTGTGTCTCCCATCTTTCACAGGAAGGCGTCTGAATTTGGCCTGAAGGCTTCTACGGTGCAGGTTAACACGTTTGTGAAATATCCTTTGACGTGGCAGGATCTTCCCCTCTTGCTACGGAAGTTTTATTCAAGCTTGGGTAGTGCCAGACTCCTCCACAGGGTTAACATGCTGGTCTCATCCCTGGTGAAAGGACACAGGTCAACGGTGAGAGCAGTGGAAGAGTGGCAAAGAGTGAAAAAATGTTATCTGAGAGGAGCATGTGGAGTGAAAAAGAGGTATATGAGAGGTGCATGTGGAATTATATGGAAAAACAACGACAAATGATGAAGGTGACAAGCACTGTGATGTGGATGTTACGAGAAATACTCTGTGATGGTTCAGTCATGTGGAGAACAGAGAATGAGACTGACCAGGAGACTGTATGAGTGAGGTATTAGGGGAAACTAAGGCTAAGATGGTGGGATGGAGTGGTGAGAGATATCAGAGGAGTTGTGAATGGCAGAAGACAGAGTGACACGGAGGCGATTTGTCTGTGGCCACCCCTTGAAGGATTAACGTGTCTGGTAAGTTATACAGATAGATACAGGTAGATAACAGACAAGGTCAAAGGGAATCTGCTGGTAATGCATGACTTCCTGTAAATGTCTGTTACTATGACCTCAATCTTGGCTATAAAAAAATAAAAAAATAAATAAATCATGCCCTATGGGTCAGACACTTACATACTGAAACTTTATTTATTTATTTATAAGTGTACATTAGTGATTATTTAATGCACAGCTTCTCCCTTTCCAAAAAAAATTCTAATGCTTGATCATTTTAAAAACACTTCCCTATCTTTCTTCCTGCCTCCCTCCCTTCCTGGATGGTGTGGAGGGTGGGAGATAATCCTGTCTATTCTTTTCTCACATGTTTGTTAAATCTTTGTAGCCTCACATCCACTCTTTTTTTTCTCACCAGAATGAGAGACTGATGAGGAGAGTGTATGTGAGTGAGGTAGAGGGGAGGAAGAGGGAGAGGGAGGCCAAGGAGATGGGATGGAGTGGAGAGGTATATGAGAGAGGGGGGTATGAGCTGGGAGCAGGGCAATGAAATGGCAGGGGACAGGGCAACATGGAGGTGATTTGTTTGTGGCCACCCCTTATGGCAACAGATAAATAGGTAACCTTAACATGTGACAATAGGCCCCCTGTTATTCCTGCTTCATGTGAACGCCAGTATGAACTTGATAATTCCTCACATAACTCTCCATTCACTCTCACATGTACAGCAGCTGCCCATTCATAAAATTTCACGTCAACCTGACAATCCATTAAGGTACAGTTTTCTCTATCTATCTACCTACTGCCAGACGCCTTAATCCCATAAGGGGTGACCACAAACAAATTGTCTCCGTGTCGCCCTGTCCCCCGCCATTTCACTGCCCTGCTCCCAGCTCACACTCCCCTCTCTCATATACCTCTCCACTCCATTCCCCCATCTCATCCTTGGCCTCTCACAGCTCTCTCACAGCCCATTTTTACTATCACCCATGGAACTCTATCAAATGCCTTCTCCAAATCCACAACCATCATTCATTCCCTTGATATAGTCCCACCTACTTCTTCCTTACCCTTTCTCATTCTGTGTGTCCTCTCTTCATACTTCTCCATTGCCATCCAGTCACATTTTATTATTTTTCCCGTGCAGGTGGCTCTACACTGAGTGACAAGCCTAATGGTTTCCTGTAACTGAGGAAACTGTTTACAATGCTGGGTGGTAACCATATAACCAGATGATGGGGTGATGTGCAGCCTTCTATGGTGACTGTCAACTGGTTGGACTGACGCATGTCCGGAGTCCATCCAGAAACCTATCTATCTATCTATTGCCAGACGCCTCAATCCCGTTTGGGGTGGCCACAAACAAATCGCCTCCAAGTCGCCCTGTCCCCCGCCATTTCACTGCCCTGCTCCCAACTCACACCCCCCTTTCTCATATACCTCTCCACTCCATCCCTCCATCTCATCCTCGGCCTCCCCCTCCCTCTTCCCCCCTCCACCTCACTCACATACACTCTCTTCATCAGTCTTTCACCCTCCATCCTCTCCACATGGCCAAAACACCTCAGTGTGTTCCTCATAACGCTTCCTATCACATCCACATCCACACCACAGAAACCAAGCCTCCATAATACTTCCTGTGCCTCATTTTTTTTTTTGTTATTTATTTTTTTTAATGCAATGAAGAAGGAGCCAAAGGCCAGGAGCCCACAAACTATTCCTTCCAAGAAAAAAACAAAACAAAAACAATACAAAAGAGAGCCAAATTCAAGATCCGTTCATTTCGAGATGCGTGGACACAATGTGTTTGAAAGACTAGAGATCATAATAAGTAGGAAATACAGACAAAGGGAGACAGTTCCAGAGTTGACCTGTTGCATAAATGAAGGACTGGGAGTAACGGTTAACTCTTGCATTAGAGAGTTGGACAGAAATGGGATAAGAGTTTGCTGCTAGACGAGTGCTACGCACCCGTCGTAGAGGTAGGGAGATCCAAGCAGACAGTTCAGAGGAGCAGTGACCACTGATGTAGCGACAGAAAAGAGAAAAAGATGCAACAATGTGGCGAAGAGACACAGGTTGAAAGGAGCCAGTAAGAGGAGGAGAGTTAAAGAGATGAAAAACCTTTGACTCCACCCTACTGGAGCTGAGGGGTGGTTTGCATGCATAGGAGAGGCAGAAAATTACTCTTCAGATTAATCAAGTATACCATCTAAGGTTAAAAAAATCTTGGGTAGACATCTGGATAAGTGGTCAATTTCCAGTAAATGGCCTTTGAACTCGACATACACATGCAACTTTTTTCGCCAAAAATGAAGGTATAATCAAAGACAATATGCCTCAATCTCTGCTTCTAATTCACATGAAAATATTGTTTTGGTGTCTAAATATATGTTTTTGATGTCCAGGAACTCAGCTATGTCGGTTAAAATGTGCCCAGACTTACAGAAATGCATAAAAAGTGGAAAAACTGTTTGCCACAACCGATGGCAAAATCGTTATAGCAGAAAATTTATTGTAAATCGAATTTTGGGGTGGAACTTTTCTATTATCACTGTAGCGAAATATTGTAAACCAAAACATTGTAAAACGAGTAATGACAGTATTGTGAGCGTTTATAAGCTGGAGAGCTGCTACCACATGTGTGAAGCACAGGCTGTAGCAGCCGTCATCACAGTTGGAAACCGCATGTTTGACACAAACTGGAAGGCACACGATAACCCAGAGGTCACTGATCTGGACACCCGGCCAGAATCCAAGAGAGTCAGGGAAGGAGGCAAGAGCATTGAGGTGTGCACACTAGATGAGACTGTCAAGATCATAAACTCTGATGAACAAGTCGTGGTGACCTATTCTGATGATGGCTCAAAGAAGCAGGGTGCTGGGTCATTTTCCGTTCAGGGTATCACCATTAACGGAAAATACAGGTCACTGCCCACACTAAGCATTGCTTCAGAGTCCAGAAAGAACTTAGCTGCTCTCTGGGTGGTGGTCCTGGAAATTCAGGAGGCAGCAAGTGGTGTTGCAGCCAAAACTCTGTTCGAGAAAATTGACTCTGTGATCCTCCTTTCGGGACTTTGGTGAAAGCTTTGCCATTGCACTTGACATTTCAAAGGCTTTTGATCGAGTCTGGCATAATTCTTTAATTTCCAAGCTGCCCTCTTACAGTTTCTATCCTTCTATCTGTGCCTTCATCTCTAGCTTCCTTTCAGGTCGTTCTATAGCCGCTGTTGTAGACGGCCATCGTTCTCCTAAATCTATTAACAGTGGTATTCTTCAGGGCTCCGTCCTATCACCAACCCTCTTCATTTTATTAATCAATGACCTTCTAAGCTGTACATCTAACCCTATCCACTCATATGCTGATGACTCCACCCTTCACCTTTCCATTTGGTTCCCGCAACTTCCATCTCAGCAAACAAGGGATGAGGCTATGACACACCTATTGTCTGACTTGGTTCGTATCTCTGACTGAGGTAAAAATAATCTGGTTGTTTTTATTGCATCAATGACTCAGTTTTTACACCTATCAACCCAACAAAATCTTCCACAGGTATACACACTAATGTTTAATAATATTCAGCTTAATCCTGCATCATCCTTGAACATGCTTGGGGTTTCAATTACTCGGGACGTATCTTGGAAAGATCATATTACATCTCTTGTAAAATCTGCTTCCAAGAGATTAGGTGTGCTAAGCCGACTCCGTTCCTTCTTTACCCTTGCACAATTGTTGACTCTATACAGGGGTTTTATCCATCCCTGTGTGGAGTACAACTCTCATGTGTGAGGAGGTTCCCCACATACAGCTCTTCTCAATAGGGTGGAGTCAAAGGCTTTTCGTATCATTAACTCTCCTCCTCTTACTGACTCCTTCAACCTCTGTCTCTTCGCCGCACTGTTGCATCTTTATCTCTTTTCTATCGCTACTTTAATGGTCACTGCTCCTCTGAACTGTCTGCTTGCATTCCTCCACCTCTATGACGGGCACGTAGCACCCATCTGGCAGCAAACTCTCATCCCTTTTCTGTCCAACTCTCTAATGCAAGAATTAACCGTTACTCCCAGTCCTTCATTTATGCAACAGGTCAACTCTGGAACTGTCTCCCTCTGTCTGTATTTCCTGCTTCCTATGATCTACGTGTCAAGTGGGGTTGGTGGAGGATTAGTGCCTCTCTCTGTAAAACAATTAACTCTAAGCCCTTGGCCACCCCGTTTGGGATACATGGCGTCTGGCAATGGATGGATGGATGGACTAGATGATGTACCTCTAGCAAGATGCAGAAGCATGTGGTACATGCACGACGGTGCACCTGCGCACTTCAGCATGACTATACGGGAATATCTTGATGCTCAGTTTCCCAACAGGTGGATAGGAAATGGCGGTCTCATCTCCTGGCCAGCATGATCCCCTGACCTAAATCCCTTTGATTTCTACCTGTAGGGCCATCTAAACTCACTAGTTTATGAAATGTCTGTTGACACTGAGGATGAACTACTGTACCCGTTCACATGATTGTGTACGTACTACACCACGGGCATTTGCGCGTGTGTGTAGTCTATGGTTCAGCGATGTCAAGTATATAATGAAGGTGGAGGGAGACATGTGGAACCCCTGTTGTAATGTACGTGCATGAGTCTGTTTTCATGTATTTACATTAGTCTGGCAGGGATTGTTTAATTCCCCTAATGTCAAACATTAATGATACAGTTAACAAAATCATTTCTCAGTGACAGACACTGAGATTGATAGAAATACTGATTGTTATTTTTCAGAATCATACTCCATTTACTTTGCTACCATACTGAATGTTATGCTGATGTCAGAGAGCTGGGAGTTAATGTGGAAATGGTAGCATATCTGCATTGGTGAGGTCACAACCGTATGCTGTGTACTACACCACAATTTATTACAGGCTTGGTGGATGAGTTTGGGAGAGTGTGTGAGAAACAGAATCTAGAGGTGAATGTAGGGAAGAGTAAAGTGATGGTCTTTGAGAGAGGTGAAGTCAGTGAATGTACAACGAGGCTGGATGGTGAGGAATTGGAAAAAGTGAGTATGTTTAAGTACTTGGGTAGTGTGATGAGTAAGGATGGAGGTTTGGAGGGTGAAGTGCTTGAAAGGGTACAGCAGGGAAGAAAGGTTGCTGGTTCTTTGAAAGCAGTGATAAGAAACAGGGAAGTGAGCATGGAAGGGAAAAAGTTACTACATGACAGTATTGTGATACCAACTCTAACATACGGAAGTGAAGCTTGGACATTGTTGGAAGGACACAAGTCAAGAGTGAGAGCAGTGGAAATGAGTTATTTAAGAGGAGCCTGTGGAGTCACAAGGAGAGACAGGCTGACGAATGAGGATATAAAGGAGCGTTGTGGTGTGGGTATGGATGTGATAGGAAGCGTTAGGAGGAATACACTGAGGTGGTTTGGCCATGTGGAGAGGATGGAGGGTGAAAGATTGACGAAGAGATTGTATGTGAGTGAGGTGGAAGGGGGAAGAGGGAGGGGGAGGCCGAGGATGAGATGGAGGGATGGGGTGGAGAGGGGGGTGTGAGTTGGGAGCGAGGCAGTGAAATGGTGGGGGACAGGGCGACGTGGAGGCGATTTGTTTGTGGCCACCCCAAACAGGAGTGAGGCGTCTGGCAACAGATAGATAGATAGACAGTCTTTAAATGGCCATGTAATAAGTGTATTACAATAATAATTAAACTGTTCAAGGACTCAATGTTTCATGTATTATACACCATAGAAAATATTATGTACAGTATTATCATCATTCGACCGTAACTATGGACAGCACATGGGTATAACAAGTGGAAGCGGGAGGGGGACGGGGTGAGGGACGAGGCACCAGTGTTCGGATTGGTTATCCATAGGCTTGGCCTGGTACAGCACTTAAGGGGCTATCACACGGGAGACTCGTGGACGTCCAAACTGGCCATGGACATCTAAATTTGCCCCCGCGGGAGGGTCATGGACATCCACGGGTGAAAGGCCGCCAGAGCCATTCATGGACGTCCATGGCGATCGTGGACATCCATGACTTGGTAGTCTCCTTCTTCTCTATGGAGTTTACATGCAGCGTGTGTCGTCTGCTATCTTGAACTCCGTAGTCAGTTGAGGTGGTACGTTATATTACGATTAACTCAAAACAGTCAGTAAACTTTGTAGTTTTAATATTTCTGTCACAGAAACTTTTCATATATACCAAAATGTGGTAAAAATGATGGAATGTGGATTGATTGTTTACAAGAAAGGTCCGCACACATTGGAAAGGCATACTCGGGAAGAAAGCAGTACTGCGCAGATTTCTATACTGGCTACTTACTTCTCTCCATGGAAGCCATTCTCTCATCCACAGTGCCCTCCTTCTCCCTCTCCTTTGTCTTCTTGCAGAGGCTTCTTCCTCTTCCTGCAGGGTTAGGACTGCAGCACCCATTGCAAAAGTCACAATCTAGGTTCACGTCCATTGTTCTTGTTGATAAACACGCCATCTGTCAGGGAGTTGGAAGTGACCTCCCAGTTGCGTGTGGTGAACTCGATAAAGAAGAAGAAGGTGGCCGTCGACGTCCAACGTGTGATAGGGTATGGACGTCCAAGCTCAGTTTGAACGTCCATTTCTGTGCTGCACAAAACGTTCACGGGTCCCCATGTGATACCGGCTTTACTGTTTTCAGTTCATATCTTGCATCTCATCAGTGGCTCTTTTCTTTTTTCCCCCCATATCATTGTAGAATAATGTGATTTTGTTTTTCAATAAGGGATTTATTCCCAAAGTTTGCCAGTGCCATTCAGTAATACCCTGTATACAACTGAATTCCCTCCCCATTTTTGCACACAGCAGAAGGCACAATACCCTGTTCTACTTTACTCACACCAGCTGACTATGACCTCTGTTTATTAGTAAAGCATTAATATTCAGTTCCTTTGTTTCCACTCCATCCTCTCACCTCTCGTATTTCTCTCTGGCCCTTTGAATACTCTCGGCATTCAAAGATAATTCATCAGTGCACAAAAGCTCCCAAGGTAGTAACTAACTGACAATGACATTAAGTGCCAGGATAACAGCATAGGATTCAACACAGAACTCTGATGCACCCCACTCACAGAATTCCTTGCTTCACCCTCCATCCTCTCACACACACAGTTGCCTCTTCATACAGCAGCTGCATCAATAACCTGTCTTTCCACAGCCCATTTTTACTGTCAACCATGACACTGTATTAAATGCCTTCCCCAAATCCACAAATACAGCAGTACAGTATGTTCCCCCCCCCCTCCTCTAGCACCTGTCTTGTTCGTTAGTTCCTTCAGGGGGTGGGGGGAATGTACCCGCCGTGGCTCAGTGGGTTAAGAGTGTTCAGGTCTGATTGAAGGGTCAGAGGTTTGCATCCACCCAAGGGTCACTGGTAGACATCAGGAAGGGCATCTGGTCATAAAAAGCTATATGCTCTAAAACAAGGTCCTCTACACAGGGGCAATGCCTTTGCCCTTATCGAAAGAAGGGGACATGGAATACAGCTCAAAAAAAGGGTAAACTCCCTGACTCCATCTTTCTTCTCCCTAACTCTTACCTTCCTTCTCCCTCACTCTACCTTTCTGCTATGTATCAAGCACTACTGGCCGTATGCTTAAACACATATGGAGAGGCCCTACATTGGTCCCTACTTTACACACTAAGGAAAGCACAAGCAAGCCTTCAATTTTTACACAGTATGCTAAGAGAACATTAACCCGCCCCATCCCGACCACTTTTCCACCACTGACTCCCCCCAATCCCGACCCTTTTTGGAAAAATATTTTTTTGGCTCAAACCTTTGCTTTTGGTGAGAAACATTGAAAATTCATAGAGAAATTGCTCACCTGAGGTTTAAAGTACTCGATACAGGTAGGAGTACCTCCTTACCTGACTGGGTTTTCCATCAGGCTGGCAACAAAGAAAACGAGTTCTATGGGAGGATAACTATTTCACACCACTCATAAACGGTATTTATTTATTTACCTGATACAAATTTATATGTAGTACGAGAGTATATTGGTTTTCATGCAGTAATATAGGCATTATAAGCATTGTTTCACTTGCTAATACCTGACCTTTTTTTGCCATATTACCTGATCATCATTTCTAACTGTTTCTTCCTCTAATGCTATGTAAAGTTTGTCCTCCACATTGTCTTTGATTGGGGAATCACTCTGGCCCTGAATTTTGTACCGTGGCATGACATGGCTATACTGGCCAGTTCACTGATAACAGGTGAATTGGTGAGACAATGGCATGCAGGGGGGGGGAGGAGGTCATGCTGGGTAAGGCATTGTCCCTGCCTGGCATCTTGTAGAGGAAGGTGTCACGTGTATACATACCAAAAATCACTTGCAAAAATTGAAAATTGTGCAAATTAGGGACCTTGCAATTTTTTCGCGTTTATGTACGTCGATGGGATTGGCAGTGACAAAACGTGTGGACGTTAGAGAACGTCGACGGGATGCCGCGGGTTAAGGGAAAGGGGGTGGTTGGTAGCCCTGCGTGACCCGTTGGTACGTCGGAAGTGCTCCCGTGGGAGTCGCCGTGATTATTCTTGTCCAGACGATGTCAATCAGCACCAAACTAAAATAATTTTCCGTCATTTTTTTATATATCAGCACTTATTTGCACGTATACTTTATATACTATTATAGTAGTAAACTTTTCAATCAATACTTATGTTGTAAATATGATAGCGCCGGAGATATGTCAGGTTAGGTTAGGATAAATTTGGTTAGGTTACCTTAAAACCAGCTAGGTTAGCTTAAAACAAGTTAGGATAAATAAGGCAGGGTTGAATTACGAAAATTTATGTTAGGTTTGGGTAAATGAGCACTGATAAAGGGCAATTTCGCTGAAAAATTGCGTTCTAAGATGGCGTTTGTCAGTCTTCGTGCACAGATTAGGATAAGTTTGGTTGGGTTAGCATAAAATTGGTTAGGTTAGTCTCAAATAGGTTAGGTAACGTTAGGAGAAATAAAGTTGGGTTGTTACGAAAGTTTAGATTAGGTTTGTTTAATTAGGTCTGCAAGGGTAATTTCGATCGTATATGGCGCTCTAAGATGGCGTCCATCGGTCTTCATGCACAGCAAAATAGTGGCTGTCCATGAACAAACACCGCTTTTTAAAGCACTTTTGACCATATTTAAAAGAAACGAAAAACACTAACTTGAAAACACAATTCGAGAGTACATGAAGAATTCCATGAAGGACTAAAGCAAGGAAAAAATGCAAAATAAGGTGGTCCTATGTCTCCTTAACGATTACCAAGAATTATGAATAGAATGCTGCTGAAATATAACAAAAAATGATATAAGAAAATGAAAAACAGTTTGCGGTGCCTGAGATTAAAACGCAGTGATGATCCAATGCTGGCATGACGCTTCATAGTTTGGCCAATGAGCGAACAGTACCTTTCTCGTTACATATATTTACGTATATTATTACCTTTAGCATTGACTGAACGTTCTATATTCAGTTAAATCACATGAGTAACGTATAAAAGTGGTTTACACATGTCAATTTCAGGATCTCGCCTACTGTCAACTACTCTTAAAAAAATAAAAATGACAGTGCGTGTCTCCGCCAGGGCAGAGACGGGCCCGGGTTTGACCTACTACTCGGTAAGGTACAGCCTGCGTGTTTTAATAACCAGCGATTCAGTTCCCGTGTATGTTTGCATTGCACTTTTAGCAAGTTAAAATATTTTTTACATAAACTATTTACATTATTCTATGCGTTCTGGAGGTACAGAGTTACTTTGTTACGAATAATTAAATGTAGGGTTTGCGAAAGCCAAGCATTCCTTCCCTTAAAAGAATGTTGGAACAACCCTACATATTGAGGGAAGTCTTTCCCTACTTAAACTTTTAGCATACCGTTTTGATATAGGGCCCTTAGGAAAGGCCCTACATTAGCTTTAAGCATACGGCCGGTACATTCTGTCCTGTTTTCACTTCATACTTCCATCACAAATTCACCTTATACCTAGGGGTTCCCTTGTCCAGCCAGACTACATCTCTGGCTTCTACTCTACTCCATACTGTACTCATTGCCATCTTCAGTAACTCACCCTAAGTTTATTTTGTCTACTTGTCTACCTCCCATGTTCGTATTTTTAGTTACAGGAGCTGATTTCCGGGGAGGGGCACTAACCCTTTGCCAACCCACTTGTTGCCACGTACGGAACATGGTTGGTTATAAAGTTACCACCCAGTGTTGTAAATGCTTTCCAGGTTTAGAGGAAATCAAGAGTGAGAGCAGTGGAAATGAGTTATTTAAGAGAAGCATGAGGAGTCTTGTGGAGAGACAAACAAATGAGGAAGTGAAGGAGTGTTGTGATGTGGATGTGAAAGGAAGCGTTAAGGAGAAACACACTGAGGTGGTTTGGCCATGTGGAAAGGATGGAGTGAGAGATTAACAAGGAGAGTGTATGAGTGAGGTGGGAGGCCAAGAATGAGATGGAGGGATGGAGTGGAGAGGCATATGAGAGAGAGGGGTGTGAGCTGGGAGCAAGGCAGTGAAATAGTGGGGGTCAGGGCAATATGGAGGTGCTTTGTTTGTGGCCACCCCTTGTGGGATTAAGACATCTGGCAATAGATAGATAGATAGGTAGTCTACCCCCCCCTACTCTTTAAATTTCCACACCTCCCTCCACTACACAAAGCTTCTTGACTTCATGGCTTCTTTACTTCCTAAATTGGTTCCTAAGCTTGAGGTGTGAGTCTGATACTTAAGCCTATGACACAAACTGCTCACCAAATGTATCCTTCCCATCCCTGACCAACTTGCTGTTCCTTCTGAGACAAAAAAATCATCTGACTTCAAGTTCCTATATACTCTTAAGTTATCTACCAATTTTCTTCCTAAACACAGCACTACAGGACACACTATCAAGGCTGGGGCTTACAAATTCTTGTAAGAGTGATGAAATGTCAGTTTTATAAAAGACATGGAGCTGAGACACTTCTTGGAGCAGCCAACAACTGAGGTAAAAATTATATACGAAGTGAGGAAACTTGGTGATGTAAGCGTTAAAGAGTGTGTCTATCTATCTATTGCCAGACATCTTAATCCCATAAGGGGTGGCCACAAACAAATCGCCTCCATGTCACCCTGTCCCCCACCATTTCACTGGCCTGCTCCCAGCCCACACACCCACCTCCCTCACATACCTCTCCACTCCATCCCTCCTTTTCATTTTTAGCCTCCCCCTCCCTCTCCACCTCACTCACATACACTCTCCTTGTCAGTCTCTCACTCTCCATCCTCTCCACATGGCCAAACCACCTCAATGTGTTTCTCCTAACGGGTGTGACATCAGACAGAAATAATTATATGGAGAGAATGGATGCAGATATGGTGGTGAAAAGAGTTTAAAGGTGAAAGGAGGCATGGTAGGACAAGAACCTATCATAATTATCTATCTCCAGCCAGACACCATAATCGTGTAAAGGGTGGCCACAGACAAATCGCCTCCATGTCACCCTGTCCCTTGCTATTTTGCTGCCTTTCCCCCAACTTACACCCCTCTCTCTCACAGAGCAAGAGGATGGATGGATATAGTAAATAATCATATATGAAGGCAAGGTATGGAAGCTGATAAGGCTAGGAAACTGAGGCAAATATGGTGACTTATATTACACAGGGGAAAATACATGATAAACAATTGGAAAGTAATATTACGTGCAAGAAAACCATCATCCCTCCCTCTTTTCCCATCCAAAGACAGGGTAAGGTAGGGTTTAGAATGCAGGAGAATAGAAAAATATGATAAAGTGAATAATGAGCACCTTAGTCAATAATATGGAGTATAAAACCACTCTGGTACTGCAAAGGAATGTCTTCATGCAGTGGTGCCAATAGACAAACATTCCTGACTTCCTAAACCCCAAGAGGAGCATGGTGGACTGCAGGAGAAGGGCAACATCAGCCTGCAAACCCCCAGATTTAGTCTTGAACAAAATGCAACCACATTCAGGTACTTACTAGACAGTGGAGATAATTGTCATGGTGACTGCCAGAGATCGGGCAGCGTGTAGAGCCGCCATTAGGTGACCAAGGCTGACGCAGGCAAGCATGTTGGAGCCGTTATGTACGATATGATACGATGACATGGCAGTTTTCACGGCTTAGTCAACTCTAACCTGAAAGTGAAAATTATAAATTAACCTTTTCAGTCTCTGGTTAAGTTCATAAAATTCTCTGAAGACAGCAAGATTTTGCATGGTTCTATCTATCCATCTATTGCCAAATGCCCTAATCCCATATGGGGTGGCCACAAACAAATACAAGCATTTTCCTGAATATTTCCAAGAAAATTGATGGCAAGAACTGGGAGGTTTGGGGTGAGTTGGCCTGGAATAACCCTGCAGCCTTCATGGGGCGGCACTGATGTAATGGTGGACTGCAGAAGAGGAACTTCCACCTGCAGCCCACTCGGTTCATGTTGCTCAATGAACCGGGGGCTGCAACTACTATTACTTATACTACAAACTTGGCATAAAATTGAAAAATCACCTTGAAACTGAGCTGAAATAATACGGTACAATGCCAGTCACAAAGAAGTGCCATGGAAAGGATTTTGAGTCACAACACTTTTTTCCTGTCAGAGCTGAATGAAATAAAGCTACAAGAGGCTGAAATCTAGGCCAGGTCAAGGTGAAAGAACTATCATAATTAAAACACGATGCATGTCAGTGCCTTACTTAAAGTCTGTGACCCCGATTCATGGTTTCTGTCTGTTAAATACACCTGGGGACTACAAACTGATGGCTGTGATTAGTGGCACTCACATAATTAGCTGGCTACACTCCCTGATTATACAAACATCCCTCAATTCCCTCCTTATCCCGTAAAAGGAAGCTGTAGTGGATCCAGTCCCTGGCTATAAAACATCCCTCAACTCTCTATCCCCTGAAAGAACGATGGTAAGAGCAATTTTGGTGTGAGCCACTGTTTACATCTGCTGAAGTACAATAACCACACACACACACATTTTAAATAATATGCAGATAATGCAGAATGATAACTAAACTCTTAAAAATAATTCCTTCCCTAAACTTTTCCTTCCCTTCGAAGGATTTTCCTTTCCCTTCAGTATGCGTAAAGATTTCCTTGGAAGGGAAGGAAAAATGTCCAGGTTGGTAGCCCTGTTAAACTAAACGACCCATCCTGCTGATATCTGGTATGATGGAGCATTAAACTGATAAACTAATACATCAAAACACGCATATCTCGTGCTGGATAATGAAAGCACAACACATTTGAGACGTGGGAGGTGGCCACCACATCCATACTGTTGGTTTGTATTCAGCCATGCCATTCTGGCCAACACCGCAGCGTGTTCACTCCTCAAGACAATATTTTGATAAATTATATTCGAGGAATATTATTACGCTTAATGTTGTTATTAGTAAGTGTAAGAATCACTTGTTAACGTCCGTCTCGTGTACTCGCATGGCGGCGCTCACCTGTGTTTTTCCAGCTGGAAGACATGAGCCGAACCACACGTGTGATCTTGACGGCAGATTTTCCTTTTTCAGGCAAATTAACAACCAAAATGTTTCTTGAAATGAATCCTCGTTTGACCCTGGCCATAATGTATAAGATTTGTCAGTGTCAGATCATAAAAGACTGGATGAATATCGGATGTAGTACGTCGTCTGCTCTGTTTATATCTGGCTTATTGTCTCAGCCGACATGGGTAACACTTTTAAAGAGACACAAATAGCGCTTAAACATTAGTATAGCGTTGTAAACTGCATCAATAAAATTAAACAGTAACCTCTGTCAACATCTTAAATATATATAAGACAATGAACCACAACAGAAAGCACAAAATTTATGAAGGAATTTTTGAAGAGAAGGGTCAAGGAATTCCTTCAAGTTCCAATAATTTCTGCTGCCCAGAGGAAAAATCTTTCCCTTCGCGCGGCCCAGGAAGGGAAGGATTTTTTTAAGAATACCAATTCGGCTAAAGATTTCCTTCCCATGCCTCTACAAGGGAAGGAAATGTTTAAGAATACGGCCGTCTCTCTCTCTCTCTCTCTCTCTCTCTCTCTCTCACACATCCTTTTCCTACTTAACCCTTACAGGATGTTGGACAGTACGTGACAAGAATAAAGTAATCTGTTATAGACATGTTCATGAATTATTTGTTTTTATCTAAAATGCCCGCCGCCGGACCACCCACAGTGTAGAGACTCAAACAGTGTGCTCATCTCTGGACCAAAAATAAGGTCGGTTTTGCGCAGGCCATCTATGATTAGTGGCCTTGACCCGTGACGTCACTTGGATGGCTGTCTCGCTCACAGGAGCAGGACAACAGTGTGTTTTTACCAGCCATATGTGACTCATAGCCTGCTTTTATTTTATACATTTCATCACGTTAAAATACTTTTCACGATGTGCAGTATGTTTGGGTGTTCAGGGAAGACATCTGACGGCAAGTTTCTGAGACGCTTTCGCATGCCAAATGATAAAATCAACAAGCAAAAGTGGATACATTTGTGTGGACGGAGGGACAAAGTTTCTCCCACTGGCCGTGTCTGTGAAAGGCATTTCAGCTCGCAACAGGATGCAAGAGATCTGCAAATCGAGTTGCTGGGGACACCACCACCAATCAGAAGACTGCTAAAGTCAGAAGCAGTCCCTGATCAAAATCTGCCTAATAAACAACAAGGTATGCAGTGAGTGAATAGTTTTATGGTGAAAAATAACTGACTACAGTAAGATTAATAAATTATTAGGGGATTTATGTTCAAGTATGAGCACCAAATGTTCACGTAAGATCTATCTATCTATCTATAGCCCGACGCCCTAATCCCGCAAAGGGTGGCAGCAGACAAAACGCCTCCAAGTCACTCTGTCACCCACCCATAGAGGTAGGAGTAGGTAGAGGCGGCATAAGGGATTAACCACGGGTAGGTCAGAGTGAGGCCGACAGACCTGACTCGACCAACATGGCGGCGACCCCTTTGACAGCTGTCTGACTTGGTTCCGCTGACCAGGCGCGAGTGTTTTCTTAGTTGCAAACAGAAAAAATGAGAAAGAAAGTTGGTTATGAATGGAAGGAGAAAAGAAAGTAGTTAATGAATGAAAAAAAAGGAAGCATTTAAGAACATATGGTAAAATGAAGGATGGAAGACAGATAGATGATTTAAAATAATATACATCAGCACATTATGAAAAAAGTTTATATCTATTATTCTATATAATATTCAGCTTGACTTTACTAACTCCAGTCATATACATAATGTACACTTACAAATTATAATTCACTCTAAAGATACTCACCGGTGAAATGTAATGGATGGGTCAGATTTCTTATCTCCTCTTTCTTTACACCCAAATGCGGCACAGGTGGTGGGCATTTTTGGAGTCTTAGGTTATTTGATGGTGAGTTACAACTTAGGACAGAACGTCTCACACCCACAGCTGAACTACAACTAAAACCAGAGGTAGAATGAAGTCTACTTTGTTTCTGGCATTCTCCCTGAAGAATACCAGGTGGACACACAGCCGGAGGTATTAAGGGCTTAATAATCTCATGGCCACACCCACGGAGGTATGATTAGGACTCTTACCTCTATGGGCACAGCCATAGAGGTAGGAGTGCACAGCAATCTTCTTCGTCAAGTAGGTGTTGCTGTGACCTCTTGACTTGACCAATATGGCCGTTTGACAGTTCTCTGGCTTCACCGGAGCCTTCTCCCGCCGACTCTACCCTAATCCTACCTCTATGCACCCACCATTTGACTCCCCTCCCCTCAACTCACCCCCCCCTCCCTCATATACCTCTCAACTCCATCCCTCCACCTCATCCTCGGTCTACCCCTCCCTCTCCCTCCCTCCACCTCACCTACATACATCCTCTAAGTCAGTCTTTCATTCTCCATTCTCTCCATATGTCCAAAACACCTCAGTGTATTTCTCCTAATCTTTTCAACCACATCCACATCTACCCCACAACGTTCCTTCACTTCTAAAATGCCCGCGACCGGACCTTCCGCCCCGCCACCCCCCACACCACCACCGGGCCACCACCACCCCACCACCCGAGGGGAGATAACGGTCAGGTTAGTGACCCGGGACAAGAGGGTCATCCGACCACCACTGATCTGGGCCCCTTCTCCCCGCAACTACCTCAACACCAGGTGAGCCCAGACCCGCAACAAGTTACACAGCGGGTTAACCCTCGACAGCAGTGGGGTGGGACTGATACGTCAGTCCCTCGTAGTCTTGTGGTGACGACCACAACTTCACCCCAACGGGACAGGAGGTCCCTAGGTGAGCCACAGGGTGTTTACACCTACTGCCACCACGAGCCACGGGGAAGTACCTTCCTCTGCCGCAACAACCCAGGTGAGCCACGAGGGGCTTGTATCCTCTGCCACTGTGAGCCACGAGGGCGTAATACCCTCTGCCACAATCAGGACAGGAGGTCCTTTGACGAGGGAAGAGAGCCCTCTATAACAAATAGGGCAGGAGGCCCAATAGTGGATTGTACGGGGCTCACGCCCCTAGCCACTCTTAGGGTAAGAGACCCTCACACACCGCCACAAGTGGGTCCCAGGACCAATCAACCTGGTGCCACGGCAATTGTAAAGACAAGAGAGAGAGTCGCCTCTGTGCTACCCTCCATAAGTGCAAGAGAGACCACGGCCTCCGTGTGTCCTCTAGAGCCAGCTAACTCCTGCAGGAGTAGCCAGACACCACCCAGGGGAGTTACCCCTAAAGTGTCACCTGAACAGAGGACTGGTCCCAGTCGGGACCTACCTCCTACCCCCGGGAAATTCTTGTCTTCCCCAGGTACCAGCGGGAGACGAGGCCGCAGCCCACACCTGACGGCGCGTCCCCCAGCAGACCTCCGCAGTCCTCGGACCCCTAGGCGAGCCCGGCAACCCGTCGACGCCGACCTCCCCCTGCCGCAGACCCTACGACGTCAGGCCCGTCTGCTACACCTGTTTGGCCCCAGTCCCTAGGGCCAACACAGACAGGCCTCCCTTCACAGTGACCAGAGGAGGGCCTACAACAGGTCGAGACCCCAGGCAAGAGGGTCTCCCTGCACCGTGACCAGAGGAGGGCCTACAACAGGTCGAGACCCCAGGCAAGAGGGTCTCCCTGCACCGTGACCAGAGTGAGGACCTACACCTTACAGTGACAAAGTGATATCGCCCCAGAAACTCGGGCAAGAATAGTGACTTTCCCTTTCCTGTAGTGATCCAGTGACAGAGTGAACCAGCGGGATTACACCAAAAAGTGTCCGTAAATACCTTCCCCTAACAAAGACTATAAGTTCCGGGTTCATCCGAACAGTGCTAACCCAAAGTCCAATCTAGAGTAGTCTCCCCCCTTGTCAGTGTACGCGCGGGCGAGAGTTGCTGCGCCGAGCCTAAACAGTGAACTCTATAGTAGCCGCAGCGAGAAATGAACGCTGTGGTGGGGCAGCCGGTCATCCGGGGATTCCCCCACTGTAGCCATATCCACATGTCACCGACCATAGAGGTAGGATGTCACCGACCATCGGCCACCGCTGCAGCCCCGCTCCATGATCCTTACCCTGTGTCTCTGGCTTTCTCTTTCTCTCTCGGTTTCTATATAAACTGGTGTATTTCCGAAACTAATTATGAAATTATTATGACTTTTGTTCCACACCACCACTGAGGTAAAAATCAAGGAGAGTTTTCTGTATAAAGGTTTCCCCCCCTTGTCTGAGGGTAGGTCAGTTCTGGCGAGTGTATAATTATAGGTCAGGCGGAGGTATCGGCAAGGCCGCACTCCCCCGCTCATATGCCACATTTAGGAGGGGGGGGGAACCTTTATACAGAAAACTCTCCTTGATTTTTACCTCAGTGGTGGTGTGGAACAAAAGTCATAATAATTTCATAATTAGTTTCGGAAATACGCCAGTTTATATAGAAACCGAGAGAAAAAGAGAAAGCCAGAGACACAGGGTAAGGATCATGGAGCGGGGCTGCAGCGGTGGGCGATGGTCGGTGACATGTGGATATGGCTACAGCGGGGGAATCCCAGGTCATCCCGGCTGCCCCACCACAGCGTTCATTTCTCGCTGCGGCTACTATAGTGCTCCACCTCCCTTGTTAATTTATAGTAATAATCCCTCCTCGGCTCATCAAGCCCAGACATCTCTATTGCCCCGACACGCTAAGACCTTTTGGACTTTGATACAAGTGATCCCATCCACTTACGGACTCTTAACCTATTATAAAGCATAATTAAGGAGTGTGCGAATATCCCATATTACACTAACGTAACTCTATATCTGTATCCTCTGTTTATAATACCATCCTATGTGATATTGTTAAGGTGTTGTAATTAAGGTAATAGATGTGTTAAAGGTGGACTGCCTAGTTTTTATGTCCTGTTCCCTTGTTAGTGCATTACTTCCGGTCCGGAAAGAGGACCCCGCTCAGTAGCTAGTGTCTTTAGTACGAGGAGTCGGCCTAAAAACACTCAGCATAACATCTTCATTCGCCAACCTGTCCCTCCACGTCACTCCACATGCTCCTCTCAAGTAACTCATTTCCACTGCTCTCACTCTTGACTTGTTCCCCTCTTGCAAGGTCCACGCCTCGCTTCCATACGTCAGGGTAGGGATCACAATACCATCATGCAGTGACTTCTTAACTTCCATACTCACCTCCCTATTTCTCATCACTGCTTTCAGTGTACCAACAACCTTTCTTCCCTGCTGTACCCTTTCACGTACTTCATCCCCCAAAGTTCCATCCTTACTCATCACACTACCCAAGTACTTGAATGCACTCACATTCTCCATATCCTCACCATCCAACCTCACTGCACACTCTGTGATTTCATTCCTCTCAAACACCATAACTTTACTTTTGTTTACATTAACTTTCAGCTTCCTCCTCCTACACACTGTCCCAAATTCATTCACCAAACCTTGCAACTCCCATTTATCTTCACTCAACAATACTGTATCATCAGCAAACAGCAACACCGGAAGCTTCCAAATCTCACCCTCATTCATTAGGGCCACCCCCACATCCACTGCCCTACCTTGCACCTCCTTTACAACCCCATCCATATATATATATATATATATATATATATATATATATATATATATATATATATATATATATATATATATATATATATATATATATATATATATATTAAACAGCCATGGAGACATAACACACCCCTGTTTCAGTCCCACATTGTGATCAAAGAACTCATTCAGCTCACCATCCACTCGCACCGTAGCCCTAGCTCCCTCGTACATACTCTTCACAGCACTCAACAATTTCCCCTCCACTCCATATATTCTTAATACCTTCCACATACCATGCCTGTCTATTCTGTCATAAGCTTTCTCCAAGTCCATGAAGGCAGCATACATTTTCCTTCCCTTCTCTAGATACTTCTCCACTAAACATCTTAGAACAAATATCTGATCTACACACCCTTTTCCCTTCCTAAATCCCCCTTGTTCTTCTCCAACTAGCTCCTCTGTCATATGCCTAACCCTATCAATGAGTATTCTACCATATATTTTACCAGTCACACTAAGAAGGCAAATACCCCTATGGTTACCACATACTTCTCTCTCCCCTTTTCCTTTGTACAGAGGAACAATTATACCTGATTTCTAGTCCTCTGGGACTGCCGTAAGATGCTTAAAGGATTTTCTTGTCCCTACGCAATGCATATCACCAAGAACCCAAGGGGTGTGTGTAACAAGCTAAATAAATGAATGTGGACCCACTCATGACAAACGTACCTCTAAGGCATTATCAGTGCACCATAACTATATTTTCATTGCACATACAGTTACTTGCACAATTTCCATGATGAAATGGTGATAGGTTCATTGTAATATGAGTGAGCGGTTAGGTAGCCTATAACGAAACAGTTGGTGGTGAATCCAACGAAATATTAATGCTGCCGACCTATATATTTGATAATAATTCTTTAATAACTTTAATTGAATATCACTCCCGTATAAATACCGACGGAAAAAAAAAGGAATGTTAGAAAATTACAGAGAGAGAGAGAGAGAGAGAGAGAGAGAGAGAGGAATTCCCCTGAGACTTAAGCATGGTAAATACCCGCAGGTAAAACAGATGCGGCCTCTCTCTCTCTCTCTCTCTCTCTCTCTCTCTCTCTCTCTCTCTCTCTCTCTCTCTCTCAAGCATGCATGCTGTTATGCTGAGTGTTTTTAGGTCGACTCCTCGTCCTAAAAACACTAGCGACTGAGCGGGGTCCTCTTTCCGGACCGGAAGTAAAGCACCAACAAAGAAACAGGACATAAAAAGTAGGCAGTATACCTTAACACATCTATTACCTTAATTCTACACCGTTACAATATTACATAGAGTGATATTTAGGATATGGGATACAGAGATTGGGTGTGCTAAGCCGACTCCGCTCTTTCTTTTCCCCTGCGCAATTGTTGACTCTATACAGGGGTTTTATCCGCCCCTGTGTGGAGTACAACTCTCATGTGTGGGGAGGCTCCCCTCATACAGCTCTTCTCAATAGGGTGGAGTCAAAGGCTTTTCGTCTCATTAACTCTCCTCCTCTTACTGACTCCCTTCAACCTCTGTCTCTTCGCCGCACTGTTGCATCTTTATCTCTTTTCTATCGCTACTTTAATGGTCACTGCTCCTCTGAACTGTCTGCTTGCATTCCTCCACCTCTACGACGGGCGCGTAGCACCCGTCTGGCAGCAGACTCTCATCCTTTTTCTGTCCAACTCTCTAATGCAAGAATTAACCGTTACTCCCAATCTTTCATTTATGCAACAGGTCAACTCTGGAACTGTCTCCCTCTGTCTGTATTTCCTGCTGCCTATGATCTCCAGTCTTTCAAACGCAGTGTGTCCAGGCATCTCAAAATGATCGGATCTTGAATTTGGCTCTATATTGTATTTTGTTTTTCTCTTGGAGGGAACTGTTACTGCGGGCTCATGGCCTTTGGTTCCTTCTTCCTCGCATAAAAAAAAAAAAAAAAGATATACAGAGTTACGTTAGGATGACACGGGATATTCAACACACACTATGGTCACACATAACAATGGCTTGTGGTTCTATAAGTGAAGGTGATTGTCTTGCATCAAAGTCCAAAATGTCTATACTCACAATAATAAAAGTAATATACAAGATTATTAGTCGAGGGGCGGAGTATTACTATAAGAAAGGCAGGGGGCGGATCATGACACTCGACTTGGTTAACTAGACGCGGCAACACTCTCCCGCCCACCCGGCTGCCGTTCACACTGACGGGGAAGCTTCTCTATTCTGGGAGGGGGGAACAACAGTAGACTTACTATTATGGAATTACTCTCTTTTAAAGGGCAGGTGAGTTTATTGGGATTACGAACACTTATTTGTTGACTTCCTCTAGATCGTACTATGTCACTGTCACTGTTCCTGTTCCACTTTCTCGGGTATATTGAGATCGAAGAGGTGTCACTGATCTACCCGTTTTTCCTGGGTTAATTCACTCTGTCACTATAGCCGGGGGGGGGGGGGACCTCCGGGGACTCTATCCGTGGCGGGCGTCACACTACCCGCAGGGGGAGTCTCTACCCGGGTCCGTTCCGTCGGTGTGTTGCAGGGATGCCCTCTTGCCTCCCCCCGTTGTCCCTTCCTAGGGTGGTGGGGTGTGGCCCGGTTGCTGGGTGGGGGCTGGTCCGGCGGAGGGCATGGTTGAAATATTTATTGTCGTAACACTGAGAGTGGGTAAATTATTTATAATGAATTTATCTTACATAACAAACGCCGTAATGGCATATTGTTAAAGTATTAGCTGAGACGTTCACAATAGCGAGCAGGATGAGTGATAAGTATAGCAGATTTTGCGGAAACAAATACATACTCGAGCGCTCCATCACAGCTCGCTGGTGATGCTACTAAAGTGAACTAGCCGCCATGTTACTGTGCCCAATTGCGCCCGTTCAGAAACATAACTGCAGTGGCGGACTTGGATATGGTGAGGCCCTTAAGCTAAGTAGTTGCTGAGGCCGTATTTGGCGATTGTTAACAGAGAATGAGGCTGCGTAACACCTGAACTTAACAAGAATGCAGCCATGATGCATGACAAGCGTGCAGAGTGGGTTAAGCTAAATAATCACTTACATATAAATAATAACTATAAATAATAAAATAAAATTTTAAGAGATCCCTTCAGACTGAGGCCCTAAGCTGTAGCTTGTTTAGCTTATGCCTAAATCCGGCCCTGAACACAAGGTAAAATGTATCTCATTTGTCTGAGTGACTTATTTTATGAATGAAATATGTTTGCATAACATTATATTATGTTGAAATTTCATAAAAAGTGTAGTTATAGTGAGAGTGGGCGTGGCTGGCATTGACGCATATGGGCTCAGAGGTACGGAACGCGCTCTCGAGCATCGTTTCGTCTGTAGCCCTGCATTCTTGGAACATATAAAACAAAATAAGTGGGCGGAACTGAGCTCAGAAACTTCAAGGTTATTTCATTTTTTTTCTAAATTAGCCTTTGGATTTCCCTGAAGTGTCAGTCATCATGGGGGTAAGTAATACATACTTATATGCCAGATTAACACTAACTCCATTTGCTGCACGAAGTATGCACTTGGTAACCAATTATCGTATGTTACAATATTTGCTGAAGGTGTATGACATTACCCACCACCTTTTATGTATGTAGGCTACTCTGTATACTTTTACAGTATCCAGTTCATTAACCATTCACTGTCAATTTGGGTAATAATTATCAAGACAGGGGACCACCGTGGTTGCAATGTTATCAGCTTTTAGTAAAGCCCTTGCAGATTTTTTTCATTATGTTATGGGAGTGCATTTTCAAGACATGGCTTTTAAATAAATTCTTATTACAATATGAAGACAATAATGCACTTTTCAAATGTCATAGTGGAATGATTTGTTGGCAGGATTGTTTGGTATTTTTAAGAGGATGTAGGCCTAGTGGTCTTTTTTAAATTAAAATATGATGAGTCATGCAGTATTTCCAAATTTTCCTTGTAAATTAATTGTTCATGATCTTTCATAATTTTTTTTTTCTACAGTAATTAGCATCTATTGTGAGCTTTTTAAAAATGTTTGTTTTAAAGTGTTGGTTAGTGGTAGGTGGTGGTGACCATCATCCACTCACTTGATGTAGTGATGCTTACTTCTTCCTTCACCATTATAATTATTTTTCTGTGTCTGCCCTCCTGTCTTCCTATGCCTCCCATCCTTCCTGTCACATTTTATTACACTTTTTCCCTCCTCAGGTGGTATTACATTGAGTGACAAGCCCAATAATTATTTTTGACCTCCAATTCCCCAGGACCCTATCTTCCTTTCAGGCCAGTCTGCACATATTACATACCCGTTGGACTACAGTCTCCCTCATGCTTCAGCATTTCACCACACACTCCATCAATTTCTGGAGCTATTCCCATTTTGACTTTTAACATTGCCTCCACATCTTCCATCCTACTGATCTCTTCCTTCCTTCTGACCTCCCTACTCCTCCCAGCCATTACCCAGCCACGTATCCTCGCATTAATTTCGTTCTGTTCAACAATTCCTTAAAGTGTTCTCTCCATCTGTTCACTTTTTCTCCCTTGTCTACTGTCAGTCTACCATTTTTATCTTTCACTCCTCTACCAACTTGTTTATCACCCTGTCAAACTCTCATTACCTTCCAGAACATTTTCTTACATTCCGTCCACTTTACACTCAAATTCTTCTAGATTCTTTATCCACTCTCTTCCTGCTCTCTCTCTTACTAATCATTTCGCATCTCTCTTCCTTTCTACATAAAACTCTCTCTTCCTTCTCTCAGCTTCCTCAATGCCTCTGCTTCCCATCAACCCAATATATGCTTTCTTCTTTGTGCCACAGCGTGTCACACCTCTTCATTCTGTAATAACAAATGAAACTTAGCAAATTAATCACACCGTCCTAGCTGGGATTCAGTCCCTGGCCCCTGTGCTCCAAATGTGCACATGTTACCACTGAGCCAATTAAAGGATCCCCCTTTGCCAGCAGGCATCGTGGGCATTTATAGGCCCTATTACATCCCTCTTTTCTCCCCTTGGTGATTAATTTGGTGAGTTTCAAAATGGTAGCGTGGCATTGGAGGCCACCATTTGGGACGCTGCAGATGACACTGAACAGCTCATCCCTGGGATGTAAGGACAAGGATGCTGTCAGCTGACCAAGGAACAACAACAGATTGCCAACCAAGTCTCGCCTCACATCCCACACCGCTGCCAACCAATGTAACAACCGAAATGACTCTTAAATTAATCACACTGTCCTTGCCGGGATTCAGTCCCTGGACAGTGTGCTCCAAATATGCACACATTGCCACTGAGCCAAACAGAGGATACCCCACTTTGCCTGCAGGCAATGCGGGCATTTATAGACCCCATTACACTCCTCCATGCTGTTCCTTGCACTCCTTTTCATTTTCTCCTCACCCTACACATCACCTCACATGCAGCACAGATTTCTTCTGTGAATATGTTTCACGCCCTTCCACCTCCCCCATCTGCTCCAAATCATATTTACCCAGTCGCTTCTCCACTTCTCTCCTGTATTCTACCTTTTTTCCATCCTCTTGCAACCTTTCTACCCTCCTTGTTTGGATTACTTCCTCCTGTCCTTCCCTCCTCCTATTCCTCCATTGCACTTGAACCTTGACTGTCTGGTGGTCAGAAAGTCCATTCCCCCAACCTCTGTATGATCTTGTATCTACTGCTTATCTTCTTATTCTGTCATCCACACACACATAATCAGTCATTGCCTTCCATTCATTCAGTTAACCACCTGCCCATCTCATCACTCGCCACATATACTTGTGGATCATTTTGTGCCTAAAGAGGATATTGGCTATCACCAGTCCTCTCCCTGGCTATCCACTAGAGCACTGCCATTCTCATCCACATCTGCAGGCATGCTCCACTCACCAACTACTCCATTCACTTTCACATTCCCTACTTTTCCATTCATATCTCCTATCAAAATCACTCTCAGTCCTCTCAAACTTTTCCATGCATGCATCCACATTTCCCAGAACTCTTATTTCACTGCTTGCACGATCTAACTTAGGACATACACACTCACAATCGCCCACATTTGTATTCCTCAGCCTTACCCACATGATCCTTGAACCAATTGATCCATACTCTTTTATATTCTCCTTCCATCTCTTGCACACAACAATACATATACTGTCTTTTTGCACCCTTATTTTTACCTACTCCTGCACATATACCCCATCCATACCCGGTACTCCCTCTTTCTAACACTCTCACCTCTTCATTTAGTCTTAGTCAATCCACATATGTCCACTTTTGCATCCTCAAACACCTGGACATGCTCTCACTCTTACACCTCATTATTCGCACCCCTTAAATTCCATAATGCAATTTGTACCATGTTCTTTGTCCATTCCTTGGTTGTCACCTGTTTATCTGTCCAGATCTGAGGCCTCTTGTGTGTACCTGGTTGTTGAGGGCACTAACCTTCAGACAACCCACTTGTTGACACATAGGGAACACATGTTGGTTGGTTATAAGGTTACCACCCAAGGTATTAAATGATTTCCTGGTTTTGTATATATATATATATATATATATATATACACACTCTTGCATCCTTTACACATCTTCGCATCCTTTCATCCACATACACATAATCAATCATTGCCTTTCTTTCATTCAGTTCACCACCCACCCTTCTCATCACTTGCCATGTATACCTGTGGATCATTTTATGCCTGAAGAGGGTATTGGCTATCACCAACCCCCTCCCAGCCCAAATGTCCACTAACGCACTCCCATTCTCATCTATCTCAGCAGGCACACCCCACTCACCAACTATTCCATCCACCTTCACATTCCCAACTTTACCATTCATATCACCAATCAAAAACACTCTCTCATTCCTTCCAAACTTTTCCATGCACACTTCTACATTTGTCCAGAACTCTTCTCTCACTCTTCTAGCATGATCTTGCGTTGGTGCATACACACACACAATCGCCCACATTTGTATTCCAACTTTCAACTTTACCCACACAATCCTTGACCCAACTGATCCATACTGTCTTATGCTCTTCTTCCATCTTTTACTCAGAACTATACATACTCCTTCCTTTGCCCTCTCATTCTCACCTACTCCTGCACATATACCCCATCCATACTCCCATTCTCTCACACTGTCTCCTCTCCATTTTGTTTCAGTTATTCCACATACATCCACTTTCGCACCCTCAAGCACCTGGACAATCTCTCTCTCTTTCACCTCATCATTCGCTCCCCTTACATTCCAAGTTCCAGTTACCATGTCATTTGTCCAGTCCTTGGTCATTATCGTTTGGTCAGTCCTTGTCCGAGGCTTATTGTTTGTCTTTTTAGTTAGTTGTTTTCCGGGGAGGGGCACTAACCCTCCGCCAACCCTTTTAGTCGCCTTTTACGACAAGCAGGGATACTGGGGGAGTATTCTTGAAAAACCCCTCTATCCCCAGGGGTATATATATATATATATATATATATATATATGGTGGATATGTTATGTGCTGGAGATGGGGCTGGAACTGGTTCTGCAGCTAATGTAAAAGGGTAACTAGAGGAAGTTCAGGGAGCTGTTGCCTCTCCTAACACTGTGGGGTCCTCCATGCTAAGGGATCCTTATTTGCAGCATGTGTTAAGAGTGTAATACTGTATGGTAATGAGACCTGGCAGTAAAGGAAGAGGACATTCATATCTCAAATGTACAAAAATGACAATGATTATATGGATTTGTAGTGTGTTCCTGAATGCGAGGCCTGGTTGGGCTAGGATTGTGATTGAGAAGTTGAGAGGAAGGATGGGACTTCAGTCTGTTGGTGTTGTGATGAGGAGGGGTAGATTGAAATGGTTTGGTCGTGTTGAGGGGGGTGAAAGATAACAGTTGGGTGTGGAAAGGGAGAGGTGTGAACATCGAGGATAGGGTTCCAGTAGGTGGGCCAAAAAAGACACAGGATGAAGTTATAGAGTATGACCCCAGGGATAAGGGACTGAATAGGGAGGCTGCCAGAGATCGAGCAGCATGGAGAGCCACTATTAGTGACCAAGGTTGACACATGGCAGCATGTTGGAGGCTTTATAAATGATGTATTATAGGACATCCATGCATTGCTCAGTATTAAGTGTTACAAATGAGGAAGTAAAGGAGCATTGTGGTGTTGATGTAGGTGTGATTGATGGTGTTAAGAGAAATGCTTTTGAGTTGGCTTGGCCATGTGGAGGGGATGGAGAATGGGAGACTGACCAGCGGTGCATATTTGAGTTAGATGGATGAGGAAACCAAGGATGAGATAAAGGTATGGAGTTGAGAGATATATGAGAGAAAGGGTGTTTGTTGAAGGAAAGGCAGTTGAATGGCAGAGGACAGAGCAGTGTGAAGGCAGTTTGTTTATGGCTACCCCTTATGGGAATAACGTGTCTGGCAATAGATAGATACCATTGCCTACTAAGTGTTATTTTCTGAATTTTTTGTGATGCTCTTGTCATTGTATCAGTTGCTGTACAGTGAATTAGCTGCATATAAAAATATCTAACATGGCCATTTTTCCACAGGATGATCAGGAAAAGTTCACCCAACAGCTGAAGGAGACAAAAGTGTTGATTAAGATTCCAGAGATTGTGAGTAACTGAGTTTATCTTGTGTGTATTTACTTAGTTTTATTTACCTATGTTCTGGAGAGGTGTAATAGGCTAACTGAAATGAATCTTAACAGATTAATCACTAGTCTGGCCAAGCTTTGATCTCTGGCCGACATGCCCCAAATATGCACACGTCACCACTGAGCCAAGCAGAGGATTCCTTTTTTGCCTACAGGCAATGCAGGCATTTATATAGGCCCCATTTCATCCCTCTTTTCTCCTTTTGGTAATTAATTTGGTGAGTTTCAAACACAGTAGTGTAGCAGTGGAGGCTACCATTGGGGATGCTGGAGATCACACCAAACAGCTCATCCCTGGGATGTAAGGACATATGCTGTCAGCTAACCAAGGAACAACATCAAATTGCCAACCAGTCTTTGCCCCACATCCCACACTGCTGCCAACCAATGTAACAACCGAAATTTTTTCATTCATTCATTGCCAGATGCCATGTATCCCAAACGGGGTGACCAAAGGCTTAGAGTTAATTGTTTTACAGGGAGGGGCACTAATCCTCCACCAACCCCACTTGACACATAGGGAGAACGCCAACGGCCATACCACGTTGAGTACACCGCTTCCTGTCCGATCAGCGAAGTTAAGCAACGTTGGGTCTGGTTAGTACTTGGTTGGGTGACCGCCTGGGAACACCAGATGCTGTTGGCATAACGTTCTCCCTACAACCGAAATGAAACTGCAAATTAATCACACTGTCCTGGCCGGGTTTTAATCCCCGGCCCCTGTGCTCCAAATGTGCACATGTTACCACAGTCAAACAGAGGATCCCCCACTTTGCCTGCGGGCAACGCGGGCATTTATAGATCCCATTACAGAGGGATGCCTTCGTGTGGTGGCATTGATATGACTAGGTGGCTTCACTGCCTGGTTATACAGATATCCTTCCCATATCCCCCCAAAAGAGGATGATGAACTGCAGGAGAGACAAAGTTCAGCTTTAGCCTGCAGTCCATTGGGATCACATTTCAGATGAACCTAGGGTGACAACTGCTAGTGCTACAGTATTTACCTTTTGCAGTATATAGAATTTGAGTTAAGTTTGTGTTTTCTTTTCCCATATCCATTTTTATCTAATGTATTTTTTAACATGCTGATGTTCTTTGGTCACACCACCTACCCTTCAACACTGTTTCCAACATCTGTATTTTTCTGCTTCTGGCTGAGACACAAATTTAAATATGTGTGCATCTTCTCTTTCTCAGTTTAAATTCAGGTTCTTTTGTCATGCCATCATCTTTCACAAAAAGATTCTGTCTATTCACCTTTTCCAGTCTCCTTATTCCTTAAACATCATCATCAAATATTCTCTCTCTCTCTCTCTCTCTCTCTCTCTCTCTTGCTTTCTCACACACACACACACACACACACACACAGTAGGACGTGCGACATCGGCGCTCCGTACCGAATCAACACGACCAGTGGCATTACCTAAATTAGTATCTTTGCATGAGTCAAGCTCTGTACTAGGTTAGACTAAATGATTTTTCATTATTAAAAGGAAAAAAAATAATAAGTTTAAACAAGACTTGTTCAAACAGGAATGAAAAACAAGACGAAAGAATAATGCTGAGTCATCTGAGGTTTGTTTAGACTACAACAACATGGGGATTGTAAGTATATACTTTGCACTTTTAGTATTGCAAAATGGATACATACTTTAGTAAAGCAAATTTGGAAAAGAAAAGAGATAAAAGTAAAAAGCAAAATGATGATTTCTACCAAGAACTGGTTGAAGTGGAGACTCACAATAGACTGGTTGAACGTGTAAACAAACTAGAAATGGCTTTCAAAAATGAAATTGATGAAATAAAGAAGCAGATGTACTTGCAAAAGGAAGAAATAGAAAAACTAGGAAGGGAGGCCAATAAGAAAGACCCAACCATCAGTGAACTAACATTGGAATTGAGTACACTTAGGAAGAAAATTAGTGAAATGGCAAGTACAGTAGTCAATCACGAGAGTGTTATGGAAGATTTAAAAAATGACACAGAGACAATTAGGCAAGTAAGCAGTCTTATTGACCAGAGCAGTGATATTGAGGAGAAGATAACACAGGTGAATGAAGCTGTGCAAAGCTACAAAAATGATGTGGAAACCACGTATGCTGAAATGGTGAAAGTAAAGAAAGACTTAGAAACAAGGGTGGAGGAAAAAAGCATTAAAAAGGAAGTGAAAAGAATAATCCAAAACAATCCAAAGTTAGTCAGAGATTCAGTAGATATAAACAAAGCTATAGTAATCACTGGTATAGAAGAGGAAGATCTAAAAAACAAGATCACAAGAGACAAAAAGGAGATGGCTAATGTAATGAGCTTACTGAAGGAAGTATCAGAGGAAATCTGTAGTAAAGACATAGAGGAACACAAAAGGTTAGGGAAGTATGAGAAAAGCAAGACAAGACCTCTAAAGGTGACCTTCCAGAGTGTAAACACTGTGGAAGAGATACTAAAAAATGCAAAGAATCTTATGGAAAAAGAGGAGTTCAAAAATGTATGGATAAAAAGATGCCTAACACAAGAGGAACTGGAATTACTGAAAGAGAAAAGGGAGGAAGCAAAAACAAAAAATGAGGGAAGATCGGAAGAGGAGAAGAAGAAGTTTTTTTTACAAAGTAATAAGATAACAGGTACGAAAGTGGTACACAAACAGGATGGAAGAAAAAGGAGGAAGGTAGTAGAGCCATGTCATGACAAGTATATAAACAAGATGATAAAGTTGATGTACTCAAATGTGGATGGAATGGTATCTAAATTACTAGAGATGAATGATTATGTCAGAGAAAATGAACCACAAATAATATGCCTAACTGAAACAAAATTAACACCAAGGATATCCAATGACATACTAAACTTAGAGGAATACAATATATGGAGAAGAGACAGAAATTTAAAAAAAGGAGGAGGAATTATAATATTAACTAAGAAAAATCTAAAAGTCAATGAAATAAAACTGGATATACCATCACAAGTAGAACTGATTGCAGTAGAGATCAACACATCTGAAGGTAAGGTAATTGTTGCCAATTTGTACATGCCACCCAGATCAAACACATGGGAAAGAGAGGAATATGAGGACCTGGCAGAGAGTACAATTCAGAGTTTAAGATCATTGCTACATAAAATGGAAGAGAAATCAGAAAGAATTATACTAACTGGGGATTTCAATACAAATATAAATTGGAATACTCTAGATATAATTAGCCAAGAAAGCTGTTGGGACCAAAAGCTCCTGGATCTCGTACAAGAGTTCTTCCTAAAGCAACATGTGAGGGAAACCACCAGAAAAAGAGGACTTGATGTACCTTCAGTGCTAGCTCTAATATTTACCAGGCAAGAAAATGATACTGACAGTTTAATATATCACCCTTCACTCGGCAAAAGCGATCATGCAGTACTAAATTATAACTTCAGGATAGCATATGACATAGTAAACAGCAATGACAGTTATAAAAAGAGCCTAAACTATAAAAAGGGAAATTATCAAGACCTAAAGAAGTATTTCTTAGAAGTTGATTGGGAAAATGAGCTTAGAGGACAAGATTTAAATGCTGTATATAAAAAATTCTGTGAATTTTATGAAATAGGAGTCCAGAAGTACATCCCACAGCACAAAGAAGCAGATAAGAAAATACAGAAATGGTTCAATACAAAATGTAAAAAATCAAAAGAAAGAAGAGATTTGTTGTGGAATAGATACAGAAGACGTAATAGTGAAAGGGCGTATAATAATAACAAACAGGCAAGAAACGATTATTCAAGAATAAGGAGGGAAGCCCAAAAACAGTTTGAGGAGGATATAATAAATAAAAGTAGTGATCAACCAAAGCTGTTGTACAACTATATCAGAAGCAAAACCAAAGTAAAAGATATAATACAATCCATTACGGATGAGGGAATCACTTATACACAAGAGAAGGATATTTGTGAAGCACTAAATAAGAATTTCCAATTAGTTTTTACAGAAGAAAAAAATTTTGAGAGGGACTATGTGGAACATGCATGTCCACACATACTACCAGATATGCAAATAGCAGAAAAAGTAATACAGGATGAGTTAAGTAGATTAGACAGAGGAAAAGCAAGTGGTCCTGATGAAATTTCATGTTGGGTGTTACGAGAATGTGCAAAGGAGTTAAGTAAACCATTATTTTTAATTTTCAAGAAATCTTTGAGTCCAGGTAAACTACCTGATATTTGGAAAAAAACAAATATTGTCCCCTTATTCAAGAAAGGAAATAGACAAAATCCACTCAACTACCGACCAGTATCACTGACCAGTGTTGTAAGCAAGGTATTAGAAAAGCTTATAAGAAAAGCTTGGGTAAACCATCTAGAAGAACACAGCATGATAACAGAAAGACAGTTTGGTTTCAGAAAAGGAAAATCATGTGTTACTAATCTGTTGAGCTACTATGACAGAGTAACAAACACAATACAGGAAAGGGAAGGATGGGTGGACAGTATGTATTTAGATTTCAAGAAAGCTTTTGACACAGTACCACACCAAAGACTTTTATGGAAACTGTACCATCAAGGAGGAATTTGAGGCAGATTGTTTTGTTGGATGCAAGACTTTCTCATAAAAAGAGAAATGAGAACAGTACTAAGAGGAAACTACTCATCATGGAAAGAAGTGACTAGTGGAGTACCACAGGGTTCAGTGCTGGCACCAATCATGTTTTTAGTGTATATAAATGATATAAACAGTAACACTGGAAATGAGAGCTATCTGAATATGTTTGCAGATGATGCAAAAATACAAAGGAGAATTATTAACACAGACTCTTGTAAAGAGCTACAAGAAGAATTAAATAAACTTCATGAATGGAGTAGTACATGGCAAATGGAATTCAATGTGGACAAGTGTCATGTAATCAAGTTTGGTAAAAGTGGAAAAAGACCTGATTGGGATTATAAGCTAGGAAATAAAACCCTATACACATCAGAAAGAGAGAAAGACCTAGGTGTGATTATCAATAACAGACTATCTCCGGCTGACCACATCAGCGAGAAGGTACGGAACATGTATACACTGCTTTCAAATATGAGAATAGCATTCACATACATAAATGAAGACATGCTAAGAAGGATAATAACATCATTCATTAGACCAACCCTGGAATATGCATCAGTAGTCTGGAGTCCTCATCTCAAAAAGCACATAGACAAGATTGAAAAAAAGTTCAAAGGGCCGCTACAAGATGGATACCAAGCTTAAGGGACCTAAGTTATGAAGAAAGACTAAATAAACTGAATCTACCAACATTACAGGAGCGAAGGAAAAGAGGTGACATGATAATGCTATATAAGTGCATATCAGGGAAGGAGAAAATAGACATAAATGATTACTTAACACTTGGAGAAGCATCAGCAAGAGGACACTGCAAAAAACTGCATAAGAAGAGAGGTGATAAAGACGTAAGGAAATTCAGTTTCCCAAACAGAGCAATTGATCAATGGAATGCACTACCGAATGAAATAGTGTGTGCCAAAACAATTCACAAATTTAAGGATATGTACGATAAATATGGTTTAAGACACGGGACAGTACGAGCTTGACTCATTCCTGTGAAGATACAATTAGGTAAGAACAATTAGGTAAGAACACACACACACACACACACACACACACACACACACACACACACACACACACACACACACACACACACACAGCCTAGTGTTGTTAATTCAGCTCTTGCCTTCCCAACAGATCATCAGCGTTTGTGCATTTGCCATTACAGCCGGCTTCTATACGTCTTTTTCCTTCTTTGTGATGTGCGAGACGGGAGACAAGAATTTTACAGTGACTGAGAGAATTACGTTTCCTTTCAAGTTAGTTTTTCTTTGTTTTCTCATAAATTTTCATGGAGCTTACATTTTCTGATTAGTGTGTTACAGGATAATGATGGTGATGATGATGATGATGGGCAGTGGTGGTGGTGATGATTGTGATGGAGATGGTAAAGGTTATGATAATGATGATAGGCAATGGTGTTGGTGATGATTGTGATGACATTGGTAAAGGTGATGATGGTGGTGGTGGTGTTGGTTGTAGTGGTGTAGGTGGTGGTGTTACTGATGATGATGATGGTGGTGGTGGTGGTTTTGTTAGCGGCTTCTAACCAATGTTGAACCTTTTCTTTGGAATGACAACTTTCTTTTTTATATTTTTGTTAGTAAAAAAAGTGGAAAAAAAAAAAAAAAAAAAAATGTGGAGATGGGTAGACATGTGAGGTAGAGTCAGGCTTCCTGGGGCTAGAATAGTGAATGAATTGGTGTGTGGCCCATCTCACAGGGCATGCCCTTGATAAGTTTTCCCTCTGTCATGATTTCTCTGCCCTTATTTCCTGAACCCTACCTTATCCCTTCCTAAAGTGTGTTTGGGGGGGGAGGTGGGGAGAGAGAATTCTGGGTAATGATGAGGATTGATGATGATATCTTGACTTTGGGGATTTTTTTTTTTTTTTTTTTTTTTTTTTTTAATACAAATGATGTTATTCAGCTTTCAGAGATTCATTTTGCTTGGTAGAGGATAGATATAGCCTTCATTAGCCCTTCCACTAGTACAGACCCATTCCAAGTGGTGTTAAATTGTCTGGTGGTAGCAAGAAAAAAAGCAAAAATATGTCCTTAGGGGTCCCTGGTGGTCTAGTGGGTTAAGGTGCTTCAGTCTGATGGGGCATGCAAGGGTTTATTGCTCACATAATGCCATTCAGGGCCAAGGCATCGTTCACCATTGCCCTCATTGTTGAGACTGAGTAACCTGCCCCTGAGCCTCTACGCTCCTATTTATGTGGAGCAAATGGAACTTAATGGATGAATGGATTGAAGGGGTTATTGTAGGAAGAGCTTATTTGGGGTAAAATGGAAATGATGATGGATGGGCTGAAGAGGTTACTAATGCAAGGAATTTGTGTGGGGCAAAATGTAACTGGATGATGGATGGATGGATTGAAGTGGTTACTATAGGAAGAACCTCTGGAACTCAAGACTGCATGCACACTAAATGCTTGCTGGCAGGTGCAGGAGTATTCCATCATGTCAGTTCGTACAGGTGGCCTCACATGACACAGGCAGGTGTAGGTGAGAATTTCTGTGGGTAATAGCTGTGCAGAATTCCCACCCACACCAGCAAACATTTGATCTGAATGCAGCCTAACTTGTTATTGCTGATATCAGAACATTCAAAGTTGTACATCCATAGTGATTTTTTTGTAATTACAGTACTAGCTTCATTCTGAATTTTTCACTCATATTGTAGAAGGATTTTCAGAATATGGAGAAGTTGGGGGACACCAACCCTACCAGACAATCCCAGGTTTGCATTTGCAGTTTCCCATCTCTTAGGAGGACTGCCAAGTTAGGCAAACAGGCTCCACCTGCTCTGTTGGATGGCTGTTGTCATGGAAGCTCATCAGTCTTGTGACAGGTCTTGTTTTTGTCGTGCTTGGTGTCGAGCCACTCACCTCACAGGGCAAGACCAGTGAGGTCACTAGTTTAGTTGCAAATAGCCCCACCACGACATAGGTAGTAGTGGATTACATGGTACTTATAGCAGATCAGTAGACCTGACCCAGCTCTGTGTAATAGGTTAGTGTGAAACTATGTGTAGAATGTTTTTGACCTATTAGGTGGAGCCAGGATTTTGAGGGCTTGAATGGTGAGTGAATGGGAGAGTGACACATTCCATTGGGCAAACTTTGGTTAGTATTTCATTCCATGATTTTTCTTCTGGCTGTCTGGACCCAACCTCACCCAGTTTGGGTTGGGAAAATTGTGGATGATGATGATAATGATGGTGGTGATGATGATGATAATGTTGCTAGGGTACATGTATTCTGACTTGAAGGTCCCATGCCTCTTTCACATCAGTTGATGATCAGATGGTGAGATTAGAGAACTTACTTGACAAGAAACCAAGGAGACTTATTCTTCACTTGGTTAAGGCTTGTTACTCGTGCTTTTTGTGCAGACCTAATATCAAAGTTGTGGGAATGTCTCAGTTTCATTAAGTGAAAATAAACCAGCTTTAGTTCTCCCACGTTCCTTGACTGAGTAACTAATTAGAAAAGAGTTCAGTCATGACTTGATTTATGATTGAGTTACGTCAAGTAAGAGCCGATCGTATACCAATAAATCGTAACTCAGTGTCAATTTAACATGGGTTCAATGGGGGTATGTTGGGTTAAAAAAGAAGTTTCAAAAGAAGTGATCCTATGTCTCCATAAGGATTACCCAATGGATTAATAGCCAATTCTTGTATAGTTTACTTTGGAGTTCATCAGAAAGAAGAATGTCGTAATAGATGATATAGCAAGAGCTGTGCTGATGAATTTGATGACTTTTGTGATGGTCATGATGATATTTTCCCCTTTTCTTCCAGCATAGCGGTAGTAGTAGTAGTAATAGTAGTAGTAACAGTAGTAGTAGTAGTATTTACAACCCTAGGCTCATCTAGCTGTGAACCCACTGGACTGCAGGAAGTAGACACTGAAGTCCACCATCCTCCTTTGGGTTGGTGTGGTGGGGGGAAGAGTTGAGGGAGGTTTTTGCATCTGGGCAGATCCTCTATCTGATTGCATTAGTGTTGGTGCAGGAAGGCATCTCTCTCCAGCACCCTCTTCCAGCATAGACTTAATAAATACGCATTATAGTTTATGTGAGTGGAATGATGACTGTAGTATTGCTATAGTTACCTTAAGTTGACCCAGGTTATCATTCTTTTTGTAGCTTATTTAATGTAACTTAGTGCCAGAAAAAGCAATAGTGCAGCTCTACATACTTTTCACAGCAGTTCTTCATGACTGGCACCATATTTCATTGTTAATCTTTTGATACAACTTAGCATTCAAGTTGGAGAGAGTGCAGTGTTGGGTAGAGTTAAAGTAAAAATAGTAGAATTATTTTGGTAACCAGGGTTAACATGATTGAATTCAAGTGATTTTAAACAGTAGTTTAAAACATGCTTTAAGTCATCAATTTTTGACATTAAATGTATCATAAATGTCAAAAATACGCAACTTCACAAGCAGATTTATTTATTTACTCATTCATATCTCATGGTGGCATAGTTTTGCAGGGCAAATTGATCAAGATGCACTAAACACAGCACAACAGCTGCATACTGCTATAGCCTCTTCAGCAAGGGTTAAGCAAACCTTTTCAGCATTTGGTCTTGTCCATACAAATGTGCAAAATGTTTGTGGAAATGAAAAGGCAGGAAAGTTGGTTACTATTTTCAAACATCTAAACCAATGAAATTAGTAAAGTACAGTGATGTATGTAATGAACTGAAGAGAGTTCATTGTAATACATAAACATAGCAGTTATTATTGTATAGTTACTGGAAAAATGAAGGCTCTGATAAAATAATTACAAAATGTATCAAGAATTAAGAAAAATTTACAGTACCCTATGTTTAGTGTTTATTTCTTTCTATTTAAATTCTTCAGGAATATCGACAGGTAATATTATTTTATAAGTTTAAAATTATTTTTGTTTCAAAAGTGAATGGGAAATTATACTATATTATAACAAATGTGGCAGTACTATACAGTATATTAATTTACTTGATTATTTCTTAATCAGTCACGAATAATATCTTATTTCATTATCTTCTAAGGAGCAGCCAATAGAACTAATGAATGTAGTAATTCTCTCATTTCTCCCTGTCAGATTGTGGTGAATTCGAGGTCTTATAAAACTCAGTATATTTTAGTTTTATTTGTCCTTATCTGACATTTATACTGTAGCTGTGGTATTGTGGGACAGCTTGAAATAGAGCTTTATGTACTGGTAAATTTTCATGGTTTTTCAAATGTATTTGATTTGATTTTTATTTTTGTAAATTTGTGACATTTATGACATTTATGACATTAATTATATTTATGACATGATTTAAATCACTGTCTCGTCATGAATCGTTTATGACACAATTTTTTCCAACCTTGTTGCTAACTAGTGTACTGTATTGTACTAGTACTAGGAACTTGATAACTTTTATGTTACAGTAATTACAGCACACCCATTATCTAATGGAGTTACAGTATTGAAAGTGGACTGGATAACAATTTAATGGATACAGGGATGATTACTGGTATAACAAATGTTCGCTGGGGTTGTGTTTGAGACCAAGGGGCACAAAAGAAAAAAAAAATTACTCCCCAGGAAGGTTCCTAGACCTCCTTTAATGCCCTATCTGACTGCGGTACAGCACTTTTCTTTACTGTATCGCCTCTTGGTACGGTAGAATAATAGGAGAGGTGGAGTATAAGTTAGTATGATAGAATAATAGGAGAGGTGGGGCAGAAATAAGACAATAAAGTCCCAAAACTAGCCTAGAGTAACCAATATTCAATGGTGCCTGGTTCTAGCTGAGCCATCATGGGTACCCCCCTGAGGATGGGGGAGTGGTGGTGTTCCTTGGTAATCACTCACCATCATCAGGAATGCTCACATCAGGTGAGGGAGAGTGGTTTGGAGAGACAGGGGGAGTCGAGTCAGATGAGTCTTGGGTGAGTGTTGTGGGAGTGGATGCATGGGTGATCAACTCATGAAGGGCTAGGGTTGTCTTTACTACTTGTTGAAGGCCTTGGTTTAGAGGAGGTGGTAATGCTGGGCTGCTTGGTATCCCTCCTCTTCCCCGGCCCATTTGTTCAAGGGGGTGGCGAGAGATAAGGGGTTTACACAGAAACATCAGAATGGGTTTCTGCACATGTAATAGCTGGTGGCCATCTTCGCTGCGACAGGTGATGGTCAGCTTGTGTGTGTGTCGGAGCACACGGCAGGCTTTTCATCTGCCACCTTCATGGGTATATAAATAGTCCTAACTTGTTTCACATCATTATTGTAAATTATCAGTTACTGTACCGGAAGATTGGATAATGGGGGTCTGCGGTATTTTCCCTCCTTTCCTTCCAGCTTAAACTTGTGCAGTACAGTTCCTGGGAGGGAAATTTTGATGATAATACCGATGAAATTTGATTAGATGGCTGTAGCAGTGTTTTCCTCCTCTCCTTCAAGCTTAAACTCAGTATTCCTGCAGTACAGTTCCTGTGACTTGAATTCTGATGATAATGCAGTATTAGTAGATGGGTGGCTACCATCAGCCATGGGAGGTACTACCATGACAATGAAATGTGGCTACAAGGTTGATAACTAGCCACACAGACATCACGCTTAGGCAGGAAGCATTAGCCACAAATGTAGCCACTTAGTGGTCTTTCTTCCAAGTGACTTTACTGTACATACATTAAAAGTCCAAACCGAAACTCACATTGTTACAAATCTTATTAAACATCTGATTATTTTTTTCAGCAGCTACAAGCAACTGTTGTGAAGTAATTAGCTGGTTTTGGCATTTTTTTAAGGTTATAGTACATAGAAAACATCAGCTGTACCGTGGCCAATCCCAGTTTGGGGACTTCTTGAGAGGAAACATGGTGCCATTTGTAGATTAGAATAATACTGATAAATTTTATGATTGTTTTGATGGCTACAACATTCTGATTGTTTTGATGACTACAACATTCTTTTCTCTCCCTCCAGCTTAAGCTCAATAAACACGCGATACAATTCCTGTGAGGGGAATGTTGACACTGTCCATGTCAATGGCAATTTCTCTTTGGAGGCCGTGTTCTTTGTGGTGGTTGGTATCCTTGCAGTGGTGTATTCCATCGCAGCGCTGGTCCTCTACTGTTTCTTCAGTGATGTCTACAACAGAATTCGGATAATCGCCATTGTGGTATGTGGCACAAGAGTTTTATTTTCAACCTGTGTTGTGGTGCAAGAAATTTTGCTTTATTTTTTTGCCGTCAACCAAGGGTAACCATAAGGTAAGGTGTAAACATTGTGACCTTCCAGTTTCAGCCCAAAGGAAAGTAACCTCAGACCGTATCACACATTATTTTATTCTAAAATAATAGTAGCTATCATCAGTATGATATGTAGACAATGGATATGATACTGTGTGAATGTTCCACTCCAAGACAAGATTATGTGACTTACCGATTGCCTTTAGTTGATTCAGGAAGTGGTGTGGTATAATTTTGCCACATGAGTGCTTCACTAAGGCTAAGATGGTGGTAGGTGGAGGTGCCCATCATCCACTCACAATGTAGTGCCACTTACTGCTTTCTTGTCTAGCATTCTTTTTCTGTCTTTCCTCCTCTTTTCCTACTTTCCCATCTTTCCTGACATTATTTATTACTCTTTTTTCCACTTCAGGTTGCTTTACACTGGATGACAAACAGAATGATTTCTTGTAACTCAGGAAACCATTTACAATGCAATGTGGTAACCATATAACCAAATACTGTAGTAGGGTGATGTGGAGCATACTATGGTACCTTTGTTAACTGGATGGAGATGCAAATGCAGCATCCACCCAGGAACCAGACATCAACACTGATCCTATGCCTCACTGTGAAGTGCTGTCAGCCACATGGGAACATTGGTTCATTGCATGGGACAGCCTTGCAGGGGCTTGTGATTGCATATGGTTGATGGGTGTGCTCAATCAGACACACTGGAGTAGCACAGGTTAAGAGTGTTTCATTTTGGCTAATACTTTGTTTTCTTCTTCATTAAGAACTTTGGCTTTGTACACAAAAGACAGAATTAAAATACTGGCAGTATATGAATTAAATTAGAAAAAAAACGACTTCAAGGGATAGGTTAGGGCTACTGTATATCCATGTTTTCCAGGTATATGCTACTTTTAGGTTTGTAAATCTTCATTTAGGAGGAATTTTTGTAATTATGCCAAAGTTCAGGATTTCTGCTTTTATCATTTTCATCTCTGGAAAAATGCCATAAAATGTGTTGTAGGTCTGTGAAAGAAAAATAGCTCAAGACTGTAAGCTGAGAGAGAGAGAGAGAGAATCCTTCATTCAGGTCACTTTTGGTTTTTGTGAGGTAGCTATGAACAGTACCACCAAATTAGTACCTTAGGGCAAGAATGTATAGCTGTTTTTTTCCTTTCGCTGCACACCAATTTTTAATATAGAGCACCAAGATAAATTAAAAGCATATTACTGTACCTATAAGGCTTCTATTTTTCTGCAAGGTTAGGTTTGTTTACAATACTTATTTCTTAGCACATTAAAAAACTATGTGTGACAGCAACAAAACAACATAGCACTGGAGTGTGTATTTGGGGAAGAATGTGAAAGTATTCATATACAGTACCTTTATATTGTGTATAACATATTATCCTGCATTTGTCCTCAAAAGATGACTGATTCAAGGCAACACTGTGCTGGAATGTGTCAGGCAAGGTGGATGGAGGCATGCACAGGGGTGTCTTTAAGATGTGGTAGCCCTGGATTAGATATGTGTGAATTGGGTTGTACTCAATCTCTATGTATCAAACATGGTTGAATCTAAGTAAACCCAACTTTGTCTGATTTGGTAGTCATAATCTTGATCCCTACAAGAAAATTCTTAATTGTAGAAGCCACATTTCAACAGTAAAATAATACAAGAAAACACTGAAAACTTTACTGATGATAGTAGGGTCTTGGTTAGAAGAAAAAACTCTAAAGCACCATAGTATAAAAGCATCCACTGAAAGTTTCAGTAGGTCTGAACCACTGTTTATTAATAAGCTGTTATTTTTCTCTTTATTCTCACCAAAATGTCAGTATTGAAATAGTTTCAGCCTCCCAATTATTTTGTGTAATTCACCGGGTCTGTCAGGATCACTTTGATGGTCGTGATCGTCAGCTTTTACCCTCCCGGAAGGGAGCTGAGAGCTCATATAGTCCAATCTAAGGGCAAGGCTGTGACCTTCACACATGCACACACCCGTTCCCTTGCTCTAGGGGAACAGTAACCACCCACTTCGTCAGTGAAACTTTTCGCAACCTGAGCGAGGCACGAACTCACGTCCACCAGTTGGCAAGCGAGAGCGTTACCACTGCACCAGCGAGCGGTGTGTGTGTGTGTGTGTGTGTGTGTGTGTGTGTGTGTGTGTGTGTGTGCATTTACAGTGTTTATCCTTTATCCCATTCTTAGGGTGGAAAAAGAGGTAATGATATTGATGATGATGATACTGTATATTTCTCTCATAATATACTGCTTTCAGGACCTTGTTTTTCACATCATCCTGGTGGTGTTGTTGCTGGCAGGAAGCATCACTTGGACCATTGGTTTATCCAGCATGATTTCAGCCACTGCACTGTCACTCATTATTGGTGAAAACGAGGATTTGTGCCGTGGCAATGAATGTATCCCCCAGAAAGAGGCATTGTACGTTGGACTCATCATTTCCGTTGTGAGTATCTGTTTGTGGTAGGTAGTGTGTAGTGCTGTCTGCAGATGAATCTACATCAAATAACAAGCCAAATCTTTGGTGGTAACAATAAATTGTAAACTCGTAATTCCAGCGGGCCTTGACAGAAGGCAGGGGTGGCAGTAATTAAGCCCCCACTCTCTACAGTACTGTATATCTACCAGATATTTATTTATTGGTAAAAATACAGAGCCTTTGAGGGTCCAGTACCTACCCATGGTTGAGGAAAAATGGACAGGATTGTATGGCCTTGTGGAATGTAAAAGGCATTAATGTGGAATGTAAAAGAATGGAAGAGGTGAATTTGCTTAAGAGTGTTATAGGTATGCTGTGATGGCATTGTGTGAATCAAAGATGAAACGGTGTGAAGTGGAGGAGTGGCAGGATGTGAGAAGTGTAAGGTTGAGTATGAATGCATATGGAAGATGTAAGAGTTGCACTTTTATTGAGTCATGAATAGCAAATGGGAATGGCAGATTTTAAGTACAAGTATGTCAGTTCAATGTGCTTAAGTTTCAAGTCCCAGTTTGAGAAGGTGAAAATGACAGTGACTGTTGTGTATGCAGTATGCACCCTGTGATGATAGGGGAAAGGCAACAGAAGACTGTTCCTGTGACCAACTGGATGGAGTTATAGGACAGATGCCCAGGAGTTAATGAGTTTTTGTAATGGGTGACTTAACAGGAGAGTTGACAATGGTCCTGTGAATGACGTATTGGGTTGTTTTGGAGTACCATAGGAGAATGATAATGGAAGGTGAGTGAAGGACATGTATTTGGAAAGGGGATCAGGCATTAGTGCACAATGATACACCCAACCATTCATGGTACAGAGAGACTGGAGAGAGTGTTAATACTTTGACCATGACCTAGCATTTCTCAGTCATTCCCCTGAACACGGCCTAAGTCTCTAAAAATTGGAAGTGCTAATTATAACTTTGTTGCTACTTTTCTGATAGGAAGTGACCATGAAGTTCCCATTTTTTACTGTGATAATGGTAAAAAATGCACCTTTCTTTGAGAAAATCATCATTTTCTGAGAAAAAATGGGAAAATAATTAATTTTTGTTATTGTCTGCAGCCGCTCTTTGCAGGATTAGGGCATCGGGCTATAGATAGATAGTCTGATTTTGCATCTTGACATCTCTGGTCCCACCCACTCTTTTCAGGCTTAGTTACTCATTTCTCCAACAGATGGCAGAATATCCTAGGCTGGCTTGCAGCTCAGATTCAAGGGAATACAGCTTTCTTACATGGTACACAGAAAATTTTTTTCTTTGGCTGTGGACTGTAGTTGCCTGATGCGTCATGAAGGATAATTAGTAGGGTGACCACAGTTGCCTCATGTGGCCAGAGGGAGCTTGATTATTAATTTGCTTGTAGAGAGAAAATTGCTTGGGTTGTTGATGCAATGATGGTAAGAAAATAATGTGGAGATTTATCTGATCACATGGTTCTGTTATGGCTGTGTTGGATAGAGCAGAAACTAAGTGAGATTTTTTTTTGTTTTTTTAATAACACAAGAGAGGAAGGAAAAACAAACAAAGAAAATAATCCATAAACCAGATTACTAGTTTCCTCCATTCTTAAAGAATCTGTAACAATTGGACCTCAACAGCTGTAGGTTGAAGTTTGGTGGGAAACAACTGAGGGGAAGTGAGTACCAAAGAGATGCAGCTCGAGAATAAAAGATATCTGATAGTTGGAAGTTTTGCAATATGGCTGTGTGACTTTCCAGTCATGAGCACTGATGAAGGTGATGATTCCATTTCTTTTATGGCTGTTTCCTGTCAGGAGGCTCCAAGGATAGAGGAAAAGGTGTCTTCAGATGATGATGATGTTTATGGTCATGATGATAGGGAAGGCAATTATTGGTGGTGGTGGTTCCGTATGATTGTCTCCTGTCGGGATTCCCAGGAAGGATCAAAAAATGTCTTGGGTGATGATGATGATGATGATTCTGTTGTTGTTGTTGGTTTGACTGAACACTCACCTTTCACGTTATTCATGCTACTGTCAGGCAGCTTTATTTGACTTGGTAATGACTCCTTACATAGAAGGAATTAATCAACCCAGTCAATTCGGAATCTCTCCTGAGCTGAATAAAATAATTGGGAGTCAGCAAGAATGAATTATTGAAACTATTCTTGAACTGATTTTTTTTTTTCTTTATGGAAGATGACTACTCCTACAGCCTGAATAGTAAGTTGTGGTTGCATGAAATTCCAAAAGCCATAGATATCAGGTGGGAATAAGTGTAATTGGTTAAGTGTACTCTTGACCATCGGCTGAGCAGAAATGGGGTTAGAGATCTTTTTCAGGTTAGAACAGACATAATTATCTACATCAGTCTGCTTCACTTGGACAATACTGGAGTTCCTCATTTGAAGGAATGTGTATGTTGTAAGAGTGAGGTGGAAGAGACAGACTTGTGGTATGAGGAAAGGTATTACAATGAAGGTTTATTGCATTGATTGTGAATTGTATTTGGTGTTGGTAGGTACCAAGAGAAACGTGGTGGTGCTGTACGTGATGACGACCATCCTCCCTCACTTGATGTACCTCTGCTTACTTCTCCCTTCACCTTTGTCAGTCATTTTCTGTTTCTGCCTTCCTGTCTCCTATTTCTCCCATTCTCTCTGTCACTTTTATTACCCTTCACTTCAGGTGACTGTAGACTGAGTGACAAGCCCAGTGGTTTCCTGTAACCCAGGAAACCATTTACTATGCTGGTTGGTAAACATATAACCAAATAATGGGATGAAGTGAAGCTGACTATGTTGCCTCTGTTACCTGGGTGGAGAGGAGCAAATGCAGTGTCCATCCAGGAACGAAACCATCACACCTTGCTGTGGTAAGGTGCTGCCAACCACAAGGGAACATAGGTTCACTACATGAGATGGCCTTGCATGAGTGATTGCTTGTCTGTGGTTGATGCTTGGTCAGATAGTCCAGGGGTACTCAACATCAACAACCAAGAGAAACAAGGGTAAGGATGATGATGATGTTGATGATGAGATACCAAGAGAAACAAGAGTGGTGATGATGATGATGATGGTGACAAACTTTTCCATACAGGTTTTTGGTTTTGTGAACATGTTGCTTTGGCTGAGCAACATAGGGATCCTGAGTTGGAGAATGCACTACCTCAAGGACAAGTTTGTGGTTGGAACCAGTTCTGGAGCTGAGCCCTCAGGACCAGAGTAAGGTGAAGTGTTTATTTTGGCAACTATAAAAAAAAGAGTGGAGTATTATATTGGCAAGGGAGAAGGAAAGGGATGAGTGCTTGAAAGAGAAGATGTTTGAGGATAAATAGAGTAATATATTGGTGATATAGAGGGAAGAGGATCAGGAGTGTTTGAAAGAGCAAAAGATGTTTGAGCATAAAGCAGATATAAAACAAGAGAGTGAAGTAGTATAATGATGAGGGAGAAGGAAAAGGATGAGTGTTTTAAACCACTGGTGATAAGTGTGGTGGTGGATTTGGCTGAGGTGAACATCAGCCTGTTGTCTTCCACCCAAGTCTACAGTGTTGAGGTAGTCCTGTTGCAGTATGCAGGCTGTGTGTGTGATGTGATGTGTGGTTGTTAAGGTGATTTCATCTTCATGTGAGGCAGTGTTTGTTGGGAATTGGTTGGGATGTGGGAATATCATGCATGTATAGGTTGAAGATTGTGGGTGAGAGAACAGACCCCTGTGGAACTTCATTGAGGAAGTTTCATGTTCTTGATGACTTGCCCTGGAATGTAACATTTGCATGGCTACCAAATAAATATTCAGGAAGCCAGCTTTTGTTGGTGCTCTCTATATTTGTGTTGTATATTTTGGCGACTAGTTTGCATCAGAGGATAGCATTGAAGGCTTTACTAATATCTGTTGTTGCAAGAAGTGTGCATTATGGGAGTGTTGCAAGTTGATGCAATCTGATGCTTGTTGTATGAGAATAGTCAGTAAGGTGTTTGTAGTGTAGTGCTCTAAATTCATGTTGTCAAGGAGCAAGAGGGACATGGGGTGGGACTTCATTGAGAATGAAGCTCTCAGTTATTTTGGATGGTGTGCCAGGTAGTGTTTATGGGTCTATGGAGGAAAAGGATGTAAATAGAATGGTGAAAATGGTGTATATGAGTGATGGTAAAGGTGGGAGAAGGTGTGGGAGGCCAGGAAGAAAGTACAGTATGTGATGAAGATATATGATTAAATGAGAAAGCAGAGTATGGAAATAGATGAGGCAAGGAAACTGACAAGAGATCTAATTAGCTGGATGAATTATGTATGGAGAGGTATGTGACAGGATTTGACACCCCCCCCCTTTTTTTTTTTACTTGATAGTTGATGGATGAACTTTATTTGACAGGCGATGTGAAGTGTACTTGTAAAGAAAAATGTCTTTGATGTATTTGCTGATGGTTAGACCTGTGAGTTAGAGCCAGGATTCCAGGGGCTTCACTTATTGGTGAATGAATGTATGTTCTGCTTTTCTGGTTATGCTGATTATAGTTGTATCTTTCTTGTGCTTTTTCTTTCCTTGTTCATGAATCCTGCCTCACCCCATCCATATTTGGGAGAGAGAGGTGATGATGATGATTTAATTTAGCATAGTGCACCCCACTGACTATACAAAACCCTTCCAGGTGACTGATAATACCATATGCCACAGCAAGGAGATGTGAGTGAAAGGATAACAGTCATCAAGAAAGCAAGGTTGTTGGTATGGTGTTTGTGTGGAGTGGGAGCACATTTCCATGGTAACATACCACCTTCACTTGCTTACCTCCAGCCTTACCACCACCCCAAATTCGTATGTACCTCGTGCTCACCACACTCACCTATGAAAAACCTGTACAGTACTTTGATGTACTGTATATTGGTTTGGATGGTAGTAGGTTTCCATGGTAACCCCCCCTGCCTCAGTCTCCACTAACTTGTCTCTAGTCTCACCAACACCTTGATTCATTAGTATAGTTATCGAGATGAATATCAAAATACTTCGTACTGGTAAAAAAATAATAATAATAATAATAATTATAGGACAGTGAACAATGGCTTTCAAATCCAGTATTGCAAACCTCAGAGCCCAACAGGCCAGAATCAAGAAATATTGAGCCCAGCCACTTGCATGGTTAGTTTTCCCATTTTTTTATATCTTTAACCCTCTGTAACCCCTTGAATGTAAGTGACATCCTGTTTCAGTTTGTTTTCGTTGCTGCCAAACAATCTTATTCAGCCTCAAAAGATGTCTCATATTGGGGGGGCTTAATAAGGTCGTATGTAAAGACATTGAAATGTTTATCCTAAGCCACATAAAAACATATACAGTATAAGTACAGTAGGTACCAAAAATAAAATTATTCAAAATGTCCCAGGTCTCACTGGGTCATTTGTCTTTTAAAGTAGGCTATGGTCTTAGGAAGCATGTCATTGGTCTGGTTTGGGTCATAGAGGGTTTTTCTTAGCTAAGTTGGTATCTCTTATGGTGTATTTCCCCTCCTCCCCTTTTTTAATTCATTTAAATCTTCATTACGGTCCAACTTTGGTGTATAATTGGATTAATATCAAGTGGCAACTGATCATATAGCGGATGATCATATAGTGATGCCATTATAACATGGGTTCAGTGTGGATATGTTTTTGGTCAAGGGTCACCCACCCAAAAAAGTGTAAAAACAAGTTTCCAACTTGCCCAAAGAGGCTCCTTGGCCAGTCCGAGTTGTCACCATGGGCCCTCCCCCCTCCCCCTAGGCTAGGGATAGCTGGTATCCCCGGGTACTCATTTGTGGTAGTCAGCAGCGGGCGGTGAATAATGGGGAGAGCGATCTGGTGAGGAGGGTTATGTGTTGAAGGAGGGGGAGACCAGGTGGGGATACAGAGGGAGAGTGGGTGGGGGAGCCAGGGATTGAGCACAAGTAGAAGGCAGACAAAATGGAGGCAGGGCATTGAGTCAGTGTTTTGCTGTTGGAGAGCCTCGGCTCCTCTTCCATGCCGATGGGTGGCCTGAGTTGGAAATATTATATGATGCTATGGTTGTTTGTCTCTCTGCCATCTTCTTTTGGGCAAGTAGCTTGCAGTATGTACCAAGATATTTTTTAGTTGCATAACAGGTAGCGTTATTCCCAGCAGGATTGGGATCCTTCTTGTGGATGAATGACATGGCCATGCTTTCCACTGGGGCCTTCACCCTTGCTGTATGTGATTCCTAGGTGTTAAGATAATTCACAAATAATTTGTGCATTTCCACTTTAAACCATACCCAACAATGTTAGTGTGCACTTGCACTGCAATAGTGCAGAAATGATGGTGATTCGATGGTGTTGGACATGTGAGAAGGTGAGGTAACACAGTGCTTACAAGGTGAGAGTTGATCACTGCAGTGAGGCACATGTTAGAGTGACTGAGTGACACAGGGACTTCAAAGGGGTGACAGGAGGAAGGGAGATTGCTCTGCTGACCCAGAATGGGTTTTGTGCACATGAACACTGGATGGCCATCTTGGCTCAAATGCATGACTGTTGGCTTGTGTTTTGCTGTGTAGATGACTTGGGAGCCTCGTGGGGAGCATTACTTAGATCACATAAGTGAAAATTTGCAGTTGCTAAGTGCAGAAAGGGCGTAACTTCCTAATGATTGTGTGAGCAAGTGATCGCAGTAGGTGAGCTGTGTACCCTTCAGCGTACTAGACTACTGTAACTGGTCTGTATTCTCTTCTGCTTAGGAGGCCCTTTATCACCTTTTCTCAGTGATTTAATTTGTATACTACACTACAGTTGTCAGTTGCCAGACAACTTAATCTTATAAGGGGTGGCCACAAACAAAGCACCTCCATGTTACCCTGTCCTCTGCCATTTGGCTGCCCTCTCTTCAGTTGTTGCCCCCCTCTCTCATATAGCCCTGCACTCCATTTCCCATCTTACTCTTGGTCATCTGTCCTCCTTTTCCCCTCCACCTCACATAAATTCTTCAGGTCAGTCTCTCATTCTTCATCCTCTCCACATGGCCAAACCATCTCAGAGTATTTCTCTTAACACTAGTAGTCATATGCACATCAGCACCACAGTGCTTCTTTACTTCCTCTTTTGTGATGGAGGGTTTGGGCACCCCATCATCCACTTGATGTCCTGCCTACTTCTTCCTCCATATCAGTAATTCCTTTACTGTGTCTGTCCTCCTCATTTCTTATTTCTCCCATCCTTCCTGTCACAATTCATCACTTTTCTTTCCACTTCAGGTGTCTCTATAGTGAGTGACAAGCCAAATGGTTTCCTATAATTCAGGAAACAATTTACAACACTGGGTGGTAACCATATAGCCATATATTGAGGTGACATGGAGCCTGCTATGGTGCTCTTGCTAACTGGGTTGAGAGCTGCAAATGCCGTGTCCATCTGCAACCAGACCTCCACACTCTTAGCTGCACCTTGCTGTGACGAGGAAACATTGGTTTACTGCTTGGGATGGGCCTGCAGGGCAGTTGCTTGCCATTGGTTGATGGGCCTGCATAGCCAGACAGACCAAGGCTACTCAACAACAACAGTGTTTTGCGTTGCCTTTATTTTTGTATTTCATCTCCTTCAATCAAACAATCTGCTGTATTTTTTTCTGTTCTATCTTTGCTTCACTGAGATGGTTTTGATTTTTATAATTTTGCCCTTATCTACCCAGAGGTGATTTTATGTTGCTTAGGGGACACCATTCAAACTGGATGAGATGTTTGTAGCTTTCATAAACCCTTCAGTATAAAGTAATTCCTAAGTTAAAAATAATTATGTGGAAGAAGCTAGAATGAAATAGGAACAAACCCTGATTCTTTAAGAGGTTAACTCATTCTGATTATTGGTGGGTTATGCTGTATTTGAGTACAAGCCCCCCCTCCCCCCCTGTTAGATTGGGTTTGGTGGAATCAAGATGATAGGTCCCCATCTTGTAGAATAGGCCCACACGATGTAACACACATAGTGGAGCACTGCATTGCATATGGCACATTAAGATAGACAGCATCAGTGGTGTAAGATATCTGTGGGACAGCCGCAGTATAGGCTGTTACCTGCAGTCAGTGGGTCTGCTCAATCAGATGGATGTAGTGAGTTCAGGCACTTCAGGTGGATGTAGTTCGTGGGATATACTTTCGAGGTGTGGTTGGGCTTTGCTTGCTCATCTATTGGGGGTGAGCAACTGGTCAGTCTTGCCTTAATTACCTAGACTTAGTTGTGTAATGCTGGGTCCCTACACTCTTTATAGAACAAAACTTGTACTGTTCTGGATTGCATTGATATAGATTAAGAGGATATTACTGAGCACATTCTTTAATTTATAAGTAATAAAGTGTAGGTTATTGAAAAAAGTGATAATTATTATAAAGTAAGTGGGTGTAGAGCACTGGTTCTCAAACTTTTTTGTTCTTTGGCCATCTTGTCTAAATACAATAATAGCCATGGCCCCCGACACTTAATACAACATCTGTGTCCCTCTCTGCCTCCCTTGCACTTGCACAACATCTGCCACCCTTACCTTTGAGGAATAAATAAAGCAACATCACTTGAAGGAGTATGGTGGGTATCAGATTTGAACAACTTAAGTGACTGAAAATCCCAGTATGCACATACTACATTCATTCATCCATTATCCAATCTTGTGTTGCCCCATGAGTAGGAGCCTGGGGCTAGGCAAGTTAACATTTAAGATGAGAGTGGCCACCCTCATTCATCCCTGAGTGGCATTACATACGCAATAAACCCCAACCATTCCTCGGATACAAACCTGCATAGGCTGAATTCAATTAAAGCTCATTAATTACCCACAAAACCACCAGGCGCCATAATTTGGTTACATGGTTACCACCCAGTGTAGTAAATGGTTTCCTGGTATTCTAGAAACCATTTGGCTTGTCACTCAGTGTAGAGTCACCCATAGACAAGGAAGAGGAAAGAATGGAGGAAAGAAAGACAAGAGGAAGGAAGAAAGGGACAGGCAGTCGCCCAAGAACAGCACTACATTGAGTGGTTGGTGAGTGCCCCCACCTACCACCAAATAGTCAAAAATTGAATTGAATACTTAGTGATGGGCTATGGTTGAAATTGCATTTTTGTTGTTATGTGGGATGTTTAAGTTAAAAAATGTACAGAATAGATCTTCCTCTGTCTGAAACTGATTATCCTTTTTCACTTTGATGCCAATGTGCTTTTTAAAAACATGTTTGCTGAGAAAGTTAGATAAGCTGAAAGAAACATTACGAAGTCAGTGTATCATCCTACACCAAATAATGAGCAGTGGCAACCATCATCCACTCACTTGATGTAGTGCTTTCTCTTCCTACATCTCCCATTCTTCCTGCACTTTTTACTTCTATACTTTACGCTGAGTGGCAAGCTTAATGGTTTCACACACCTGAAGAATCCATTTACAGTGTTGTGTGGTAACCATATAACCAAATTTTATAGGGTGAAGGGTAGCCTGCTATGGTGCCCGTGTTATAACTGGACGGAGAGATGCAAATGCAGTGTCCATCCAGGAATCAAACCTCCACACTTTTCCCCACTCCTTGCTGTGGTGAAGTGATGTCAGTCACAAGGGATCATTAGTTCACCCCAGGAGCAGTTGCTTACCTGTGGTTGATTTTATTATTTTTTTTTTAATGAGTTATTTGTATCTTTTTAGTGTATAAGGGTGTAAGATAAGAGAATGTGGACATTCCATCATATTTTAGGTGCTTTAGAATTCTCTGTAATACCTGTTAGCAATTTATTTAACTTACTTCAGCCAAACATTTTCTTGTATGTTATTGGTATCATTTTAATATCAATGCAGCTTGCATCAGCAGCATACAGGAGGATAATGAACTATACTATAAAGAAGAAATAGCTAAAGAGGAGGTGTTTAGGAATCTCTAAAGCTAAGGAGGAGGTGTATAATAATCTCCAAAGCTAAGGAGGAGGTGTATAGTAATCTCTAGAGCTAAGGAGGGGGTGTTTAGGAGGCTCCAGATCTAAGGAAGACATGTTTAGGAGTTTCCAAAGCCACTCAGAATCCATTCCAGTGTGTTCTTAAATATAAGGGCTAAATTCTACATGGTGCAGGAGACTCCACATCACCTCTTCCTCAACAGTTTTTCATCCATATTATGTCCCTCTCCATTACTTAAGCAAGCTGTCAACACTATACTTTTTTTACCCTAACTTGGTCTAATTTCCAGTCTCCTCATCTTAGATGCAGCACTTTAACAATAGACTAACTTTAGAAAATTGTTCTGGTCACGAAGCAGTGCTGTGGAAAAGATGCACACCCGTAGCATTATCTTCTTCTCTCACGGAGGTAGATGAAACCACCAGCAAATGGACAAAATCTGGGCCAAGTTAAGGTGAAAGAACTACAGTGTGGTGCAAAAGTAAGGAAAATATCAAACTGTATTGTGTAAGATAGGTCAGTGAAAAAAAAAAAAAGTACCTTTGTCTCATGGAATGAGTTCATTGCCAGGGACTACTGATTCTTCGAGCTGTGAAAATTGCTGTGATACTGAAAAACTATGAGTCCATCTGTCTGTAGTCAGGTGCCTTAATTTATTGAGGGGTGGTCACAGACCATATGCCTTCATATCACCCTATTCTCTGTCATCACACTGCCCTTCTCCCAACTTACATCCCCCTCCCTTATATGGGTATCTCTCTACCCCATCCCTCCATTTCATCCTTGGTCTCCTTTTCCCTCTTGCCCTCCACCTCACTCACATACCAAAGTTGCTGTCTATCTATCTATTCTATCTATTGCTAGACGCCTCAATCCCGTTTGGGGTGGCCACAAACAAATCGCCTCCACGTCGCCCTGTCCCCCGCCATTTCACTTCCCTGCTCCCAACTCACACCCGCCTCTCTCATATACCTCTCCACCCAATCCCTCCATCTCTTCCTCAGCCTCCCCCTCCCTCTTCCCCCCTCCACCTCACTCACATACACTCTCTTCGTCAGTCTTTCACCCTCCATCCTCTCCACATGGCCAAACCACCTCAGTGTGTTCCTCATAACACTTCCTATCACATCCACATCCACACCACAATGCTCCTTTATATCCTCAGTCGTCAGCCTGTCTCTCCATGTGACTCCACAGGCTCCTTTTAAATAACTCATTCTTGACTTGTGTCCTTCCAACAACATCCAAGCTTCACTTCCATACGTTAGAGTTGATATCACAATACTGTCATGTAGTAACTTTTTCCCTTCCATGCTCACTTCCCTGTTTCTTATCACTGCTTTCAAAGAACCAGCAACCTTTCTTCCCTGCTGTACCCTTTCAAGCACTTCACCCTCCAAACCTCCATCCTTACTCATTACACTACCCAAGTATTTAAATGTACTCACATTTTCCAATTCCTCACCATCCAACCTCGCTGTACATTCACTGACTTCACCTCTCTCAAAGACCATCACTTTACTCTTCCCTACATTCACCTTTAGATTCCGTTTCTTACACACTCTCCCAAACTCATCCACCAAGCCTTGCAGCTTCCCTTCGTCTTCACTCAACAACACAGTATCATCTGCAAACAACAGTACAGGGAGTTGCCAAACACTATCCTCTCTCACCAGGGCCACTCCAACATCCACTACCCTACCTCGTACATCTTTTATTACCCCATCCATGAACAGATTGAACAACCATGGAGACATGACACATCCCTGTTTCAACCCAACCTCCAAAGAGAAAAATTCACTTAGTTCACCATCCACACGCACTGCAGCCTTACCACCATCATACATACTCTTCACAGCATTCAACAACTTCCCATCTACTCCATATATTCTTAATACTTTCCACAATCCTTGTCTATCCACCCTGTCATATGCTTTCTCCAAATCCATGAAAGCTGCATACAACTTCTTTCCCTTCTCTAGAAACTTTTCCATTAAAGATCTAAGAATGAATATCTGATCTACACAACCTCTTCCCTTCCTAAAGCCTCCCTGTTCTTCTCCAACTAATTCCTCTGTTCTTTCTCTAACTCTGTCAATAAGTATCCTGCCATACACTTTTCCTATTATACTAAGAAGACAAATGTCCCTGTGATTACCATACACTTCTTTTTCCCCTTTTCCTTTGTACAAGGGAATAATTATACCTGACTTCCAATCCTCCGGGACTCTACCTTCCTCCCAGGCCAATCTGCACATCTTCCACATCCATTCTACTACTATCTCTCCCCCATGCTGCAGCATTTCACCACACACTCCATCAATTCCTGGGGCTTTCCTCAATATAACTTTCTTCATTGCTTCAACAACTTCTATCCTACTGATTTCTTCCTGTCTTCTCACATCCCTCCTTCTCCCAGCCATTCCCCAGCCACTTATACTCGCATTACTTCCATCCTGTATGTTCAACAATTCCTTAAAGTGTTCTCTCCATCTGCACACTTTTTCTCCCATCTCCACTAGTAATCTACCATTTTGATCTGTCACTCTCCTGTTAACATCACTTCCACCCTGTCTTACTCTCTTCACCCCTTTCCAGAACATTTTCATACAGTCCCTCCACTTTACACTCAGGTTCCTTCCAAATTCCTCATCCACTCTCTTCTTCCTTTCTCTTACTAATCTTTTCACCTCTCTCTTTCTTTCTACATATAACTCTCTCTTCCGCCTCTCAACTTCTTCCACGCCCCTATTTCTCATCCATTCATTGTATGCTTTCTTCTTTTGTGCCACAGCCTGTCTCACCTCTTCAGTCCACCACGCTGTTCCTTGCACCCCCCTCCGTCTTCTCTTCCTCCCACACACCACATCACATGCTGCACATATTTCTGTTGTAAATATCCTGCACACACCTTCCACTTCCCCCATCTGCTCCAATTCATATTTGACCAATCGTTCCTCCACTTCTCTCTTATACTCTGCCTTTTTCTCATCCTCTTGTAACTTTTCCACTCTCCTTGCAACTACTCCTTCCTCTCGTCTTTCCCTTCTTCTATTCCTCCATCTTACTTGTATCCTAATTCGGGCCACCACCAAGTAGTGGTCAGAAAGTCCACTCCCCCAACCTCTATAAGCTCTTGCATCCATTACACATCTTCGCATCCTTTCATCCACACACGCATAATCAATCATTGCCTTCCTTTCATTCAGTTCACCACCCATCCTTCTCATCACTCGCCATGTATACCTGTGGATCATTTTATGCCTGAAGAGGGTATTGGCTATCACCAACCCCCTCCCAGCACAAATGTCCACTAACGCACTGCCATTCTCATCTATCTCAGCAGGCACACCCCACTCACCAACTATTCCATCCACCTTCACATTCCCTACTTTACCATTCATATCACCGATCAAAAACACTCTCTCATTCCTTCCAAACTTTTCCATGCACACTTTCACATTTGTCCAGAACTCTTCTCTCACTCTGCTAGCACAATCTTGCGTTGGCGCATACACACACACAATCGCCCACATTTGTATTCCAACTTTCAACTTTACCCTCACAATCCTTGACCCAACTGATCCATACTGTCTTATGCTCTTCTTCCATCTTTTACTCACAACTATACATGCTCCTTCCTTTGCCCTCTCATTCTCATGTACTCCGGCACATATACCCCATCCATACTCCCATTCTCTCACACTTTCTCCTCTCCATTTTGTCTCAGTCATTCCACATACATCCACTTTTGCACCCTCAAGCACCTGGACAATCTCTCTCTCTTTCACCTCATCATTCACTCCTCTTACATTCCATGTAGCCAATACCAAGTCCTTTGTCCGGTCCTGGGTCGTCATCATTTGGTCAGTTCTTGTCCGGGGCTTCCTGTTTGTTTTTTTAAGTCAGTTGTTTTCCGGGGAGGGGCACTAACCCTCCGCTGTGATACAGAAAATGCAGTATATAGTTGCTGTGATACAGAAAATGCAGTATATAGTTGCTGTGATACAGAAAACTGCAGTATATAGATAGTGTAACACCAAAGAGAACACTATGTTGTAATGTGCAGGATGTCACACACAAAAAAGCTGTATATATAGGTAAAAAAAAAAAATGCAAAGGAGGGCTGTGAGAGTTGCCATGATAATGTTTGTGAGTTGTATTTACAGGTCTCACTAATCCCACAGGTCCTACATCCTGCATTTGTCATGTAAGCCAGGTTTTTCCCACCCTTTCCTGTGTAATATTTGTCTGTCATAAACTACTGTACCTCTGTGTCTGTCAGAGAGAGAGGCCTTCACATACTGGTGCTATAACAGGTCATTACTCCTGCCCAGGTAAATAATTGTCCCTCAACATATCCCCCCCATCCCCCAAAAGGAGGATGATGAACTGTAAGAAACAGGCTCCTTCATCCTGCAGTCCACTGGGTTGATATTCAGATGAGCTTTGAGGGCACAGACACAAGAGCATCCAAGTAATAAATATCATCTTGAGAGTTCATTGCATTCAGATGTATGTAATGTTGTCTATACTTAATGTATTTTATGCCTTATATACAGGATGGTTCATAAATAGCACTCCATTAGAAACTTTGGTAACGGTAGCTTACCCAGTATGTGTTGTGGGGACAGCTCAGTGTTGGTGTGGGTGTGGCAGTGGGAGTAGGAAATGAAAGCTGATGTAGGAGAGAGACATGGTGCTGACCAAGCTGTTCCTGTAGAAAGTGCCTGGCAGAGTTGGAAAGGAGTGCTATACTCGTAGATAGAGCACCCTGGACAACGAAGGTGGTTCAGACAGTAGGGGAGGGGGATGGTTCCAAAATGGCTGGACCATCCCAAAGGTGACTCAACCACATAATTTTTTATATACCATATACAGTACTGTATGTCATATACAGTACAGTAGTTATATTTATTTTCCACATATATTGCAATAATATATAGAATGCCTTGATAAATTGTAATTTGAGATAAGTTAGAATGACTTTGTAGAATAAAAAAGAACATTCCCACATAAAATAAAAGCTGAACCTAGTCACTACCATGCCTCTGTCACCTACTACAGAAGACTCTGAAATCCAGAATGCTTGGCTCCCAAGGCTTTATGGAAAAGAGAATATTTTGAAAAGTAAAATAGCAATAATAACTATGAGAAAATTGTTAAATACAGTTTATAGTGCCATAAACAGTAATTGCGGTCAAGCACCTTGTATTGGAGTTATATCACCCATTACTATACCAGTCCACAAATAAAGTTTGTCTTCAAATATACGTGGAAAGATATTAAAGTGGAGGTTTTTGGAAACTAAATGTTCAGATTTAGGCAGTTGTACTGAAATAAAGTTTGCCTTCAATTATACATTTATTTTATGAGGATGGATGATTTCAACACCCCTTTATTGCATGAAAAAAATATTTTAGAAAGTGGAAGTTTTGAAAATGGCAGAGTATAAGAGTATAGTGGAAGAAAGATAGGGAAGGTTTGAGCTAGAGCAGATGGAAGGGGTGGAAGACCTATGTAAGATATTCACGGAAGAGATAGGCGCAGCGTGTGAGGTGGTTTGTGAAGTGAGGAGGAGATGCAAGGGTGTGCAAGGGACAGCATGGTGGAATGATGAGGTGAAACGAGCTGTGGAACAAAAGAAGAAGGCATATAGTGAATGGTTAGCGAGTAGAGGTAGGGGAGAAGATGACAGAGAGAAGAGAGAGAGGTATATGTGAGTGGGAGAAGGGAGGTTAAGAGACTGGTGAAGGAGAGTAAGAAGAAAGTGGATGAAGAGTTTGGGAGGAATCTGAGTGTGAAATGGAGGGAGAGTAAGAAATTGTTTTGGAAGGAGGTAAAGAAAGTAAGACAGTGTGAAAGGGGATATAGTAGGGGAGTGAAAGATAGGAATAATAGATTGTTGGTGGAGAAGAGAGAGAAATTGAGGAGATGGAAGGAGCACTTTGAGGATTTGTTGAATGTAGAGAGTGACAGCAATGCGAGTATAAGTGGTTGGGGAATGGCTGGGAGAAGAAGATATGAGAGGAGGGAGGAAGAGATCGGTAGGGCGGAAGTAGTGGAAGCAATGATGAAGATCAAGATGGGAAAGGCCCCAGGAATTGATGAAGTGTGTGGTGAAATGCTGAGGTATGGGGGTGAGATTGTTGTGGAGTGGATATGGAAGTTGTGTAGATGGGCTTGGGAAGAGGGAAGGGTTCCAGAGGACTGGAAATCAGGTATAATTGTTCCTTTATACAAAGGAAAAGGGGAGAGAAAAGTATGTGGTAACCATAGGGGTATTTGCCTTAGTGTGACTGGTAAAATATATGGTAGAATATTCAATGACAGGGTTAGGCATATGACAGAGGAGCTAGTTGGAGAAGAACAAGGGGGATTTAGGAAGGGAAAAGGGTGTGTTGATCAGATATTTGTTTTAAGATGTTTAGTGGAGACAGAATAGATAGGCAAGGTATGTGAAAGGTATTAAGAATATATGGAGTGGAGGGGAAACTGTTGAGTGCTGTGAAGTGTATGTACGAAGGAGCTAGGGCTACGGTGTGAGTGGATGGTGAGCTGAGTGAGTTCTTTGATCTCAATGTAGGACTGAAACAGGGGTGTGTGATGTCTCCATGGCTGTTTAATATATACATGGATGGGGTTGTGAAGGAGGTGCAAGGTAGAGCAGTGGATGTGGGGGTGGCTTTAATGAATGAAGGTGAGATTTGGAAGATTCTGGTGTTGCTGTTTGCTGATGATACAGTATTGTTGAGTGAAGATGAATGGGAGTTGCAAGGTTTGGTGAATGAATATGGGACAGTGTGTAGGAGGAGGAAGCTGAAAGTTAATGTAAACAAAAGTAAAGTTATGGTGTTTTAGAGGAATGAAGTCACAGAATGTACAGTGAGGTTGGATGGTGAGGATATGGAGAATGTGAGTGCATTCAAGTACTTGGGTAGTGTGAAGAGTAACGATGGAGCTTTGGGGGATGAAGTGCATGAAAGGGTACAGCAGGGAAGGAAGGTTGTTGGTTCACTGAAAGCAGTGATGAGAAATAGGGAGGTGAGTATGGAAGTTAAGAAGTCACTGCATGATAGTATTGTGATCCCTACCCTGACGTATGGAAGTGAGGCGTGGACCTTGCAAGAGGGGAACAAGTCAAGAGAGAGAGCAGTGGAAATGAGTTACTTGAGAGGAGCATGTGGAGTGACGTGGAGGGACAGGTTGACGAATGAAGAAGTGAAGGAACGTTGTGGGGTGGATGTGGATGTGCTTGAGAAGATTAGGAGAAATACACTGAGGTGGTTTGGACATGTGAAGAGAATGGAAAATGAAAGACTGACTAAGAGGATGTATGTAGGTGAGGTGGAGGGAGGGGTAGACCAAGGATGAGGTGGAGGGATGGAGTTGAGAAGTATATGAGGGAGGGGGGGTGAGTTGGGGGGAGGGTAGTCAAATGGTGGGTGACAGAGCGACTTGGAGACGTTTTGTCTGTGGCCACCCTTTGTGGGATTAGGGCGTCAGGCTATAGATAGATAGATAGGAAGTTTTGAGAAATTGGATGTTCAGATTAGGGAGGTTGTCCTGTACACTATCAGTAGAGTTTCAATTATACGACGGTCAACCGGAAAATGCAGTTAACCAAAGGTTTCGCTAATTAATTTTCAGTTCAGTTTACCAAAGAAGTCCAAGATCCAACCAAAATCTCAAACTTGATGGGCCCTTTTTGCACCATCTGCAATGGTTTACAGTGCTTCTGCTAGGGTGAGCATTGGGCCACCCGCCATATTTACATTGTGTTTGCATGTGCCCTGCTTGGTTGTGTGCATTTATCACTGATAATTATCATGATGCTTCCTCCCAAAGTAAACCCAGGTGGTGAAAACAGGAGGAAAAGAGTTGTACTTACTTTGAAATGGAAAATAAAAATATGTAACAAGATAGAACGAGGATTACGCAGAAGTGCATTGATGAAGGAATACAATTTTGGATCTACCATTCCATATGATATACAAAAACAGAAAGACAGACTTTTTAAATTTGTGGAATGCTGTGGAATAATACCATAGAATCTCCTCTGAACACCAGAAATGTGTGATTGGTGAGTACAGTACAGTACTGTTTTGTATATTCTGTGATGTATGTATATTATGTGGTATTACATGTACAGCTATGATGATGAGGGTGTATATTCATAAGTACTGTACAGGTATGCACGTTACTGTACATTATTATGTTCTTTTATACATAAAAATCGATTAATCAAAGTTTTGAAAGTCCATGAATTTCATATAACCGAGACTCTGTAAGTGTCAACCCTTGCCTACATTGCTGCTACAGTGATCCATCCATATGTGCTGCTAACTGTGCATGGAGGTTTTGCATGGCAGCCACAAGCTGTACCAGGTACATTGCGTGTGTGGAAAAAGCTTGATAAGTGTGCAGCATAGTTTTCATATGCTGTCCATGATGGTTGAAACTTCACTTTTTCTTTTTTTAACTAATTTAAACTTCTGTAATGTCACTGTCATATGTTTTCTTTACCTCTGTGCAGTAGACCATGCCCTCGGGAGTTGGGGTTTATTGCTCATATAAGGCCACTCAGGGATGAGTGAGGCTGGTCACTCTCACCTTAAATGACAGGACCAACTTGCCTAGCCCCGGGCTCCTATGCTCCTCATGGGGCAACATAGAATTTGATGATGATAATGATGACATTTAAGTCTCATAATATGACTGTTTTCAATGTGATAAATCACTACAACGATCGTTCAAAAAGCTATACCATTTTTTGGACTAACAAAATATATATATATATACTGTATATATATATATATATATATATATATATACATTTTTTTTTTTTGCGATTTCCCTTGAACAGTTATTGTGATAGCTACCTCTGAAAATCTAGTGGACATGTGGTGACGCACGCAAGTCAATAGTCAGCTGTCTGAGCCAACATGGCCACCCAGTGTGTACATTTGCTGTGATCATCTGCCATTCATTCCATTTTGTGCATGAAAAACCATTGAAACACCATTGCTATTGCCAAATAACAGTGCAAGTACTTAACAAATGTGCAGTATGTGATGTTCAATGAAATGTAACTTTTTGTGTGTGAAATACTGAAACTTGTGATGGAAATCGTGTCTGACAAGCATGTTATCCCCGGTGGCAAGTCTGGTGCTACAGAGGGGCACCAAGGGCAAGCCGAAAAGGACAAGTTTTTTGAGATTTTAGGTTTTGTTGTCAAGGGCACTCTCTCTAACCCCACTGAACCCATGTTAGGTCAGCCTCACTACACAACAAGTTGTTATGCGATAGGTGTTCGCTTGACATAGCCCTGCCGTATAGCGAGATCTGCCTGCCGTCCATTTAGGATCATTCAGGGTTTTTCACAGGCAAGTTAGGGTGTGTAATTTTTGTCACTTCTTAAGTTATTTACATCTCTCTAGCATCACTATCGTATGTCTGCTTTACCTCTGTGTGGTAGGCTGTGCCCTTAGGAAACATATTTGTAGTTTGTGTGAGGGTTGTAGAGGAACTTCATTATGGACATGGGGGTCTGTCATATGTTTTTGTTTTGTTTTCATTTTTTAGTAGCTTAAGCCTCTTTAACATTAGTGTCTTATGTCCGCTTTGCATACAGTAGGCTGTGCCCGTAGAAAGCATATCCGTAATCTAGGTGGGGTCATAGAGGGTCTTTAGAAGGCAAGTTTGGGACAGGCCAGGGAGGTTAGTTAGCACATTAGGTTAATTATAGTGGATTACAGGGATGACAGTGTTTTTACTCTAACCTGGCCCAGATATTCCTCTTTTTACAGCGTTTATTTCACTTAGCCCAGTGGCAGAAAAAAAAATAGTACAGTACTACCAATGTACATTCTTTTCAGAGCATGTCTTCATAACAAGCATCATATTCTAGTGTTAATCCATTGTCACAACTTGGCATTCAAGATGGAGATATGGCAAATTTAGGCCAAATTAGAACAAAAACATTATAATATGATGGGCTTCAAGTGCCTTCAAGCCCAAGATTTATGCTTTACATGTGCTGATGAAGGAATTGTTGTAATTATACTCATTTTATTTAAACTTGGCCCAAAATTGCTGTCTCTCAATCTTGAATGCTGAATGGTAATAAAAAATTAAAAATAGAATATGGCGCTGGTCAGGAAAAAGTGCCGTGGAGAGGATTTAGAGGTGCACTACTGTCTTTTTCCATTGCTGATCTTTGTGAATTAATCTATCTATCTATTGCCAAATGCCTTACTCCCCTACGGGGTGGCCACAAACAAATTGCCTCCAAGTTGCCCTGTCCCCCACCATTTCACTGCCCTGCTCCCACAACTCGCACCCCCCTCTCTCATGTTTGTGAATTAAGCTAGAAGAAAATATGCACCAATTAAAGGTAAAAATAGTATAGTATCCTGTAGATTATACCTGTGTTGGCCAGTTATGCTTTACTGTCAGTTGATATCGTAGAATGCAGTCAAGGTAGTAGTAGCACTTGTAGCCCCGGGTTCATTAGGAGGTGAACCCAGTGGACTGTAGGCTTAAGTTGTCCCTCTCTTTCACTGCACAGTCCTTGTGAAGGAAAGGAGGGGAGGCGAGGAACACATATAACTGGGCATTGGGGCCACATGAAGGCATCTCTCTCCAGCACCTCAAGGGTAAAGTCCCTTGTGTTTCCCTCTACCAAGGCTTTACAACCAAACATTTTAAAAAGATATTCAATGTGTGCTTTTAACGTTAGAATCTCTTTGTGTTTCACCAAATGTGATAAAACTTGTCAGTCAGAGAGAGCGAGAGAGAGAGAGATAGTAGTCAGTTATCTCATTCTGCAGGTGATAAAATCAATTTTGCATTAGAATACTGTGTCATAAGCCAGCAATAAAAAGTTTTAAAAGAATAAGTACTCATACTGATTAACCCAACTCAGCACCAGCCAATCTGTATGGTACTTCTGAGGAGGATGGGAATGCTGGCAGTAGAGAGAGCTGGAGCTCCTGTTTTACTAACCCTCAGGATGTCCTGACCATCCCCCTTTGCCAATCTTTTTTGGTGTGACACTAACATGGAGAGTAGGCCAACATATTCTCCCAATCACTTTTTTCTAACTATTGTATGCACTACTCTACATGCACTTCACTTACCACACAGTGTACCCTACCATGTCACAGGAAACAGTGCCAGCAAGGGCATGCTGCCAGAAAACTTTGCCCCTGCTGCCTAGTATGTCAGTGTGTACAGGGCATTGCGGTTCCCTGGCTGCCGCTTCTGTCCAATAGAGGAGCCCAAACCCAGGAGTGGTACTTCAGGAGGCTGCCCTATGAGTGAGTGTAAAATGGCAGGGCAGTTACAGTGCCAGAGTGTACTTAGAAGAGGGTGTTCCTATATCTGTCCTGGCACTGTGCCCCAAGGCCACTACCACAGCCATAGGCCACAGCTGGTGGGCTGTGGGTCCCAGGGCCCATGTCTGGACTTAAGACTGAATGGATGGGTGAGGTCTGTGATCCATCTCTCCCTTTATTCACCCACATAACAAAAATGAAAAGCAAAAGTAAATGCAAGCCTGTGGAAGTCAAGTTGTCTCAGGAGTTCAGAGTGGCATTGTGGAATGTAGGTAGTTTGAAGGGTAGAGGGGGGGCAAATGGTGGAGACTGAGTAGGAGACAGGTGGATGTTTGCTGCCTACCAGAAGTAGGACTGTAGGTATTATCTGTTTTGGCAGGGAAGTGAAGATGGATACGGTGGTTTGGGTCAGCTGGTTGAGGAGAAATGGGTGGAGTGTCATAAATGTAATCAGTGGCGGATTAAGGGTGTCTTGGGCCCAGGGCAGTGAGGCAATCATGGGTCCCCCTGACAAGAACTCATTTGCTAAATTACATTCTAAAAATAACATTAAATAGAAAATAGCAAATTAGAAAAATTACTGGCATTTTGTATGGTGGAAAAATCGAAAATCAGAAATACTGTACGACTGGCAGTCTGTATGGGCCCCCTTTGGGCCTGGGCCCATGGCGGCTGCCCCTAACGCCCCCCCCCTTAATCCGCTACTGAATGTAATGAGCAAATGAAGTGATGATAGCAGTGAAAATATTTGGTAAACTCTATATCAGTTATTTTTATGTGTGCTCCATAGGTTGGCTTGGATGACGAAGAAAATGATAAATTCATGGATGACAATACGTGTGGTTGATGGTGTGAGGGATGATGAGATTGTAGTTTAGGATGGGGATTTAAATGGTTATGTGGATGAATCAGCGTAGGATATGATGAGGTGCATGGGGGATATGCATATGGTATGATGAATGCAGAAGGGGGTAGGATACTTGAATTTGGGGAGGCAATGACCATGATTGTGTGCAACATGCATTTAAGGAAAAAAGAAAATAGGCTGATTACATAATACTGTAGTTGGGATAATAGTAGCCAGATTGACTATTTCCTGGTCAGGAGGGCTGATAGATGATTGGTGAAGGATGTTACAGTTATAGGGAGTGAAGAGTGTGTGCAGCAACACACATTACTGATACTGTATGGTGCTGAAGGAGTAGGTGTTGAAGAGGGGGACCTAAGCACCATGGAGGAAATATGGAAACTGAAAAAGCAAACAGGAAGAGATACCTTCAACAGTGAGATGAGTAGAGTCATGCCTGAACAGGGAGCCGCAGACAGGAGTTTTAAGAGGAATACAGAGCTGTCATGAATAATCTATTGACATTTCCTGATTCAGAGCTTGGATGGACAAGGGGCCCTCGAACACATAAGGTAATGTCGTGGTGGGATGAGGGTATAGAAGCCACAGTTAGAGAAAGACTTTCCTCAAATGGAAAAGGGATGGTAACGGAGAGGAATACATGGCTGCCAAGTGTAGGGCCAGAAGGGAGGCATACTGGGCAAAATCTGAGTCTGGGAGACTTTTACTGATAACCTAAATTGTGCCAAAAGGAAGAATGTGGTATTTAAGGTGGGAAATCAGATGAATATGGAAAACATACTTGATATAGGTGAAGTATGTGAAAAATGGTGAAGGAAAGGTAGTGGTGAACATTGAGGATATTACAGATGCCAGGAGAGAGCATTACAACAAGCTGTTGAATGAGGAGTTTGACTGGATCTGAGAAGGTTGGAAGTTTGTGGATAGAGTCCAGTCTAGAGACCAGTCCAGTCAACAGGGGGTTTGGGATGAGTCTTTGCCATGACTCAATTTTTTCTTTTTCACTTGTCAGTTTTTTTTTTTTTTTCCTTCCAGATATTTTTGATGTACTCGTTTCTCAGTGTTTGCCTCTTCGCATTTGGTTGAGCAGGGCAATGCAATGTTGAAGGCCTCAGGAGATACGAGTGGGTTTAGTTATTGATGAGGTGGATTGCACATGAGTATGTTCCAGATTTCTGGTTGAAGAGCGTGATTGTAAATGTGTATAAGAGGATGGGTGATGCCCTGGAGTTTTATTTAAATTTATTTTTATTTTTTTATTCCCCCGAGCTAGACCTTCGCTTTTTTTTTTTTTTTTTTTTTTTTTTTACTAGGAAGAAGGAACCAAAGGCCATGAGCCCACAATAACTGTTCCTTCCAAGGGAAAAACAAAATACAGTACAAGAGAGAGCCAAATTCAAGAGCCGATCATTTCGAGATGCCTGGACACACTGTGTTCGAAAGACGAGATCATAGCTAGCAGGAAATACAGACAAAGGGAGACAGTTCCAGTGCTGACCTGTTGCATAAATGATGGACTGGGAGTCACAGTTAATTCTTGCATTAGAGAGTTGGACAGAAAAAGGATGAGAGTTTGCTGCTAGACAGGTGCTACGCACCCGTCGTAGAGGTGGAGGAATGCAAGCAAACAGTTCAGAGGAACGGTGACCATTGAAGTAGCGATAGAAAAGTGATAACGATACAACAAATGCAGTGAAGAGACAGGTTGAAGGGAGTCGGTAAGAGGAGGAGAGTTAATGAGACAAAAAGCCTTTGACTCCACTCTATTGAGCTGTATGTGAGGAGCCTCCCCACATATGAGAGTTGTACTCAACACAGGAGCGGATAAAACCCGTGTATAGAGTCAACAATTGTGCAGGGGTAAAGAAGGAAGAGAGTCGGCTTGGCACACCTAACCTCTTGGAAGCAGATTTTACAAGAGATGTAATATGATCTTTCCTAGAGAGGTCTCGAGTGAATGAAACCCCAAGCATGTTCAAGAATGGTGCAGGATTAAGCTGAATATTATTAAACATTAGTGGGTACACCTGTGGAAGATTTGGTCGGGTTGATGCATTAAAAACAACAAGATTCTTTTTACCCCATTCAGAGATACGAGCCGGTGTGCCTCCTAGATGCCCTGGAAAGGTATGACAAGGGAAAGAGTGAATATTGCTGAGATGCAGTTTGGGTTTATGCAAGGCAAAGGAAACCTTTATGCCACATTCATTGTGCGACAGCTTCTGGGAAAAATATAGTGGGAAGAAAGGAGAATTGTATTTTTGTTGATCTGTCTCGGCAAAACAGACACGGTACTGGTCTAAACCGGTTCAGACCGGTCTGAAATCCTCACGAAGATGCTCAAATTTACCGGTGTATTCATTTGTCGCAAAAAGTGACAAATGACTAGGAATGGATTTTTTTTTTTTTTTTTCAAGATTTTACCTAAAATGGTGCAGTTAAAGGTATCTCATTACAAGTATTCCCGCCCCTTTATCGGAATGTCCTCGTCCTTCATTTTGGCTGTTTACACAGTGCTCTATTTTGATTTACTCTTGTATGTGACATGCAAACTACGTCGACTGGAAAATTATATTAATTACGAACAAGTAATAATGTGTAATAAAATGAAAAAATGAAGTACGAAGTCTCTTGCGGTATCGTATAGTACTTGAGTCTATCAGTTTGATTAGTGGAGTGTGGGCGAAGAATTTGTGGTTTTACGTTGACAGATCAAACATGCGGGAAAAGAACGATGTAAGCGTTGCAGCAAAGACCGCAGATTAATAAAACTGACAAGCAAGGCTGCTTACCATAAAAAATCGTACATAGCTGGCATTTGGCAATAAAAGGTCAGTAAGAAATATTTTTTGGTGGAAGAGGATAAAAGCTGGGTGTATGAACAGATACCGCTTAGACGATCTCGTAATTAAGAATTGCGATTTGCAGCAAGAACAAGAGACAGAAAAGTGCCCCATTATCTGACCCAGCCGAATAATATATAATAATGGTACCGATAACTTTAATATTTACAAGTTGCCCATAGTGGTGTCAGACATGAATCATACTGTAATCACATGATTATCCAGTCAGGAGCGTAGGGGTCCGGCTTAAGCTATTGCATCCACCGGATTGTTATTTTTTGTAAACCTAAGAAATATATCCATTCGTTCATCCATTATTCCCAGCATCATTGCCCAGCCAGGAACATAGAGCCTGGCACTCGCACCAGACAGGTTGAGTGATTGTCAGGTGGATGATGGTGTAATTCATTTTATTTTGATACTGGGTTTTTATCAGATAAGAAATTTTTGTTATTGGGCACAATCTTGCATGATCATCTTGATTGATTGGCCAGTTCAGGGAAACTGAAGAGAATATTTGGTAACCTATCCAGACCAAGCAACCCAATCTGAACTGATAGTTTTTAAAATACAGTACGGTACATCCTCAGCGTAATGAGCTAGTTGGTACGATACCCTTGACACTCAAGCCAATAGTTCTTTAAAGCCAAACACCATGCTGTTCAATAAATTCCTAGGCATTGTGGCTTTGGTATTATTTTACAAGTGCACAGGGATTTGGAATCTCAATTTTACTCTTACAGATATCTAAATCTCACCATTGCGAACATTTTGAACCCAAGAAACAATCTTCTGCAAATGAATATTAACGCGAAAAAAGATTTTTGAAAATTTTCCGAAAACTTACTCTCTACATAGTCTGGCGATACGTGAGACCCATCGCAGCGCGTGCCTAATGCATTGTGGTCCTGTCTCGCGTGTGTCTACCATCACGTCACGGTTCACGTGACTTATGGGTGGGGCTAAAGCATGTGTCTACTCTTACGTCACGCGCTATCTGCTCATGCGTGAAGTTCAAACTGATACAACCGGCGCGCAAATTTGAATTTCAGATACGCTAGGGTCCCACAGGATTTGAAAGTCAGTTCGTCTCCAGCCACGACCTGTGAAGCCTGCAAAATTACCGTAAGTACTTCAGGTGCTGTAAACTGGTGAGTAAAGGCATTATTTCGTATTTACACCCGGTTAGATTAGGTTAGATGAGGTTGGATTAATGTCAGAAGGGGGGTCTGGGGGGCAAAGCCCCCCAGTTAGAAAGCACGGCCAGGTCTGGGGGGCTTCGCCCCCCAGTTAGCAAACACAGACTCCCTAAGAAGCTTAAAATTTCATTTTTCCGAAGGATTTTAGTGTTTTCGGTTTGAATTTGATAACAGTTTCAGTTGGAAATCACTCATTTTTGCATGTTTTCCCCACCCAAAACCCCTCTTTCCCACAGGTCCCCCATAGTTCTTGGCACGGAAAAATATAATTTTATGGCTTAGCTTAGTTTAGCTTAGGAGATAATGGTTTGATGGGGACAGCGGGCAGGCGATTGTTGGTGCAAGGCGGTGGGGAGTAGGCCAGACAGCCCGGCGCGCAGCGGCCTGGCTGGTGAAACCAATGTATTTCTGATGGTTTTTGATGTGCTGTAAATTATTCTGACCTTCATTTCTATCACAGATCAATATATTATGTGATTTCCCCCACCCAAAAACCCCAGGTTCACCCATCTCCCCCATTCTTGTGGGGGGAAGGGGGGGTGGGGGATATCTTGAAATATACTGAGGATAGTGTTTGGAAACTCCCTGTACTGTTGTTTGCGGATGATACTGTGTTGTTGAGTGAAGACAAAGGGGAGCTGCAAGGCTTGGTGGATGAGCTTGAGAGAGTGTGTAAGAAACGGAACCTAAAGGTGAATGTAGGGAAGAGTAAAGTGATGGTCTTTGAGAGAGGTGAAGTTAGTCAATGTACAGCGAGGTTAGATGGTGAGGAATTGGAAAATGTGAGTACATTTAAGTACTTGGGTAGTGTGATGAGTAAGGATGGAGGTTTGGAGGGTGAAGTGCTTGAAAGGGTACAGCAGGGAAGAAAGGTTGCTGGTTCCTTGAAAGCAGTGATAAGAAACAGGGAAGTAAGCATGGAAGTGAAAAAGTTACTACATGACAGTATTGTGATACCAACTCTAACGTACGGAAGTGAAGCTTGGACATTGTTGGAAGGACACAAGTCAAGAGTGAGAGCAGTGGAAATGAGTTATTTAAGAGGAGCCTGTGGAGTCACGTGGAGAGACAGGCTGACAAATGAGGATATAAAGGAGCGTTGTAGTGTGGATGTGGATGTGATAGGAAGCGTTATGAGGAACACACTGAGGTGGTTTGGCCATGTGGAGAGGATGGAGGGTGAAAGACTGACGAAGAGAGTGTATGTGAGTGAGGTGGAGGGGGGAAGAGGGAGGGGGAGGCCGAGGATGAGATGGAGGGATGGGGTGGAGAGGTATATGAGAGAGGGGGGTGTGAGTTGGGAGCAGGGCAGTGAAATGGCGGGGGACAGGGCGACTTGGAGGCGATTTGTTTGTGGCCACCCCAAATGGGATTGAGGCGTCTGGCAATAGATAGATAGATAGATACTGATTTGCGGCAGAAATGAAGGTCAGATTCGTTCCAAACACATCAAAAACTATCAGAAATACCTTGGTTTCACCAAAAAAAAACGTCCCTGTGCACTTGTAAAATATTACCGTGGCTTTTATCAAAGATTGTTAAATAAAGAGCATCCTACCTGTATCCCTGACCACCTTGGAGAGAGCTCTAATATACTTGACCTCTTCTCTACAACTAATCCATCTGCTTACACTGTTAACCTTTTCTCTCTGTTGGGCTCCTTTGATCACAGCCTTATTACCTTAACCTGTCCTATCGCTCTGGTACGGCCTGTGGACTCTCCAAAGAAACATCGTCTGTGGCACTTTGGAGCTGCAGATTGGGAGGCCCTCAGGCAGAACTTTTTTTTATTTTCCCTGGAATGATTATTGCTTCCATGGCCGGGAGCCATCTGGGTGTGCCTTGCTCATTACTGAGGTTATTCTCTCGGGCATGGAAGCATACATTCCCCTCTCATATCCTTTGACTAATGCAAGAAAGCCTTGGTTTAATCACGCTTGTTCTAATGCTGTCCACAACAAGGAGAAGGCCTATAAAAGGTACCAGAGCCAACCCACCCCTGAATCACATCTTGTTTATGTTTCTGCCTGGAATTGTGCTAAGTCTGTTCTTTGCTCTTCTTAAAATAATTTCATCCGCACTAAATGCTCTCAACTCTACAACTCGAATTCTTCCCGCTCCTTCTGGCACCTTGCCAAAAACCTTTCTAACAACTTTACCTCATCATCCCTCCCTCCTCTTTTCTATTCTGATGGCTCTGTAGCCATTTCTTCCACTGATAAAGCAGATCTCTTCACTCTGGCTTAGACGATTCTGGTGCTGTTCCTTCATCACTTCCCCCCTCAGACTTCCTCATGGCTAACATTAAAATTTCTTCAGCTGATGTATTTTCCTCCATCACAGGCCTCAATACTAACAAGGCATATGGGCCTGATGGAGTCCCTCCTGTTGTTCTCAAGAACTGTGCTTCTATGCTTACACCCTGCCTAGGTAAACGCTTTCACCTTTGTCTGTCAACTTGTACCTTTCCTTCTTGCTGGAAGTTAGCTCTCATTCAGCCAGTCCCAAAGAAGGGTGACCATTACCAACCCTCTAACTATCGTCCAATTGCTTTAATGTCCTGTGTCTCAGTAGTTTTTGAGTCAGTTATTAACATAAAAATTTTAAAGTATCTTTCCTATCACAACCTTCTTTATGATCGTCAGTGTGGGTTCTGTCAAGGACACTCCACAGGCGATCTTCTCACCTGCCTTTCAGACTCCTGGTCATCCTCCTTTCGGGACTTTGGCGAAAGCTTTTCTATTGCACTTTACATCTTAAAGGCTTTCGATCGAGTCTGGCATAAATCTTTCCAAACTGCCCTCTTACGGTTTCTATCCTTCTATCTGTGCCATCATCTCCAGCTTCCTTTCTGGTCGTTCTATAGCCACTGTTGTAGACGGCCATCGTTCTTCTCCTAGATCCATTAACAGTGGTGTTCCTCAGGGCTCTGTCCTATCACCAACTCTCTTCCTTTTATTCATCAGTGACCTTCTAAGCTGTACATCTAACCCTATCCACACAGGCGCTGATGATTCCACCCTTCACCTTTCCATTCGGTTCCCGCAACATCCATATCAGCAGTTACTTCAACAAACAAGGGATGATGCTATGGCACACCTATTGTCTGACTTGGCACGTATCTCTGACTAGGGTAAAAATAATAGTGTTGTTTTTAATGCATCAAAAACTCAGTTTTTTTACACCTGTCAACCCGACACAGTCTTCCACAGGAGTACCCACTAATGTTCAATAATATTCACCTCAGTCCTGCATTATCCTTGAACTTGCGTGGGGTTTCATTCACTCGGGACTTATCTTGGAAATATCATAGTGCATCTCTTGCAAAATATGCTTCCAAGAGGTTAGCTGTGCTAAGCTGACTCTGTACCTTCTTTACCCTTGCACAATTATTGACTTTATACACGGGTTTTATTCGCCCCTGTTTAGAGTACAACTCTCATGTGTGGGGAGGCTCCCCACATACAGCACTTCTCAGTAGGGTGGAGTCAAAGGCTTTTCGTCTCATTAACTCTCCTCCTCTTACTGGCTCCCTTCAACCTCTGTCTCTTCGCCACACTGTTGCATCTTTATCTCTTTTCTATTGCCATTTCAATGGTCACTGCTCCTCTGAACTGTCTGTTTGCATCCCTCCACCCCTTCGATGGGTCCGTAGCACCCGTCTAACAACAAACTCTCATCCCTTTTCTGTCCAACTCTCTAATGCAAGAGTTAACTGTTACTCCCAGTCCTTCATTAATGCAACAGACCAACTCTGGAACTGTCTCCCTCTGTCTGTATTTCCTACTTCCTATGATCTCCAGTTTTTCAAACAGTGTGTCCAGGCATCTCAAAATGAATGAATCTTGAATATGGCTCTCTTTTGTATTGTTTTTGTTTTTTCTTGGAAGGAATGGTTTGCCAGCTCCTGGCCTTTGGTTCCTTCTTTCTTGCATAAAAAAAAAAAAATCATTTGGCCATACAGTCATACTACAACATACAGCTATAGTAGGTCTAAATGGCTTTTTTTCTTAATAAATGCACAATTTATGGCTCCTGATGATGCTGGTCACCCAGAGACTGATGTGGCATGTGGAGGAGCGCACGTGTATGTGTGTGTGTGTGTGTTTCTGAAGGGAAGCCATGCTGGTCAGTTTTTCCTATGCATCCATTCTCTTGCTGAACATAACGTTTGACCAACTCAGGATGGTCGCTAAAACCGAAATTCATTAAAAGAGGGTTTACTATATGGACAAACATAGGGTACACAGCGTTATGTGTTGTCTCAAGACTTCTCACATCAGTACCGTATACAGTAAACTACTTTTTCCTATACTATTTCTTCAGGAAATTAGTAATAATGGAGATATTCTAGTTAGACGATATGAGGTTTGGTTAGATGATGTTACATCAGCGATTTGAAAAGTAAAGCTTCCTAGTTGGGACAGATGTGGTTAGGTCTATCAGTCTTTTTATTGCCAGACAATTAAGTCGAGTAAGGGGTGGTCACAAACAAATTGCCTCTATGTCGCCCAGTCCAATGCCGTTGCACTGCCTTGCCTCTCTACTCCATCCCTCCTTTCATCCTAGGCCTCCCTCTCCCTCTCCCCTCTCTCCACCTCACTCGCATACACTCTCCTCGTTAGTCTCTCGCTCTCCATCCTCTCCATGTGGCCAGACCACCTCGGTGTATTTCTCCTAATGCTTTACATCACATCCACACCACAATGTTCCTTCACTTCCTCATATGTCAGTCTGTCTCTCCACATAGGCTAACTTCACGTCCCTCTCAGATAACTCATTTCCGCTACTCTCATGCTTGACTTGTGTCCTTCCAAGCTTCACTTCCATACGTTAAGGTTGGTATCACAATACTGTCATGCAGCGACTTTATTACTGCCATGCTCATTTCCTTGTTCCTTATCACTGCTTTCAAGGAAAAACAGCCTTTCTTTCCTGTTGTGCCCTTTCAAGCACTTCACGCTCTAAACTTCCATCCTTACTCATTACACTCCCGAGTACTTAAATGCACTCACATTTACCATTTCCTCCTCATCCAGCCTCACAGTACATTCAGTGACATCATTTCTCTCGAAGACCATAACTTTTCTCTTCCCTACATTTACCTTTAGATTCACTTTCTTACACACTCTCCGAAACTCATTCACCAAGCCTTGCAGTTCCCCTTTGACTTCTTCTAACAATACAGTACTGGTATCATCTGCAAACAACAGTACAGGGAGTTTCCAAACACTGCCCTCTCTCATTAAGGTCACTTCAACATCCACTGCCCCACCTTGTACCCCTTTTATAACCCCATCCACATACAGATTGAACAACCATGGGGACATGCCATATCTTTGTTTCAATCCAACCATCATCTTGAAAAATTCACTCAGTTCACTATCCACGTGCACTGCAGCCTTAGCCCGCTCATATATACGGTACTCTTCATGGCATTCAGCAACTTCCCATTTACTCCATATATTCTTCATACTTTCCACAATCCTTGTCTATCCGCCCTATCTTGTGCTTTCTCCAGATCCATGAAGGCTGCATACAACTTCTTTCCCTTCTCTAGAAACTTTTCCACCAAAGACCTAAGAATGAATATCTGATCTACACAACCTCTTCCCTTCTTGAAACTCCCTGTTCTTCTCCAATGAATTCCTCTGTTATTTCCCTAACTCTGTCAATAAGTATCCTGCCATATACTTTTCATGTTATGCTGCACTAAGAAGACAAATGCCCCTATGATTACCACCTTTCTGTTTCCTCCATTCCTTTGTACAGAGGAATAATTATTCTGACTTTCAATTCCCCTTCCTCCCAGGCAAACCTGCATCTATTCCACATCCATTCTGCTACCATCTCTCCCCTGTGCTTTTGCATTTCACCACACATTCCATCAATTCCTGGGACTTTCCTCATTTTGACTTTCATTATTACTTCCACTGCTTCCATCCAGCTGATTTCTTCCTCTCTTCTCACCTCCCTCCTTCTCCCAGCCATTTCCCAGCCACTTGTACAGACATTACTTCATTCTCTGTGTTCAACAATTCCCTAAACTGTTGTCTTCATCTGCTCACTTTTTCTCCCTTCTCCACTATCAGTCTACCATTTTTGTCTTTGACTTCCTTACCAACTACTCTATCACCCTGTCTAACTCTCGTTGTAAGAGCTGAACTGAAACTTAACAAATCAATCACTGGTCTGGCTGGGATTTGAACTCAGGCCCTCATGCTTCATATGCATGCACGTTACCACTGACCCAGAGAGAGGATCCTCGCTCTGCCACTATGCAGTTTGGGCTTTTATACACCCATTACATCACTCTTTTCTCCCCATGTGATTAATTTGGTCAGTCTCAAACACAGGTGGTAGCGTAGCATTGGAGGCCACCAGTGGGGCGCTGTGGACCACACCGGACAGCTCACCCCCGGGATGTAAGGCTGTCAACAACATCATTGCCCTCAAGGCCCTCGCCCCACATCGCACCGCTGCCAGCCAATGTAATGCCGAACTGAAACTTAACAAATTAATCACTGGTCTGGCCAGGATTTAAACTCAGGCCCTCATGCTTCATACGTGCGCACGTTACCACTGACCCAATGAGAGGATACCCACTTTGCCTCTAAGCAACGCGGGCTTTTATACACCCCATTACATCATTACAGTACCTCTTTCCAGAACATTTTCTTACATTCCCTTCACTTTACACTCAAATTCCCTCCAAATTCCTCATCCACTGTTTTCTTACTCTCTCTTACTTCTTTTCACCTCTGTCTTCCTCTCAACATAAAACTCTCTCTCCCTTCTCTCAGCTTCCTCCATGCCCCTGTTTCTCATCCACTCACTACAGTAATCTCTCAGTTATCTGGATGTCCATTAACCGGACCATCCATTATCCGGATGCTGTGATCTGGTGGTGCAAAACCATTATTTTTTTATTTTTTAATGCTAGGAAGAAGGAACCAAAGACCACGAGCCCACAATAACTGTTCCATCCAAGAGAAAAACAAACTATAAGAGAGAGCCAAATTCAAGATCCAAACATTTTAAGATACCTGCAGACACTGCATTTGAAAGACTGGAGATCATAGCTAGCAGGAAATACAGAGGCAGACAGTTCCAGAGCTGATGTGTTGCATTAGTGAAGGACTGGGAGTAATGGTTAACTCTTGCATTAGAGAGTTGGACAGAAAAGGGATGAGAGTTTGCTGCTAGACAGGTGCTACGTGCCTGTTGTAGAGGTAGAGGAATGCAAGCAGACAGTTCAGTGGAGCAGTGATCATTGAAGTAGCGATAGAAAAAGAGATAAAGATTCAACAGTGCAGCAAAGAGACAGAGGTTGAAGGGAGCCGGTAAGAGGAGGAGAGTTAATGAGACGAAAAGCCTTTAACTCCATTTTCCATTTTATCTGGACAAAAGGCATGCATCTGGGTGGAAATTATGACCGCGTAAACATTTTTGCCCAGTTTGGCCATTTTTCTTTTCACGTTTTGTTTAGAACGTGGTGATTGCTTGCATGTGGTTGATGGGTCTGATTCACCATAATTATTGCTTGGCTGTGGTTCATAAGTCCGCATAACCAGATAGAGTAGTGTAAAACACCAGGAATAAGTGTTTACGATATACTGTAGTGGCCTTTTACAGTGGCTTTCAAAGTTAGGGTATGTTCAAAGGGTGGGACAGGGGAGAAGTCCACTATCCTTACATGCCTTTTTCTCTATTATGTTGGATAATCGAGGGATTACTATATATGCTTTCTTCTTTCGTGCCACAGCTTGTCTCACCTCTCCATTCCACCATGCTATTCCTTGCACCCCTTTTCATCCTCTCTTCACCCCACACACCACCTCACATACTGCACAAATTTCTTCTGTGAATAACTTGCACACACCTTCCACATCTCCTTTCCACATCTCTCATGTGCTCCAGATCATATTTACCCAATCACTTCTCCATTTCTTTCTTATATTCTGCTTTTTTTCCATCCTCTTGCAACTTTTCTGCCCTCCTTGTATGGACTACTTCCTCCTGCCCTTCCCTTCTCTTACTCCTCCATTTCATTTGAGCCTTTCACCACCACCATGTGGTGGTCAGAAAGTCCACTTTACCTCTGTATGCTCTTGCATCCAGTACCGTACATGCCTTCTCATTCTATCATCCACACATAAATAATCAGTCATTGCCTTCCATTCATTCATCTCACCACCCAGCCATCCCATCACTCACCACATATACTTGTGGATCATTTTGTGTCCAAGGAGGGTATTGGCTACAGTATCACCAAACTTATCCCTGCACAAATTAAAATTTTTGTTCTTGTTTTTTAATGCATATCATATGAGCTTTTATTTTCCAGTGGAAATGCTTCTTTTCCCTGCATTTACCCCCAAAACTCTGCATTCCCAGAGTTTCCCATTGTTGACGGGAGGTTTTGTCATACTAAGAGACTCTGACCATAATTGAGTAGGGTTGTGCTGCCGGCCTGGCTTGGGATCGGAAGCAGCTCAGACTTCCGTCTTGACAGGCATGAGTTTTGCTGAGAAGGGACAAAGAGAGGTATGTCAGGGAAATTGGTGGGGAGATGGAAGGCCATTTTCTTACTAATGACCTCCAACCTGCTTACTGAGCCCTGAAGAAGCTCCTCTCCATACATGTCTCTCAGGCCTACTCACTTTGGAAGCAGACGGATGGCTCATGTCTGGGGCAGGTGAATACAGGGCTTGTTACTTTGGGCAGCTGTAAGCTATATGGCTGAGCCTCCAAGTGGAGAGCTTCCATTGGCTGGTGTACACCCTTTGACTGCTCCCTCACCAGTTGATGGTACCATGCCTTCTCTAGAGGAAATCAAGAAGACAGTGGATATGTTGAAAAGTGGTAGAGCAGTTGGTGTTTATGGCATCCCAGCAGAACAGATTGAAGCTGGGGGTGAAGCCATGATCAAGGCATTACATGCAGCCGGAGAAGCCACTTGGTGGAAATAGAGTGGTGGAAAACTGGAATAGTCTCCCGGAAAGTAATCAGAGTAGAAAACATTGAAAGTTTGAATGTGAGTTAGATAAAGTTTGGAAAAATAAAAAACGAAAGTAGCTACAATTTTAAAGAAGTAATTCATGTGAGCCTCAACCACCCAGTCAAGTATTAGTAGTACCGATTATGAACCGGGTACTACAGGCTGAAAAGCCCCATCCCGGTATTCTTCTGTGAGTGTTTGAGTCTGGTACCATATAGTATCATTACTCCTGACTGGACAAAGAGTTTAGTCACCCCTATCTGGAAAGGGAAAGGAGACCAGCGTGACTAGTAACTCCCATGGTAATACAGTGCTCACTGTACCAGGCAAGGTTCTTGCTCACATTCTCTTGATGTGTATCCGGAGTCACTGGCTAAAATCTCAGAGACCTGAGCAGTTCAGAGTCACTGGCTAAAATCTCAAAGACCTGTGCAGGTCAGAATGCTACAGTTGACCGTATCCTAGCTCTTCAAGTTCTCGTGGAATGCCGCCTCGAGTATCAACAAGGTCTGCCTACAGCCTTTGTGGATCTATAGGTGTTTAACTCAGTAAATTGAGAGGAAGCCTGTTTCTGTCATCGCAGTATGCAGTCCAACACAATATTCAGCTCTACTGGCTCAGCTCTATTAAAGCAATATCCACTGAAATATTGCAATATCCAACGCCAAAACAGGACGTAATCGGCGATTCTGTGCAATGTCCAATGTTGAGGTGTATCAGCTGGCTTGTAAACTGTACTGTAGCTAGTCAGCGCTGTATTACTAAACTGTATCGGTATTTTATTGTATTTTATGCATAATTTTCATCTTTTATTCATGGGAAAGCTTTTAGGATAGAGGGTTGAGATGGATAGTAATGCAGTATCCAGCTGAATGCTGCCTTTTTTTTGACATAGGGCTTGGCTGAATTATGCTGGACACTTGAGAGTTTATTGTGCTATGAGAATTCCTTTGACTCCGTAGGATCCCCGCAAGAATAATCTAACTGATTGCCAGCCTGTGTTCAAGCGCTGAGAGTGCTGTCAAGTGTGGGGAGATACATCCAACATTTTCCCAGTACAGTGAGTCCTCAAAATACGAAAGGGATAGGGACCCAAAAAAACTTTCGTAATCCGAAATTTCATATATCGGAACAATTTTCCCCTTTGAAATATACATATAAAGGGGGGATGCATTCCAGGACCCCATTGGACCCCCCTACTTAAACTTTACCCCTCCTATTTAGCAGTATGCAATACACGTATACAGTACTATACTATTGTACAGACATAAAAAAATAAAACATACAACTAATTACTGCAGTATTAGTACACTGTACAGTTAAATATAGACCTGTGCTGTGGCTGGAGATTTGTGTCATTGATATGGTGCTAAGTCACATGGTGGGACCCTATTGCTCCTCTGGTATTTCCCTGATTGGTGCAGGTGTTTCTGAAGCTGTTGATGGTCCAATTTCCTCTCCAGAGTCAGAGTATGGTGCTGTTTCTTCCTGGCAGCTGGTTCCCTGGATGCTGGAGATTATCCAGGGCACTTGGGAGGCATGGCGAAAATACAAAACAAAGAAGAACAGTGAAAAACTGCATAACATACAGCGAAGCTGAGAGGAGAGGAAGGACGTGACTCGACTGAGAAGCGCACAAAAATGTGTTTACCAGAGAGGGGTTAGTTCATTTTCTCGCTGCAAGCGAGCGCGGCGCTGTGCAGCGCACCCATTTTGAATTTTTTGTATTTCCTCGTTTCACTTTTCGTACCATCGAGACATTCTTTTGTATTGTGGATTTTGTCCTACATTCATTGCTTTCGTATCATCGGAAATTCGTACATCGAGTTTTCGTATTTTGAGGACTCACTGTACTGTACTGGAATAAGACAGGGATGTGTCCTTGCTTCAACGCTTTTTAACACATGCATGATTGGGTACTTTGCTGGGCTGTGAGTAGAAGTCATTGTGGAGTATCATTTGGCAATGTCAGGATTAACGGTACTGACTTTAACTTTGTTGATGTTGCAGTTATCCTTATGGAGTTGCTGGAGATACCATTGAGTGCCCTCTAGGAATTTCATGAGAATGCAGATCCGTTGGGATTAAAGGTCTCTTGGGGCCAAGACAAAGGTCCAGCCATTTGGTGGCTTGTTGGGTGAAGTAATTCAGTCTTTCCAAACATGTGGTGAGAATGTGGAAGGCTTGGAAAAATTCACTTATTTTGGCAGTGTGGTAAGTAACAACAGTAGGGCAGATTACAAGATTTTTTGTCACATTGGTCTGGCCAGTGGGATTATGCATTCACTCAGCCTGGGTATTTTGCATTGACATTATTTGTGTAGAACGATAACAGTAGCATCTTCGAGGCAGTGGTGCTCCTTGTCTTATTCTGTGAGACATGGACATTAAACAGTGACTTAAAGCAGTGAATTGACTCCTTTGGTACTAAGTGCCTTCCAAGGATCGTGGGATATAGCTGGTACTACTGGCTACCTAACCTGTGACTATTTCATGAGACCGAGTCAAGGTGGCCTGTTACCCACTTAATTCATCAGTGCCAATTCCAGTTATAAGGGCACATGGCCTTTTATGCTGAGGCTGACCCTGCCCCGAGGGTGATCTCTGAGAGAGTTAACCTGGTGTTGGGAAGACCAAAGGGAAGGTCACGGAACGCATGGCAGGAGTAGGTTGATCATTTATTTCGAGAGATACCCAGAGAGGGAAGTGATTGCCTGGAGGGTTGCACAAAGACACCTCTGGGGTTTGAGTCGTAGGGTGAGAGAGGCTGTGTGCCCCATGACGTTTATCCCCCCATGATGATGATGATGATAAGGAAAGAGAAGCAGGGAAATGAGGCATTTCCACAAGAAATGAAGGTCAAAATCAAAATTATAATGATAACAAGAAAAATCTTGCTTCATCCAGAAAACTCATGTTTCCCCAAAAGTAAAAATTTACCCATAGACCTGTGTAATTCATCCCTGTCCCCAGCTAAATCTCAAGAATACTCTTTGGGGGCAGCAGCATTGGGTGTGATGTCCATGGGCTGGCAATGTAAAGATACACCATTATGGGCAACATGTAAAAAATTACCTTCTTTTCCACAAGGGTGAAAAAAATGTGAAAATTTTACATTGGCTATGTCTTTCCTGGGAAAAAAAAAAAAAAAAAAAAATACAATGGGAGGCACTATAATGAGTTCAAGAAAATTAATTATCTTCAGTGTCACCTGACCCATAACACGCGTGATGACAGTAGGTGATAACAAGCAGATAAAAGATTGCCGAACATGGTACGGTGCTATTAAAGACATGATTGTCTCTCTATTCACTGAAATGATTGGTGCTGTCATCTGTGCATAAGCGTTTACATATAGCCTAGATGGCATATGTTAGAACAAAATGAAGGAGAGCTGCCAGTCACAGATTTTGAAAAGTGTGTAATAAGGATGAATTTTTCTTAAATTGTAATTCATTAATGACACAGATTCTGCGGAAATAAGTACTGTATGTACTATAATACCAAGAATAGAACCGATAAGTGTTGCTGATACCAGAATGAGGACCACTGACTTTTGTTTTTGTGTTAAAGTTAGGTCTTGTTTGGACTGATTTTGATTTGAATGAAAAACAATGAGATCTGAAATTAACATTATCTAAGCTGCCTACACATTTTGACAACTTTTTTAACCTATTACATTGATAATCGTGTTATTGTTTGCAGAGGAAAATATGTATTGTTTTTATAAGTGGTAGCTTTTCTTAGATTTTCACTATGGTAATCCATACAGCAGAAGATGTCACTTCTAGCTTAAGTCATGCTGTTTTCTGGTTATCAATTTAGGAGAGATTTTACAAACTGCAAGGATTCACATAACCATCATTAACCCCTTCACAGTGAAATCTAGGAGAGCATCCAGTTGGTTAATTGATTGTTCTTATACTGTATAAGGTTCCACTGTGCATGCATGCGGCCTCCCATTTCAGTCCCTTATCTCTGATATCATACTATGACCTCTTTCCTTTTTTTTTTTTTTTTTTTTTTTTTTTTTTTTTTTTTGTCACAACTCTGCCCAAAATTTTCACACCTTTACAGTTTTGTATTTTTTCCCGGTAAAAATACTGTACTAGGTTATAATAGCTGCAAAATGTGTAATGGGAAGTTGTTAATTATACAGCTTCCTCAGTTGTGCATGCACACCAATCCTGACCTAACAGAACCCTACAAGCAACATTCAGTCCTAACCATGGTATCATGTTATTTTTTCCGTAGAATTTTATCATCATCATCATCAGTCATCATTACCATCATCATCATCATTGCTTTGCTCCCTCCTGGGGTCGTGACAGAAACAGCTCCAGGCTACAGTATCACACATCTTACTCTCAAACACTCCTCGTCCTCTTCGTATCCTCTGCAGAATTTGGTTGTCATTAATGAAGTACTCTGTGTTGAAACAGTCTTGTCATTGCCTAAACCTAGTACTGCACATGTTACTGGGAGTTTTCTTCGTTTTTTTTTTTTTTTTTTTGGGGGGGGGGTGATTTTATTCAGGTTAGGAGACTTTTCCAAGTGGAGAGGTGTGATACAACCTTCATTAACCTCATTGGTACATTAACATCTCTTTACAGTGTATCTTACAATTTCCAGACAACTTTTGAATAACTTAAGACGGATCTCATGAATTGAACCCCTTAATGAAGGCCTTATTAGACCCCTCGAGTCCGGAAAGTCTCTCGTGAACTGTGTGAAATTGTCTGAAGGTAGCAAGAATAAAATAAGAAAATGTCATTGGATCGAACGTGCACTACTAGATATCCCCGCTAAGCTGAATAAAATCATGTGGATTGATTATAACGACAAATATACCAGTAATAAAAGATTATGTCATTAAGCTGTCTGTCAGTCTATTGCCAGACACCTTATTCCCATATGGGGTTGCCACAACAAAATTGCCTTCATGTTGCTTCATCTTTTGTCATATGTCTGCCCTCCTTTGAATCCACAGTCCCCCTACTCATGTATCTCTCCATTCCTTCCCTCTGTTTCATCAAACGGAAGGGATTAATAGGGAAAAGAATCATGCGTTTTGTGGTTATTGGTAGTGCTCTGGTGATAATGATGTGAACAGCAGTCACATGGTTTGCTGATAAGATATGATTGTGTTGGAGAGGAAGGCTTAATCAAAAGGGTGTAAACACGGCCACCCCTATCAAGTTTCATTATGGCACCGACGGGAACAGAGCTCGGTGAGTTGTGTCATCTATACAGTAGTAGTAGTACAGTATTAGTAGTAGTAGTACCATAATAGTAGTGGTGGTGGTGGTAATAGTAGGCTAGTATCAGTAGTTGCCATATGGTGGTGGTGGTAATATTAATGGTAGTAGTAGTAGTAGTTATTGGAGGCCCAAGATCATCAGAACGTGAACCCAGTAGACTTAAGAAATAAGCTGCCCTTCTGCAGTCCACTGTTCTCCTTTCAGGGGATAGGGAAGTACAGTACTGTAGTTGAGGGACATTTGTATATCCAAGCAGTTGAGCTGCCTGGTAATATCCTTGCCACCACATATAGGCATCCCTTACCAGCACCTTTCATCTACAGCATATTACATTGAGACATAATAGTTGTCCGTATTCTTGTTTACCTGGGAGACTTCATACTATGTCTTCCATATGAGGTTTGCAGTATTTTGCCTGTTAACAACACCATCACTATATGTCCTCCCTTATAGTATTTATCCCTTTCTAAAACTGACTTGGCATCAGTAACACCCTATAAAAGGAATGTTAAGGTGTAAATAATTTATTTTGAATATTACACCTTTACCTTATGTTCTCCTTTATGTTATGAATATACTGTACTGTAATTTTAAAATCTACAGAGTTAGAATCAGTAATATAAAAGAGAATATCAATGTGTTATGAGAAAAATAAATTGCTTAGAAAGAGGTGTTGCAAAAGCTGAAAAGGTAATTAGAATTCAACCCTGTATCTATGTTTGTTCCAAAATACCAAAACTAGTAAATCAGGTTTATAGGTAACAATGAAACTTTAATGGACACTTTTCCTCTGTAATTTTCTGTAGATGTAATAGCAGAGATAAAGGTGGGGTCAATAAATAATGAGAGCTGTGTGTATTAGCAAACATTTATTTCTTTTAGTATGAGAGAAATCTTGACACAGGAGACCATGTTATAAGTTTCTCTCTCTCTCTCTCTCTCTCTGAATTCCACAGAAATTTATACCAAATTGTCCATGAAAGTTGTGTTGTTATCCATAAAGCTGATGTACCAGTTTGCCATTAAGAGTGGCCTGTTGTGAAGGGTTATAAAATCATGGTATGGTTGTTGAAATCGTTGCCTGTTCTCGTATGTACGGTAATTGGTCGGCTTCTTTGCCCAGTCATACAAAGTTTCTTAACTTTCCCAGTCCCCCAGGAGGAAGTTGATGGATTACAGAAGGACAGCTTCAGCCTGCAGTTGACTGGGGTTCTTGGGTTACATTTCAGGTGAACTTGAAACTTCAACAAACAGTCATACAGAAAATTATGGAAACGCATCATTTCCTGTAGAATTATACACTTTTCTGGGTTTTGTTTCATAAAAGGTAAACTGGTTGTATTATCAAAGTAATGGCTTTAAGTAGTTGTGACAATGAATGATTGTGACATTAATTCTTATCTCATCACTTTACAGATTAAAAAAAAAAAATGTTTGATATTCAAAAGCAAACTCAGTGGTACGGTACTTACCCTTGTGAAAGCAACATGCCTTGGCCTTACCCTTGGTGTCATTCAGTCTTAACATTTGTACTGTACACTTTGACTTTAATTCCTTATTTTTTTTTAAAGTTATAAAAATGCATTTTAATGTAGAGAAGGCTCAAGGATTACTACAAAGTGTTCCATTTTTAAAAAGTTTTTTTTTTTATGGTGTTTTTATGTTGATTTGGTTATGTTGGAAAAGATCAGGAAAAGTACCTGGAGATGTTTGGGCATAGGGAGAAAATGGAGAATGGAAGATTGACCAGGAGAGTGGACGTTAGGGATATGGAAGTGGGCAGAGGAGATGGAGACTGAGGATGAGATGGAGAGATGGGGTGGAGAGGTATGAGGGAGGAGGATGTGAGCTGGAGAGAGGGGAGCTTGATTGTAGAAAGCAAGTTGACATGCAGGTGGTATGTTTATGGCCACCCCTTCCAGGATTTAAGCATCAGTCAATAGGTGTATAAATGAATTTTGTGTATTGTGCCCTTAACCTACGGAGGAGGCCTTACTGTTGTGCAGAAAGGTTATTTTATTTTAAAGTAGCATCAAGTCCAAAAAGTCTTTCGTAAGTTGAATGAAATCGTCTGAAGATAGCAAGCATAAAATAAAGGAGTCACTGCAATGAAGAAATTAATTGTGTAATGTGTTGTGCTAAGAGTTCCCTTGTATATTTCTGCCTTATTATTACTGTATAACTAAAAGCACTTAAACTGTGTATCATCTTTCTCAACAGTTTGGACCCAAGTGACATCCTTGTTAGCTTGTTGCTGCTGCCAAGTGATTTTTTTTCAACTTATGAAAGGCATCTTATACTAAAAGCGTTTGTCAATGCATTATATAACCTTTTCAGTCCAGAAAGTCTGTCCCAAGCTTAGTAGGCTATATTTTGGATACAGCAAAAATAAAATGGAAGAATCACCCCCAGATTTAAAGGGTTATGTCATGCACAGTCATAAAAACAACTGCTGGTATCTTCCCATTTCATTCTGAAGATAATTGATGTGAGAAATGCAATGAAAACTGGATCTTCAGAAGTGTGTGTTTCAGATGGTTCAGTTTTTCAGCAATGTATTCACCACACTTTAGGGAGATACTTGTGTGTTTGTGAGCACTGCATAACCCTGGGTGTCACATGTACTACAATCGTCAGCACAAATTCGCTGCAATGCTGCTTGTGTGAGTTGGGTCGATTTGTCTGGCAACAGTGTGTGGGAACTAGTTGCCACATAGGCTTTTATACGCTTTAAAGGCGTGTTTGTAGGAATTAGTACTATAAATCGCCCAAAATATAATATTCTTTAGATCTAATTTCCAGAAAAATGTGCAAAAGACTACAGAAGAATGTCGTGGAATTATGAAACGTCTGCTCTTTTCCCCGTATCCATCCCATGTCCCTCCCCACCCTTCCTATCACCTCACTTCCCTGCCCCTGCTGTCCTTCACTTCCATTCTCCTCTCTCCGTACCCTGTCTACCTTATTTTATTCACGGCGCTTACCTACGTAATGAACCGCACTCTTCTCTATTTCATTTCTATTCCTGTAACGTTTTTGCTCCACTACATATGTGAGATCCTTGCCATGCTACAGTCTTTTTCTTCCACACTCTACTCCAAACATGATGCAGCAATTGGAAACATTATTGGTTCTGATACTGCTTCATGATTCAGTGAACAACATGAAAAGAATGGGAACATTTTCCCTGAAAAGACAGAGAGACAAGGAGGACGAATGGGCACTAATGTTTGTTTAATTCCTCCTACTGAAATAATAGCCACCGACTGCCAAGCTCTCTCTCTCAAAAAAAAAAATTAATTTAAAAAAAAAAAAAAGTAAGCAATACATCACAAGAACGAGACCTCAAACGTTTCTGTATTTAGCGGCTGTTGGGAGTGACAGGGGTGGAGAAAAGAATGACATCTGGAATAAAAGGAGTGGGAAGGAGACGGGGAGGGTAAGAATGGGACTCGAACAGAAAGGAATATTGATAATCAGCCTTGGATACAGTTAGTTTTATTAAAGTATTGCGAGCAATTGAGAACAGGACGGGCTGGGTTTAGTAAACAGTCAGGAGAATTGTGATGCACCAGTCAGGTTAGTGCCGTGGATAAATGAATGAAGGTAGAGAGGGTGGGGAGAGGAGAAGGTGGAGAGACATGAACGTTGGTGGGGGGTAGGAGGGAGAGGGATTGAGGGGGGAGGACATCAGGAGGAGTAAGGGGGGGAGAGAGGAAGGGAGCTTAGATACTGTTATAAAGAGAAATGTCAGAATATTACGCTCATACGTCGTTCCATAACATTTTTCTGTCAGCTCTTGCACTTTTGTATACTAAATACGGTATACAGAATATTGTACTCTAGGCAGTCTCTAGTACCACTTCTTAAAAGCTCATCTTTAAAGTGTATAAAAGTCTATGTCGCAACTAGTCCCCTTACACTGTTGCCAGATAAAAGGACTCACATCACACGAGTAGACTTGCAGCGAATTTATGCTGACGACTGTACAGTACCTTGTGTCAGTGTTATCCTTGTTGACCTGTGAAAATTTGGTGAAATACAGTAATTTCAGTAAACCTTTGATCTATCTGTCTATCTATTGCCGGACGCCTTAATCCCATAAGAGGTGGCCACAAACAAATCGCCTCCATGTTGCTGTCCCCCGCCATTTCACTGCCCTGCTCCCAGCTCACACCTCCCTCTCATACACCTCATCCTTGGCCTCTCCCTCCCTTTCCTCCCCCTCCACCTCACTCATATACACTGTGGACAAATTGAAGGGAAACCTGTGTTAATCCTTTAAATCCAGCGTCATTCAGTAAACCTTTAACCCGTTAACTGCTCATGGCAGTGTTTTGGAGGTGTCCGTGGTGCGCAGACATAGGGGTAAAAATTAAATTTCCCAAAGGCCAAATTGTGTCTTAGGAATTGAGAGAACACATGCCAGAGTATATAGAAATGAAATATTAGCTCAATATTTACCTTGGTAAAGCCATGGATGAACATCGAAGTGTCTGATTCCCTATTGGAATGTATGGTTTTCATTTTCTTTTTCGGTTTCAGTCTCGGTTTTGGTTTTGAAGGCTCAAACATGCTTGCATGGGTCGGCCTTGGTCACCATGGCACTATATTCGAAATTCACCTGCGCAGCCAAGGCTGTATTGAGCAGTCACACTCGGAACAGCCCAAGCTGTATACTGTAGAGCAGTTAACGGGTTAATATAACGAGTAATTGACGGGAATTCTGTGTTAGTCTGTTAAATCCAGCGATGTAAGTCTTTGATATGGCAGACTAATTGAGGGGAAATCTCTGTTAACTCTTTAAATCTGATTACATAAGCCTTTGATATAGCAGACATATTGAAAGGAAGTCTCTGTATCCCTGTAATGGTACAGTAAACTTTTGATTTAGCAGACTAATTGAGGGGAAATTTCTGTTAACCTTTTAAGTCCTGTGACATATGGTAAACCTTTGATATAATGACTTAGAGTAAACTTTTGAGATACCAGACATATTGAAGGGAAATCTCTGTTAACTCTTTAAATCTGGTGACATACAGCAAACCTCTGGTATGGTGGACTAATTGAGGAAAAAAGCTGATGTTATATCCAATAATTTGCAGTATCCAGGGGGAAAAGGGGGGCTATAATGAACCCAGGTTACTTGGATTATCCAATAGTAGGACCAGTGTTAACATTACTATATTTCAATATGTTATTTTGAATACAGTAGTAAACCCTTCATAAGTCGAACTATATGGGGTTCTAGGGTACCGGTAGTTTGACTTACCAAATTTTTCAACTAACAGGAAATACTGTAATTGCAAGAAATATATACTGTATATATAAACTTGAGCACATGCTAAGCTGAAAGAGGTCAGGGATCTTTGTCAGGTTAGGATAAACAAACCATAGCATTACCAGTATGTATATGAATGGTATCTTAACCCAATGTAGCGTGTGTATGTGATGTGGTAATTGGTGCTGTAGGGTTTGAAGGGGATGATATTCACTTGTATCTCCCCCCCCTCCCCATACTTCACACAACTGTTATCTGTTAGTGAGTGGTCTTAGGTGTCACTTATATCTGTCTGTCTCATTAGTACCCAGTTGACCCTGGTGGGCTAGAGTGTACACTACTTTCACTGAACTTGGCCTAGTTTGTGATCACTGTACTGTAGTCTCTTTGTTTTCACCCGAGGGAACTGGGCCACACCCTCACAAGTTGGATACTGAGTGTAAGTTTTGGTTGCATGAAATTTTTAGAGCCTTAGTTATAATGTAAGAATGAGCCTCCTTGGTTGATAGAGTTGGTATATTTTTGCCTGACAGAATAGTACCAAGCACAAAACTTTGATGCTAACTCATAGTTGCTGGAAATCTGATGAGCCATAGTTATGAGGTAGAAACGAGTCTCCTGGGTGAATATAGCCTTTTTGTTTTCACATGATGGAACGGGACCACTCCAGCAACTTGAACACTAAGCTGTGGTTGCATGAACTTCGGTGTACCTTGGTTTTGAAGTAGGAATTAGTCTCCCTGGTAACTAGTGAAAGCATCCTTCCAGTCTGACTACATGTGGCCATCAACTGAGCTGAAAGTGGTTAGGGATGTTTTCCAGGTTAGAGTAAATGTGCTATAACACACACTCATGAAGTTCTTTTTGACATCTATGTGTAACTGGTAACATCCAGTACCTTATGAATGTGAACCAGGTGCCTTGTGTGATGAAGTTGCCATTCTTCTGGATATCACCATCCTCCTGCTGGGGGAAGTTAAGGGATGTTTGTTGTTATTGTTATTGTTGTTTAACCCTGGTCTGTCATGCCAAGGAGCAGACCTGTTGACCACAGGTAAGCAAGTGCTTCTGTGGGGCTGTCCTACAATTACAGTACAGTATGTACACCGTGTAGGAATCCAGCACCTCCTTGTGATACACACCACCTTGCCACGGGCAGACCTGGGTCCTTCCCATAGCAAGTTGGAGGGAAGTATGGGGAGGTTGGCTCCTGGCTGGACATTGTAGCTGTTCCACTCAGGTTGCTCATCACCACCATGTGTAGGCTATATGTTTTGTACCGTATAACCATGCTGTGGAAGAACCTGGCTGTATTGATGCCACCATGTGAAGGCTTCCCTCTCCATAACCAGCACCATTATGACATGTAGGAACCGGAGACAAGTCTATCATAGTTGAAAATATTTATTGCCCTAAATTATGGTGATGCATTTTTTAAGTCATTCCAATGCTGCCTATAAACCTGATTTGTCACTTTGCTCTAATTCATAGTACCAGTTGTGTGTAAAACATTGTTATACAGTAAGTCCTTGTTATATGTCACCCAGTTTATGTTCTTTTTTGCTGTTAATTCCCCAGTACATATTGGAATTGTTGTATTATCAAAGTTTCATTGATAGACCACCTGCAAAGCTGATTTCCAGTCCCCACTACCCAGTTTTAAGCACCAAATGTGTGGAGAATGTTGCAGTATTTTGGAACACAAACAATATCAGACAGTGTCTGTATTTTTAAACACATCCTTAATTAAATGATGAAGCCTGGCATTATTATTATTATTATTAGTTGTAGTAGTAGTAGTACTAATAGTAGTAGCAGTAATAATAGCAGTAATAGTAGCCCCATGTTCATCTGAAGCATGAGCCTGGTGGACTGCAGAATGAAGTTGCCCTTCTATAGAAAACCACCATCCTTTAGGGGAATAGGGGGGGATTGAGGGATGTTTGTATGGTCAGGCAGCAAATCCACCCAGTCGTATCAGTGCAACCATGTGAAAGGGTCCCTCAGTGGAGCATGTAAGTACAGTATCCCGATCAGTAGCAGAGAAAGTATGTTTGGTGAGTGTGAAAAGTCTTAAGTGATACCAGTGACATTGGATCACTTACAGATATTGTATATCCCTGTATGAGAACTATGGAGTACAGTATTGTATAGGATACGAAACAGTATTGTGCTGTTACGTAAGGCACCTTTACATGGAGTAGGAGATTAGCAAGTCATAAAGAGTGCTTAGATGGTGTGGATATTGCGGAGGGTGACTATGACGTCTAGTGAGAAAGCTTGTTGTTGTCGTTGTTGTTGGTGGTGGTGGTATAGGCTCATCTAATTGTAAACCCAATGGACTTAAGGATTCTGCCAGCTTCAACCAAGCACTCCTTCAGATCTCTTGTTGAGGCTATATTGAAGGATTGTTGTGCTGTGAGTTCTGTGAGGTGGTCAAGGGTGTTATGGTGTGAGGGACTACATTACACTGAGGGCAGAGTGTGATATTGTTAGTGAGGTACACGAGGTGAGTGTGTTGTGGTGTCTAATAACTCCTCCTTCATTTTCCAAAAAGTAGATTGTAGCCTTCAGGGAAAGGGTAACTTCAGCCTGCATTCTACTGGGTTATGTCCAGACAAGCCAGGGGTCACAACAGCATCAGCATGAAATCCTTTTGCCATTAGAAATCTTTTCTGGGCTGAATGAAATTGTCTGGAGGTAGCAGAAATAAAATTGAATTGATGGGGTTAATTCGTCTGTGAAATGGCTTGAATATTGCTGATGATTATGATTGGTCATAGAATTTGACCTCAGGGATAATGGACTGAACAGTAAGGCTGCTAGAGATCGAGCAGCATGGAGAGCTGCCATTAGGTGACCAGGGCTGAGGCATGCAGGCATGTTGTAGCCTTTAAAAATGAATGAACAAATGAAACATGAATGAGATAAAATGCAATATTGGGCTGAAGGGATCTTTGTATGCAACATGTGTTAGGAGTGTAATGCTATATGGTAGTGAGACCTGGGCAGTATGGTAAAGGAAGAGGATATTCGCAGGCTCAAATGTACAGAAATGACAATTACAGTATTAGGTGGATGTGTAGTGCATCCCTGAGTGCAAGGCCTGGGGCGCGTGTTAGGTTTACTATGGAAGAGTTGAGAGGTAGGATGGGACTGGAGTGTATTGGTGTTGTGATGAGGAGAGGTAGAGTGAGGTGGTTTGGGCATGTGGAGAGGATGGAGGATGATAACTGGGTGCAGAGTGAGAAGTGTTAACGTTAGGGGGAAGGTTGTGAGAGGTAGGCTGAAAAAGACCTGGGATGAGGTCAGTGAGTGTGACCTCAAGGATACAGGACTGAATAGGGAGGCTGCTAGAGATCGAGCAGCATGGAGAGGCACCATTAGGTGACCAAGGCCGACACATGCAAGCATTTTGGAGCCTTCAAAAACAAAACGAAACAAATAATAGCACTGTATAAAATAGATTGAGTGGTGACGATGATTAGGCTAGTATTAAGAATGAATTGAATTTAAAGGGTTAAAAATAGTTTGAAATACTCAAAATAAAGGATGATAATTATAAAAGTGATGATGACAGATCATAACAAGATGAATAGAATTAAAGTTTCCAACATTCCAAAGAGAATGCAGGATTATTTTAAAGAAAAAAAATACACACACTCAAGGCCCTCCTGAAAAGTTAATAATTCTACAGATTTATGTTGCCCATTTTCACATATTGAAAAGGGTAGACAGAACCACATAAAACCCTATAAAAGTCCTATATACAAAGTGTGAGAAATATCTTTTTTAGTTTTCCCAAGGAACAAGTGTATAAAGTTCAAAGTAAACTGATGAAGGAATTGCACTGTATTTGACAGGTGTTTTGACTCTGAAGGAAAGAAACTGAGCAGATACAATAGCTGTGGTCCCTATCACTTGGTGGAGACCATAGAAATACATCATTGGACTGAAAGGGTTAATAAAGTCTGCAGCAGATTAGGAATGATGATAAAAATAGTGATGATGGTGGTAGTAGTAGTAGTAGGTAGTAATAGTGGTGGTGGTGGTGATATGGTGGTAGTAATAGTAGTAGTTGTAGTAGCAGCAGCAGCAGTAGTAGTAATAGTATGGTAGTAGTAGTAGTTGGTATTGGTGGTGTCATTGTTGATCAACCTCAGGCAGTAGTAGTAAAGGACAGATCTATCTATCTATCTATCTGTAGCCCGACGCCCTAATCCCGCAAAGGGTGGCCACAGACAAAACGCCTCCAAGTCACTCTGTCACCCACCATTTGACTCCCCTCCCCCCAACTCACCCCCCCCTCCCTCATATACCTCTCAACTCCATCCCTCCACCTCATCCTCAGTCTACCTCTCCCTCTCCCTCCCTCCACCTCACCTACATACACCCTCTTAGTCAGTCTTTCATTCTCCATTCTCTCCACATGTCCAAACCACCTCAGTGTATTTCTCCTAATCTTTTCAACCACATCCACATCTACCCCACAACATTCCTTCACGTCTTCATTCGTCAACCTGTCCCTCCACGTCACTCCACATGCTCCTCTCAAGTAACTCATTTCCACTGCTCTCACTCTTGACTTGTTCCCCTTTTGCAAGGTCCACGCCTCGCTTCCATACGTCAGGGTAGGGATCACAATACCATCATGCAGTGACTTCTTAACTTCCATACTCAGGACAGATATTTTTGAATTATTTTCAGTATTGTGGTGCAAAAAATTATGATGATAATGATAATGGTGATGACATTAATAATGACTGGGTTGAGTGGCAATGTCAAAGCCCAGTACAGAATGGGAAGCCAAGCCCAAGGAGCTACAGAACAAGGATGAAAATGAGGAGGAGGAGGAGGATGTTGATGCTGGTGATGATGATGTTTGGTTTCCTTGGCAGTGATGGAGCATGGTAGAGAAGTACAGCATGGGACCCATAGAACAATGCTTATCTCAACACATCACTTGGCCATTGTAAATTAAGTACAAATTATGGATAGTGGTAATAAAAATGATAATGATGAAATTGATGATGGTCTCCACCAAGTGATAGGGACCACAGCTATTGTATCTGCTCAGTTTCTTTCCTCCAGAGTCAAAACACCTGTCAAATACAGTGCAATTCCTTCATTAGTATACTTTGAACTTTATACACTTGTTCCTTGGGAAAACTAAAAAAGATATTTCTCACATTCTGTATTTAGGACTTTTATAGGGTTTTATGTAGTCAAAGGTCTACCCCTATCAATAGGTGAAAATGGGCAACATAAATCTGTAGAATTTACTAACTTTTCGGGAGGTCCTTCAGTGTTTTGTTTTTTTTTCCCTTTAAAATAATCATGCATTCCCTTTGGAATGTTGGAAAACTTTAATTACATTGACTCAATTGGATACGTTTAGGTGAAGCTACAGAACGTGGTGAATGTTTTTGGCGTATCCGATAGAGCCAGGATTCCGGGGGCTTGAATGGTGAGTGAATGGAAGTGTGGCCCATTGGATTGGGCAAATTTGGGCTGTCTGGACATTGCTACTCCTCATCCTGCCCTTGGGTGGGAAAGGAGGTCCAGATGATGATGATGATGATAGAGGTGATAATGTTTGGTTTCAGTGGCAAAGTCAAAGCCTGGTACGAGAAGCCCAGTATAAGGGGCAGAGATGGGTGTCTTTCCTAACTCTTCACTTGGCTAGTGTGGATTGAGCATAGATTATATATGATGATAAAATTGACAACAGTGATGTTGATGATGTTTGGTTTCAGTGGCAGGGAAGGAGCTGCTATGAGCCATGCATGGGGGGCAGAATATGGTGCCTTCCCTAGTCCATTGTGTTAAGTATATATTATGCATAACGATGATAAAAAAGATGATGATAATATTGTCTGGTTTCAGTGGCAATGACGGAACCGGATACGAGGAGCCCAGCATGGGGGGCGGGGAATGGAGCCACCCCCAACTCAACCCTCGGACAGTACAAGGGCCACCAAGGAAAGGGCAGTGTGCTCGACCAGTATAAGGCACTTGTTATACGCAACCTAATTATGAAGAAGAGGGATAAACGCAGAACTGTGACTGTGAGTGTCTGTATTTGTATGTCTCTCTGTTTATCCATGTTTCAAGAGCGTATCTACAAATAGCTGTATGCAGGGTACATTTTTATCTGCTTGTCTCTCTGTGTGTCTGTCTGTCTGTTTATCTGTTTGTGTGTCTGTCTGTCTATATATCTGTCAGCATCTTTGATCAGTAGAAGGTTCTTGTCATCCACATCTTAATTATCAAGGAGAGGGACAAGCACAGGACTTGACAGCAAGAATATGTCTGTCTGTCATTTTATTGGTTTTTCTGTCTATCTGTCTGTCTGTTTATAGCCAGATGCCTTTGGTATGTACAGTACGGTATTCTTATTGACTGTAGGGATTTTGTAATGATATACTCAGCAGTTTATTTTGTTCATTACACCAGAATAAATCTCATGTTATTGATGTAAATGATATCAGTAGTAAAAAGATACTCTGTACAGTTAATTAACATTCAAGGGAATTTTGAGGGTTAAAATGCAAAATAAATTATTTAGAAAGAAGTGTTCTGAAGTCTTCTGTGTCCTATTTGGCCCATAATACCAGAGAGGGTGGCCTCAAACAAATTCCCTCCATGTTGCCATGTCCTTTGCCATCAGGCAATCCTACTTTCATCCCACACTGCCTTCACTCATACACCTTTCCACTCATCTATCACCCTGTCCCCCTCCATCTCATCTCTTCCTGTCCTGCTTCACCTCATGTCTTCCCCTGTTTACCACTTCTTCCTGTCCCCCTCCATGTCATCTTCCCCTGTTTACCACCTTTCCCTGTTCCGCTTCACTTCATCTCTCTCCCTGTCGCACTTCGTATACAGTACACTATCCTAGTCAGTCTCTCACTCTCCTTTGTCTCCACCTAGTCATGCTATGTCTTGGTGGTTTTAACACTTTCCACCACATCCTCATCAACACAACACTTCCAGAATTCTTCATTTGTCAGGCTGTCACTTCTAATCACCATTTGTTTGCTCCCATATACTGTAATTAATTTCTGCTCCTGTAGCAGTGCCTGTATGAGTCATTTAATATTGAAGGTATGAAGATACCAAAAGTACTTCTATCTTTGTGCAGCACTTATCACCCAGTTAACCATACACATTCCCTCAAGATGTCCACACCACCTCAACCTGTCCGTATGCTCTACTTTGTGTTTTTAGGTTTTTTGTGTATGGGTCCTACTCACCTCCATGTCTATTGTACGTTTTTTCATCCTACCATGGCCCAGATTTACATCCCTTCATGTTGTATCATTTATATAGGCTTCAACCTGCTTGCATCAACCCCGGCCACCCAATGGCGGCTGTCCACTTTGCTTGATCTCCGGAAGCCTTCCTGTTCAGTCCCTTATCTGTAAGGCCACACTCTGTAACCTTGTCCCAGGTCTTTTTCAGTCTGCCTCTTGCAATCCTGCCCCCCACATTCACACTTCTCACCTTCTGCACCCAATCGTCATCCTCCATCCTCTCAAGAGCCAAAACCATATCAGTCTACCCTTCCTCTTCACAACACCAGTACATTCCACTTCCATCCTTCCTCTCAACTGCTCATTTTCAATCCTATCCCCTCCAGGCTTCACATTCAAGGACACACTACACATCCACATAATCCTTGTCAATTCTGTACGTTTGAGCCCATGAACATCCTCTTCCTTTACTGCCTGGGTCTCACTGCCATATATCATTACACTTGTCCTAACACATGCTACATCCAGAGATCCGTTAGCATGGAAGGAGAGCCCTCTCAGTGTTAGGAGAGGCAATTTTTCCCTGAACTTCCTCCACCAAGTCCATACTCAAGCCACAGAGCAAGTTCCAGCCCCACCTCCTGCATATGACATGTCTCCTCCACACACACAAGAGACTCTCCAGCAAGATCAGTCTAATATGTCTGACACTTTCTACATGCTGTCTTCAACTCGCTGCACAAATGACATCAACATTATTTCGTGGTAAACCTCTGATACCACTGCATCTCTTATGCACCCACTTATCACAAACACTGCCCAAATTGGAACTACTTCCCACACCCTTGTAACAAACAGCACATGGCCGCTCTCCCTCATCTTTGACAATACTGCCCCCAGCCCTAGATATTATCACCTTTGTTTTATCCATGTTTACTCTCAAACCTTTGTGCCCCATTCTGTCTCTCCATTTCCTAAATCTTTCCCCCACATCCCCCTCATTCTCTGCAATGGGTGGTGGAAGCAGGTTATTTCATGTAGCTTATTGGCAGAAAGGACAATATGGCTCAACGTCATTTTAATAGCACTGCTTCGTGACTAGCATTGTATTCGAGTGTTAATCTACTGTTGCAGCTCAGCAGTCAAGATGGAGAGATGGCAGTGTTAGACCAAGTCAGAGTTAAATAAGTACTATATCAGTATAGTAGGAGTAGGCAAGATGATGATGATAGTAGTTTTATATTTTTACAATAATATTTGTATTTATTGATAATGACAGCACAGTATTTACTCTTTTACTAGCTCAAGACCATCCCATGTGCAGTTTGGGGCAGTAATTCACCTAATATTTCACTTCTACTTACTTTCCCCTGCCGGCTAATATTCCTAGACTGAGTGACGTTTGATATGTTTCTGTGCCCTTAGATGATTCTCTTTGGTATTCATCAGCGAGGACAGTAATGGACATGCCCAAAGTGTGCAGTGGGTGCCAATTTTTGTCCCAGACTGTACCATTGTAGACATGTGTAGGACTAAAATACTATTATTAATGATGAATTTTTTTTTGCAGTTTTTAGTAATGTCTACTTCATAAATTTTGGTAACATCCTGCAACCAACTTTTCATATTACTGTACTTTATTTATGGCAGTGTTTCAGGGAAAGGGATAGAGTGATGAAGATGCCTACGTCATGGAAACGTTTAAGCAATAGGGGTTGGGCACGGCTGTTAAAAATGATGATGATGATTATGTTTCAGCTACTGTATTGAGTTAGGACAATATTGAATAATAGTGGTAATGTTTCAGGAGTGTTGCAGATTTAGTGTTAGGACTAATGAATGATGGTGATGATGATGATGATGATGTTTCAGGAATAGGGTTAGGTTTATTGAGATAATGATGATAACGTTACAGTATTTCAGTATTATGGTGATGATGGTGATGATGCTGTGGCATTGTTTTAGTAATAGAGTTAGGATGAAGATGTTGATATGATGTTATTTTTCAGGAATTTGTAATGCCAGTGTACTTCATAGTGATCCTGGCTCTGATTCGTCTGGGAGTCAGGGACACAAAATATGATGCTGTGGTGGATCCACACGGGCAAGCACAACTCCTCCCAAGCCTCGTCCTTCTCAATGCCACAACACTACACGTTGCACCAGATTCACAGCAGGTACAGTCCTGACTCTCGTACAGTTGTATGTATAATAGGTGGCACGGGAGACTTCTTTTTTTTTAGTTTTTAATTTTGCTTACAGTATGACCTCTTTTTACTTTCTTGTCCGTTGAGAGGAAGGATGGGACTGGAGCGTATTGGTGTTGTGATGAGGAGGGGTAGACTGAGATGGCTTGGGCATGCTGGAAGGATGGAGGATGACAGTTAGGTGTGGAAGGTGAGAAGTGTGAACGTCAAGGGTAGGGTTGCGAGAGGCAGACCTAAAAAGACTCGGGGCCAGGTCATTGAGTGTGTCCTCAGGGATAAGGGACTGAATAGAGAGGCTGCCAGAGATTGAGCAGCATGGAGAGCCACCATTAAGTGACCAGGGTTGACATGTGTAAGCATGTTGGTGTCTTGATAAATGACATGATACGATACAATACCGAGGCGAACCATTCAAGCCCCCAGAATCCTTGCTTTATCAGTTACGCCAAAAACATTCACCATGTTCTGTAGCTTCACATAATCATATCCGATAGAGTCAATCTGGACGCTGCCATGTTAAATAGGAGTGCCAAACCCCTGATCATGTACTTCTCCTCACAACATTCATCCAGCCAGCTCGATCTCCTGTCATTGAGGCTAGGTAGTATTAAAACTCAATATTCAGTCTTTTTGTAATTTGATGTAGATGCCCATGTGTCTATAGCCAGATACCATAATCCTGTAAGGGGTGGCCATTTGTCTCTGAGTTAGTCGCTGTACGGGGAGGGGCACTAACCCTTCACCAACCCACTTGTTGACACGTTGAGAATGGATGTACAGTAATTGTAAAAACAGGCATAAAAAGAGGCAGGATGCATCGAATATTTACTAAATTGTATAAATAGGCATAATAATAGGCAACAAATAATGACAAATTATTGCACAGTAAGGAATGGAATTGGCAGAAAGATCTCCAGTCATTTCTGTCCATACTTAGTAGTACCTGTCTTTCCACAGCATGCCACCCTCCCTCATATACCCTCTCATCTTATCTTTCTAGCTTCTCCTCAGAGTTATAGGAGGCTGAGAGTGTTAATACTGTCGTCATTAATCCTACTGTGGTCAGGACAACTCTTTCATTCTGTTCCAACTAATACAGATTATGTTACTGAATCGTAGGTGCATGTGAATATTATTATAACTACCATTAACCCTCTCATGAACAGGACAACTCTTGTATTCCATTTAAGCTGAAGCCAGGTAATTTTTTTCAGATGAGAGTGAATCATAGAAGCCTGAGCATTAAGTTGCTTATGAAGAGTATAGTGTACTGTATGTAAGTCACAGGAGCCAGAATTTAGTTGCCTATAAATATTGCATACTGTATAGCTTTTTTTGTTAAAGTTGCTCATGATTCATTATAAAGTTGTTTAGAAGCCAGAAATAAATGTTTGTTGTGCTTTTCACTCTTCAGTAATCAACCAGAGGCAGATCTTATTTTAAAGTTGGTTCTCTTCAAGTAACATTTTGCCTGCACTCTTCCTAAACATCAAGTGAGGACTTACATACCAGCAGTAACCTCTTTTCATCTTTGTTGATAACCAAATGTAGTCAGACTGGTGGGTACATTTGACTAGTAACCAGGGAGACTTATTCCTGTGTCATAACCAAGGCCTATCAAATTTCATTTAGCCACAACTTGGTATTCAAATTCTGAGAGTAATCCAGTTCAGTCAGATGAAAGTCAGTTGACTATCCTGGAGTGGTGATGGGATAAATAAGCTGTGTATTTTACCCACCAGTTTGCAAAGTCCCTCAGAGGTGAATATAATTGTCTGTTTGCACTCATCCATCCATCATTCAAACTTTTATTGACCCTCCAAAAGTGTATGGACCCAGGACTAAGCTACACAGTCCAGACATTCAAGGAAAGAGTTATCAGTCAGCTACCCCTGAGTGTCATTATGTGAACAATAGACTCAGCATTCCCTTGGATTTAAACCCTTTGGGCTACAAGAATGCCTTACCCCAGTAGACTACCATGTGTATGTTAGTCAGTTTTATTCTTTACTCTGGCATGGCCTAAAATTAGTGTCTTTCCATCTTCAGTACCAAATTTTAATAGTAGAGTAACAATACAGTGTGGTGCTACTTACAAAGAAGTGCCGTGGAAAGGTTGTAGAGCCATAGCATTATCATTCCTGCCAGTAAGCTACATCAGGTTGAAATTCTGGTCCAATTTGAGGTAAAAGAATTATACAGTAAACTCTCAGTTATCCATCATCACAATGTTTGGCCCAATGCAATATCCGGTGCTGCTGGCTCAGCTCTATTAAAGCAATATCCAGTGAAATTATGTAGTATCTGGCGCCAAAATGGGATGTAACCGGTGGTTCTTTGCAATATCCGACGTTGGGGTGTATCAACCACTTGTAAACAGTAGCCAACCGGCACTATATTACTGTATTTTATCATTACTGTATTGTATCTTATGCTTAATTTTCATCTTTTACTCATGGGAAAGTTTTTAGGATAGAGGTTCGAGATGGATAGTAACTCAGTATCTGGTTTGATGCTGAATATTGAGCCATTGAGCCGATGGGTGATACTATACAATATCCATCAGTTTGCTTTAACCGGCATAGGGCTTGGCTGAATTATCCTGGATAAGTGAGAGTTTACTGTAATAGCAAGTATAAAATAAATTATCCTAGGATTGAAGACTTTTGCATTTGTTATAGGCCTAAGTCTCTGTGCTATTTACAGAGTAAGAAGATAATGGAATCTGTTCAGCAAATGGCAGACGTTGTTGACATTGAGCTTGACATGAACTACTACCCTACTGAAGAGAATATTACCAGTGCCTTCAAGTGAGTGTTGCAGTTATTTGTGGTCATCAGTAGGTCTGTCTGTCTGCTACTCCGTGTGCTGTCTCTCTCCATCTCTCTCTCTCTGTATCAGTCTATTTGTCTATCTCGATCAGACTGTCTGTCTATCTACTGTATGTATAAGCAGACATTTTAATTCCAGGGGGGTTGACCTTGTGCCTATCATCACATCACCCAGTCCTCTCTCATTAGGCTACCTTCTGGTGTTCCCTGCTACTCCATTCTCACCTATATACCTGTCCACCTCATCTTCGTTCTCCTTCCTTTCTTTACCTCTATATCGCTTATATTCACTCTCCTATTCAGTCTTTCTTTCTCAGTTCACCCCATATTTATTGTCATCATTGTGTTATAAATCATCATTAGCTCCTGTCATCATATATCACCATTTAATGCAGTGTCATTTAATATTGGACATTATCATCACGTACTGTTATCAGTAGGCCCCATCAAGTAATTATCTGTGTCCTTGATTTCTTTTTTCTTTTTATATGTACCCTAGATATTTATTCAGCTTCATAGACTCTGAACTGGTGAGGTTAGATATAGCCTTCCTTTACTCCTTCAGTACGAGAGGTCTACACAGTACTGACTCAAATTATCTGGAGGTGGCAAGCATTAGCCTAGTCAATAAAACTTTTCTGGACCAAAGAGGTTAATACCTTGAAAACCATCTCTGTGTTGCTAAGTGGGTCCGGTTCAAAGTGGATTTGAAAATTTTATAACACTCCTCACGTAGCTATTTATTCTCTGCATTACACATTAATATGTCCCTGTGTGTCATTAACTAAAACTGTTGGTATTAAATTGCCGTAAATAACTTGCAGGAGAATATGAAGGCTTAATATAAAATATGTATTATTATGGAAAAGAGGCCACAAAGCTTATCATATTTTTGCTGTGAACCCAGGCTCATCTGAAATGTGAACCCAGTGGATTGCATGTGTAAGTTACCCTTCTCTTGCACCCCACCCCCCTCCTTTTTAGGGGATAGAGAAGTGGTTCATTCAGTTTATCAGTGCTGTCACATGAAGGCAGTCCTCTCCAGCACCAAAGCGTAGTACTGTATACCACCCACAATATGGTCTACTACAGGAGGTTCTTGTTGTAACTCATGGGTCTGTTAGAAAATATCCCAGCTTTATATCCCAGGTACTGTAACTAAGGAAAACTGGCAAAACAGCTTTATGGGTAATAATGGAATTTTAATATTTAGCTTTACAGTAGCTAATGCGGACTAAATGGGCAGAAAAAAAAATTATCATGATTGTGTCAAGAAAATCACAAATTCTCCTTTACTGGCACTGTAACTGAGGAATACCAGCAAATATGGAACCTTGGTCAGTCATTTTCCTAGATAATGTGGAATTAATGACACACACACACACACACACACACACACACACACACACACACACACACACACACCTATGTATCTTGGAGTAAAGGGATTAATAGCAAAAAATAAAATAAATAGACATAGGGTGGTTATGGCCATGTATGTGGGGGCTCACACCCAGGTAAATGTTTATGGAGATTTGAGTGATGAGTTTTTTGTGAATGTTGGTGTGCATCAGGGGTTAGTCTTGAGCCCCTTGTTTATCATGGTACTTGAAGCCCCCTCACGTGACTTCAGAAATGGATTCCCATGGGAGATGTTGTATGCTGATGCTTTGTTGATGATTGCAGAGAATGAAAGGGAGGTGGAGGAAAGATTTAGGAAGTGGAGAGATGGTATGAGACACAAGGGCTTAAGAGTAAATGCAGATAAAACAAAGGTGATGGTATCTAGGGCTGGGGGGTGGTACTGAGAAAGAAGAGGGAGAGTGACCATGTGTAATTTGCCACAAGGGCGTGGGAAGCAATTCCATCTTGTGCAATGTTTGTGATAAGTTTGTGCAAAAGAGATGTAGTGGTACTAGAGGTAGACTGCAAGATAATGCTGTTTTCATGTGTCCAATGTGTCAGGAAGAGCATGTGGAGATTGTTAGGCATGAAACGATTGAACTTGCTGGTGAGTGTCTTGAGTGTGTGGAAGAGTTTTGTTATTTGGGAGACGTTATGTGGTTGAGGCGGGGCTGGAGGTAGCTCTGTGGCCAGAGTGAGGAGTGGTTGGAAGAAGTTCAGGGACCTGTTGCCTCTCTTGACATTGAGAGGGCTCTCCCTCTGTGCTAAGGGATCTTTGTATGCAGTATGTGTTAGGAGTGTAATGCTGTATGGTAGTGAGACATGGGCAGTGAAGGAAGAGGATAGTTGCAGGCTCAGATGTACAGAAATGACAGTAATTAGGTGGATCACGAGGCCTGGGGAGGCTAGGTTTATGATGGAAGAGTTGAGGTAGGATGGGACTGGAGTGTAATGGTGTTATGATGAGGAGAGGTAATGTGAGGTAGTTTGGGCACATGGAGAGGATGGGGGATGATAATTGGGTGCAGAAAGTGAGAAGTGTTTATGTTGGGGTTAGGGTTGTGAGAGGTAGACCGAAAAAGACCTGGGATGAGGTCATTGAGCTTGACCTCAGGGTTAAGGGACTGAATAGGGAGGCTGCTAGTGATTGAGCAGCATGGAGAGCCGCCATTAGGTGGCCAAAGTTGATGCATGCAAGCATGTTGGAGTCTTCAAAAATGGAACGAAGTGAATAAAAGGACTTTATATATTAGAATAACAGGGTAATGGCAAAAACTAAATAAATCAACAAATGGGTAGGTAAACATATAAATATGACCCATCATTTATCATTTCATGCTCTGCCAACAGCAACAGCATGAAGGTAGCAGTTGTGTTTGGGGACGCACCAGACGGCAAGACGTATACATTGAGATTCAACCCTCTCACCACACCACTGCCTCCACCTACAACATTGTGAGTTTTTCTTTTAACTGATGGATTTCCCCTGTCAGACAGGTGTATGTTGTTATAGATGAACAGGCAAACAACTGCCCCTGCAGGATTGTCCCATGCAGTAAACCAGTGTTCCCTTGTGGCTGACAGCTCTTCACCTTAGTGAGAAATAGGGAATTGTGTGGAGTTTTGGTTCCTGGATAGATGCCACACTTGTGTCTCTCCACCCAGGTAACAGGACACCATAACAGGCCTCACATTACCCCATAAATTAGTTACTGTATATAGTTACCACCAAGCAGTGTCAATGGTTTTGTGAGTTATAGAAAACCATTAGGCTTGTCACTCAGTGTAGAGTCACGTGAATTGGAAGAAAGGGTAATAAAAAGTGACAGGAAGGAAAGGGAGAAAAGGAAAAGAGGAGGGCAGACAAAGAAGTAGAATGGGAACAGGAGGGAAGAATTAGGCATCACTAAATCAGGTGAGTGGAAGATAGTCACCACCACCTACTACCAGGCAGGTATTAAAAAAAAAATACTGAGTAAGTGCCGAGCTCATAAAACCACCAAGCTTTGGGGGCTAAGTGAATGAACTGTAGAAGAGGATTATTGGGAAGTTTGTGCTTACCCTGTTTGTTGAGTAACCCTAATCTGTCTGATTGAATATACCTATCAACCACAGGCAAACAAGCACCCCTGCAGAGGCATCCCATGCAGTGAACCAATGTTCCCATGCAGTAGACAGCGCCTCACCATGGCGAGGCCCAGGAAAGAGTACAGAAGTCTGATTCCGTGATGAACACTGCATTTGTATCTCTTCACCCAGTTCACAGGGACATCATAGTAGGCTCCACACCACCCCATTGTAAATGGTTTCCTAGGTTACAGGAAGCCATTAAGCTTGTCAGTACAAAGCCGCCTGAAGTAGGAAAAGAATAATAAAAATTGACTGGAAAGACAGGTGAAGTAGGGAGAGGGGATGGCAGACACAGAAAAAAGTATGATGAAGGTGAAGAAAGAAGCAGGCAACACTACTGTACATCAAATGAGTGAATGATGATTGCCACATTTGTATGTATGGCACCCTGCCTTTTACAATGTAGGTGTGTGAGAAAAGAAATGGGTAAAGCAAGTGTTTTAAGTGTTTATTAATGCTAAACCTAACCTTACCTTATCATAAATTACCTTATTGTACCTGTGGTGTACTAACTCATCTTAACCTGAGTTGAACGGGACATTTGTGTATAATAGAGTACTTTATATTACTTGGTAATACTAACTCTAATCAAATCTGACATATCCTTTCATATCCTATCCTATCCTTATCTGATCAGACCTCACCTAACCCAGTGCAGCCCATAGTTCAACCTGACATTCATGTACTTTATTTTCCCTTACTAGAAAGAGCGGTGGTGCAGAATGTCGAGCACATGCTGGCAGTACACTACAAGGCGCCGGCTGCACCCCAAATGGCTACTATTTTTCTGGCTTCTCTGCACTCCAAACACTCATTGATACAGCTATTATAAAGGTGAGCTACTCCCCTAATTACAAGAGGAGCTACTCTTTTTTTCTCTCTCTCTTTAACTTGTTCTATAATTGCCATCTCTCCATCTTGAATGCTGAATTGTAACATTAGAGTAACACTAAAACATGTCGCAAATCATGAAGTGCTGTGGAATGTTCTCTTTTTCCTTTTAACTTGTTCCAAAGTTCCCATCTCTTCATCCTGAATACTGAGTTGTAACAGTAGATTAACACTAGAATATGTTGCTATGCATGAGGAAGTGGTGTTGAAAGGATGTAGACCCAGAGTATTATCTTTTCTTGAATGCTGAGTTGTAACAAAAGAGCAGCACTAGAATATGATACCAGTGACAGAGAAGTGCTATGGGATGGATGTAAACCCATTGTATTATCTTTTTCTTGCACTGAGGCACATCAAATAATCTGCAGAAGATGGTAGTATGAGCCAAGGTAAGGTGATAGAACTGTACAGCAAGTCTTCATTATGAGCAGCTTTGTTTAACCCCTTCAATCCAGTGGTGGGTGCTTGTGAGGGTTGCCTTCATGCAGTGGCACCAATATGACCGGGTGATGAAACTGCCTGGTTATACCAACTTTAAACTCTCGCCCTTTCTGCTGCAAGGTGGTGGACTGCCGGAAAAAGACACTGTTGCCCAGCAGTCTACAGGGTTTACATTCAGATAAGGCTGGAAGTACAACAACATCCAGTTAATATTTTTTCATTTTAATAAGGCTATCACTGGGAGATTTTATTGGACTATAAATGGGCCTCTTGTAATGTTGAGATTAACAAAGGTTGTATTTGATCCCTCCAGCACAGAAGGTCTGTCCAAGGCTTAATAAAGTTATATCACTTAATTTCATTTATGAAGGATCCAACATGATTGCATGTGTTGGCCTTGGTCATCTAATGGTGGCTGTACATGCTGCTTGGTCTCTGGCAGCCTTCCAATTCAGTCCTCCCCGAGGTCACACTCAGTGCCCTCGTCCCAAGTCTTTTTTGGTCTGCCTCTCACAACCCTACCCCTAACTTTAAAACTTCTCACGTTTTATACCTAATTTTTATCCCCCATCCTCTCCACATGCCCAAACCATCTCAATGTATGTCTCCTCATCACACCATGACAGTGCAGATGGCAATAATAAAATAAACAATATGTCACCGTTGTAGATGGGCTAATACTTTTATTTTGTAGTTTTATTTATTTATTTATTTTTTTTTTTAACAATGCATTCACAGTAAACTAAAAAAAAATATGTACTGTATATTGCCAATTAACCCCTTCAGTATGATAATATTTATTCTTGCCATCTGTTCTGGGAAGGGATGCCTTCATGCACTGGCACTGGTGTAGCCAAACGAGTGTGCTGGCCAGATATACAAATGTCCCTCAACTCTCCCAGACACCATAAGGAGGATGGTGGGCTGCAGGAGAGGTTCAGCTTCAGTCTGCAGTCCACCGAATTCACATTTCAAATGAGCCTGGGGTTGCAACCAATTCATACTTGCTGCCTCCAGATGACTCTGAGGATGCATTTCTTCATGTACCCCAGCTGAGCACAGGGAAGAACATGTTGCTCCTACCATCAGATTTGCTGTAGAAAATTTGATACTTGTACTTGGGAATAAAGAGTCATATATAGTAATTAAAAGCGAGTGCAAAAGTGTTGACGAACACTATGCTATTTACAATTTGGAGACGACCTTTGACAGAGTCCTTAGGGAGGTGGTGAGGTGGGCAATGAGAAAGCTTGAAAACGAGGAGTGTCTGGTTTGAGTGGTTATGGCTATGTATGTAGGTGCTCACACTCAGGTGAGAGTGAATGGAGATTTGAGTGACGAGTTTCCATGAATGTTGATGTGCATCAGGGGTCAATCTTGAGCCCTTTATCGTTTGTCATGGTGCCTGAAACTCTTTCATGTGACTTCAAAAATGGACTCCCATGGGAGATGTATGCTGATGACTTGGTGTTCATTGCAGAGAATAAAGTGAGGCAGAGGAAAAAATTAGGACGTGGTGAGATGCGTTGATGCACAAGGGTTTGAGAACAAATGAGTATAAAACAAAAGTGATTGTCTCTGAAGCTGGTGACAACAGTGTCAAAGTGGAGGGAGTGTGGCCAAATGCAGTTTGCCCCAAGGATGTGGGAATTAACTCCATCGTTTGCACTGTTTTAAGTGGATGCATAAGAGGCAGACTGCAAAATAATGCTGATTTTGTGTGTGCTGTGTCAGGAAGAGCATGTAAAGATTGTTAGATGTGAAAGCATTGATCCTTCTGGAGAGTCTCTTGAGTGTGTGGAGGAGTATTTTGTCTTGGGGGATGTGTTCTGTGCTGGAGGTGGAGCTAGCTCAGTGGCTAAGGTGAGGAGTGGTTGGAGGAAGTTTGAGGAGCTGTTGCCCCTCCTAACAATGGGAAGGCTCTCCCTCTGTGCAAAGGTATGTGGCTTTTTTTTTTTTTTTTTTTTTTTCCCCAAGAAAGAAGGAACCAAAGGCCAGGAGCCCACAAACCCAGATTCTGTTAGGAGTGTAATGCTGTATGGTCATGAGACCTGGGCAGTAAAGGAAGAGGATATTCATTGGCTGAAATGTACAAAAATGACAGTGATTAGATGGATGTGTGCTGCCTCCATGAATGTGAGGCCTGGGGGGGTTAGGATTATGATTGAAGGGTTGAGAGGGAGGCTGGGACTGGAATGTATTGGTGTTATGTTCCAAAAGGGGTAGATTGAGGTGGTTTAGGCATTTTGAAAGGATGGAGGAGGACAGTTGGGTGTGGATGGAGAGAAGTGTAAACATCAGGGGTAGGGTTGTGAGAGGCAGACCGAAAAAGGCGTGGGATGAGGTCATAGACTGAGCTCAGGGATAAGGAACTGAATAGGGAGGCTGTCAGAGATTGAGCAGCATGGAGAGTTGCCGTTGGGTGACTGAGACTGACATATGCAAGCATTTTGGAGCCTGTATAAATGATATGATGCCATATGAATGATACAAATTTTTGAAGCATGTAATGATAATAGAACATGTCTGACCATTCTGTATTGTGTAGGGAAAAGGGCCTAATTTTTAAAATTGGAAGTGCAAAAATGTGGACAAACACCAAAATATTAATGATAATTTTTGAAGCACATGGTGATGATGGAAAATGTTTGATTTCTGTGTATTGATGTGTAGGGAAAAGGGCTGTACTGTATTATTAAAACTGTCGGTATGAAAGTGTGAGCAAGCCTGAAAATTTATTTGGTAATATTTGAAGCATGTGTTGATGATACACTGTGTCCAGCCATTATCACTGCTGACTACACTCTTGTGATGTGGAATGCATTCTGATCACAGCCAACTGTAATTTGTGTTCCATAAGTGACTGTCAAAAAGTAGACTCTTAGTTACAAATTCTCTCTCTTCGTTTTAGTAATACAGATGAAAGCTTGGACTTATAATGGAAACAGGTGCTGGAGAGGGATGGCTTCATGTGGTGCTACCAGCATATATGGGTGGCTTCTGTGCCTAGTTATACATAGGCCCTTCAACTCCCTGCATCCCCTGAACGGTGAATGGTGAACTACTAGAGAAGGGCAGTTTCAACCAACATTCCACGTAGGTTATGTCCTGATGAGGCTTGGGCCAGAACAACAGTTCAGTGACATTTTTTTCATCGTGGTCAGCTTACTGTAATACCAGTTAATTTTATTAAATTTGGGTAGGACCTCTGGTAGTGAAGAAATTAAAGAAAAATATATACTATCCCTCCAGTGCAAAAGTCACTCCGAAGCTGAATCAGAAGTGAAATGTTTCTCCTGTCAGTGTAACTGCATAGGGAAAGATACAATGCTTCTGCCATTAGTCCTCGTGCAAAACATACCTAAAGATGATTTCCAGACTGATAAAGGATTGGTGCTGCATAATATTGTGCCGTTACACAGTCAGTCAAAAATGTATTTTGCAAGAGGGATCTGATGATATCGTACAGAATCATTATACAGTAGCTCATGATGTTTCAGAGTGATTAATTTATCATCATCACAATATGCTTATGATAACAGCACTTACTATTAAAAATCAAGCAAGCAAGATATTTATTGATTCATTAATCTTCATTCTTCATCTAATCCTTTGTTGCTCCATGAGGAGTGTAGGAGCTTGGGGCTAGGCAAGTTGGTCCTGACATTTAACCCATACCATGCTGGGGGTAAAAAAAAAAACTGTGCCAGCCAATTTTGGATTTTTTTTCTTTATAAATGGGCTTAATACATCAATGTAAGATCCCTGGCACTAATAAACATAGTCGCTAAAGCCAGAGAGTTTGTTGAATCGTGTCAGATTGATGCCACTCTACCTCTGAAATCTTCGAGGTTACTGAGAGAGCAGAGTGTTTGTGAGCTTGTGAACCGATTTTGAATTTTATTTGTAGACAAATGGGCTTAATACATCAACAAAAGATCCCTGACACTAATAAAAGTAATCACCAAAGCCAGAAAGTAGGTTGAATCGAGTCAGGTACTCCACCTATGAAATCTTCAAGGCTACAGACAGAGCAGAGTGGCTCTGAGCCTGTGAAGACTCACTTGCCTTCCACTCTCCTAAATCAGTGTTGTAAGCATAGCAGAGAAATGTCTGAAGTTAGGGAGATACGATATTACGTTCCATTTTACTCTGGTTGCTTGCAGTGACTTCCCAATGCAGCAGGATGTAGATCTACGTCACCGGCGTTTTTGAAAGGGACGTAGATCTATGTCGCTGGCATGGTATGGGTTAAGATGAGGGTGACCAGCCTCACCCATCCTTGAGTGGCATTACGTTAGCAATAAACCCCAACCACCTCTTGGATGTACAGTAAGCCTGCCCAGGCTCAATTGGATTGGAGTGCCATAATTACCCATTAAACCACCAGATGCCATAATTTGGTTAGATGGTTACCACCCAATATAGTAAATTGTTCCCTGGTGTACAGGAAACCATTTGGCATGTCACTCAGTGTAGTCACCCATAGACAGAAGGAAGAGGAAAGAATGAAGAAAAGACAGAAGAAGAAGGACGACAGGAAAGGACAGTCACTCAAGAGCAGCACTATATCAAGCGAGTGAATGGTGAGCACCCCCACCTACCACTTAAATCAAGTTTATTAACATGGGATAAATTCACATGAGATTTTGCATTAACCATCATCTGAGGCATCAGATTGTTTCATGCAAAGTTTGCACTAGTACTTCTTTTTATCATCTGTACACATAAGATATTATTTTTTTTACATCTTTCTTCCTTTATTGCAGCTAAGCACAGGGAAGGACACATTGCTTCCTCCTTCAGTCCTCTTACAAAACATGCCCAGAGATGAATTCCAGTCAGATGGAGGCATGGTCCTGCGTAACATTGTGCCGCTGTACATGGTGTTCGCGTGGGCACAGTTCATCGTGTATATGTTGATGCTGGTGGTGGAGGAGAAGGAGAAGAAGATCAAGGAGAGTATGAAGATGATGGGACTCAGAGACACTGTGTATTGGTAAGGAGCAGAGGGTTTATCATCATCAGCAGCAGCAGCAGCATTATTATTGTCTTTAAGATGTCCCTTTCTGTAAATATTATACTTTGTCCATCATCATCAGCAGCAGTAGCAGCATTATTATTGTCTTCAAGATGTCCCTTTCTGTAAATAATAGACTTTACCCATCATCATCATTCATCATCATCATCATCATCATCGTCATCATCATTGCTACCACCTGTTGCATATCCCTTGTGTTCGTTCATTTACATAAAAAGACTGCAACGTGCATGCGTTGGCCATGATTATCTAGTGACGGCTGTCCATGCTGCTCAGTTTCTGGCAGCTTCTTTGTTCAGTCCCTTGTCCTTGAGGTAACACTCTGTGACTTATTCCAAGTTCCCCATTCCCCCCCGCCCCACCCACCCACCCACCCACATCTCACATCTCTACCCTCAACATTCAAATTGTTCTTTGAAAAATATAGTTTATCATCATTGCCGTCATCATCATATTTCCCATAGTTTATCATAATTTTCCTTGTTCATGACAGTTCTTTCAAATTGTATTACATTATCCTGCAGTAGTGGTTAAGATGTCATAGAACAGTTACAGTTTCATAGAGTTTTTTCCTCCTCAACTCATTTTTGCATATTGCAGCATTTTATCCTTTTTCATATTCACAGCAAATTACACAGCAGTTGGTTATTAAAGTTTCATTGTTCTATAAAGCTGATCTGCCTGTCTCCCCCAGTTTAAAGTCACAGCTGTACATATGGAACAAGCTTCAATATTTTGGAACACTTCCCTGTCCTATAATTAGAACTGCCATAGCAAGTGATAATATTAAAAGATGTTTTAATATTAAGTTGCTGATAAATTAAGACTTATGTTTTGCTAAAAGTTGTTCAGTATATTGTAAAGTTGTTTTAAATTAGATTTTTTTTTGGGGGGGAAGGGGGCCTGTAACCCCTTGTTGATGAATTAACAACATGTTTCACTTCAGGTTGTTCCAGTTAAAGTAGCATTTTGTCTGTACACATCATAAAGATTTATTGAGAACAGCCGGTTTGTATATAGGTGATCCATAAATTTCTGGGTATCTATAGCCAGATACTATAATCTTCAGAGGGGTGGCCACAAACATATTGCCTCCATGTCACCCTGCCCCCTGCCATCAGGCTGCCCTCCCTCCAACTTGCACTCCCTCATACAACTCCACTCCATCCCTCAATCTTATTCTTGATCTACCACTTCCCCTCTTCCCCTTATCTCACATACACACTCCCAGTCAATATCTCTCTGTGCTGTCCACCATCTCGTTTTTTTTTTTTTCCGCCCCACTCTGGGCATAGGCTTCACAGCCTGTTATCAAGGCCCAGTAACCCTTCTACATGCCATTCACCTCTTCATGTCCCCACTTCGGCACTAACACCCACCGTCCATATTGAATACACGCTAGAGCTGTCTCATACAGGACTGGTGTAGTGGTGTTAGCGGGGGTATTTTTACATGTCGGCTGGTCTTCTGGTAGATCAGTAAAGTCTGATTTAGTGATATTCAAATCATTAAACTCTGCCCCAGTGGGGATTTGAACCTGGGTCCGGTAGGACTGCAGGCCACCTCTCTACTGATTGAGCCACTGCCTCCCCTGGTGCTTCCCAACCCTCCTGTTTTGTGTGTTGTAAGGACAGCCTAGTCTGCTGGTGGGAAGAGCACAGATTTTCAGCAGGTTCTTGAAATTACTAATCAGCCATGCAACCACTTGACATAAAGGACCAGAACAATAAAGAATGAAGAGGGTTATGAGAAGTAGAAAATGATGTAGGGTAGACACTGGTAATACTGACTGAGCTGGCCCTGCTATTAATGAGAGTTGAGATGTGTAATATATGGACTACCCTGTATTAATGCCAGCTTTTTATCTTTCTTGGTCCCCTGTCTTGGTTCACCTTGAATGGTACGTGTGTATCAGTACTGGAATTTTCACATAAAGTTGCACCTTGCCTTCACTTACCCTAGAGTTTTATTGAGAACAGTCCATCTGTATATATTTGTGGTAACTTTGTCTTCAGGCTGTCAAAGTTCCTTGTGCATGGCGTCTGTGTGTAAGTGTTGCTCTTAATCTGTATCATCTTGACCCTGCTTCCACACTAGAATTTAAATGAAAACAACCTGTTCTGTATATCAATGCCAGTATTATCTCCCTCGTCAGGTTGTCTTGGTGTACGGAGTGTGGTGCCTGTGTCAGTGTTGGCACTAATTTGTATTATCATATCCGTGCATTGCCCTTGAGTTTCAGTGGTAACTCTGTCTCAGTCTTCAGGATCTCATGGTGCACTCTGTTTGGTGCCTGTGGGAAGTAGAAAATGATGCAGGTTTGACACTAGTAATACTGCCTGAGCCATCCTCACAAAACACTAGAATTGAGATGCCTACTATTTGGACTATGCTCTGTTAATACCAACTTTTTCTCCATCTCCAGGCTGTCTTGGTTTACTGTGTATGGTGCTTATGTGTTGGTGTTGGCGCTGATCTGCATAATCCTGCTGCCCCTTGCGGGAGTCTTTCGCCAGGCCAACGTATTCCTTCTCTTCATCCTCTTCATCCTGTATGGCTGCTCGTCTATCATGTTTTCCTTCATGCTCACACCATTCTTCAATAAAGCAAAGGTAAGAGGATTGTTTATGATAAAAAGATGAGTTTTGGGTGAGAGTAGAAGCATGTATGGACAAGTTTGAGAGGAGCGAGAGAGTGCTGTTGATTGGAGACATGAATGGCAAAGTCGGGAATGTACGAGTGGATGGAGTGGTTGGTCAGTGGGGTGTGCCAGCGGAAGTAGATGGGAATGGTAGTGCTTTGGTGGACATCTGTGCTGGTAAGGGGTTGGCAATAGCCAACACCTACTTTCGTCATAAGATGATCCACCGGTATACATGGAGAGTAATGAGGAGGATGGATGGTGAACTTGTTGAACGAAAGGCAATGATAGACTATGTGTGTGTGGATGAGCGAATGAGAAGACAAGTGTTGGATGCAAGGGTGTGGAGAGGGTGGGGGGAATGGAGTCTCGGACCATCACTTAGTGATGGCCAAGGTGAGCTGCAAAGAAAGTGGTTGAGGAGGCGTAGGTGAAGACAGGAGGAAGCAGCTCCTGTGAGAAGAGTGGAGAAATTGCAAGATAGTGAGAAGAGGACAGAGTATAAGAGCATAGTGGAAGAAAGATTGGGAAGGTATGAGCTAGAGCAGATGGAAGGGGTGGAAGACGTATGTAAGATATTCACGGAAGAGATAAGCGCAGCGTGTGAGGCGGTTTTGTGGAGTGAGGAGGAGATGCAAGGGTGTGCAAGGGACAGCATGGTGGAATGATGAGGTGAAACGAGCTGTGGAACAAAAGAAGAAGGCATATGGTGAATGGTTGGCGAGTAGAGGTAGGGGAGAAGATGAGAGAGAGAGAAGAGAGAGGTATATGTGAGCAGGAGAAGGGAGGTTAAGAGACTGGTGAAGGAGAGTAAGAAGAAAGTGGATGAAGAGTTTGGGAGGAATCTGAGTGTGAAATGGAGGGAGAGTAAGAAATTGTTTTGGAAGGAGGTAAAGAAAGTAAGGCAGTGTGAAAGGGGAAATAGTAGGGGAGTGAAAGATAGGAATAACAGATTGTTGGTGGAGAAGAGAGAGAAATTGAGGAGATGGAAGGAGCACTTTGAGGATGTGTTGAATGTAGAGAGTGAGAGCAGTGTGAGTATAAGTGGTTGGGGAATGGCTGGGAGAAGAAGAGATGAGAGGAGGGAGGAAGAGATCAGTAGGTCGGAAGTAGTGGAAGCAATGAAGAAGATTAAGCTGGGAAAGGCCCCAGGAATTGATGGAGTGTGTGGTGAAATGCTTAGGTATGGGGGTGAGATTGTTGTGGAGTGGATATGGAAGTTGTGTAGATTGGCTTGGGAAGAGGGAAGGGTTCCAGAGGACTGGAAATCAGGTATAATTGTTCCTCTGTACAAAGGAAAAGGGGAGAGAGAAGTATGTGGTAACCATAGGGGTATTTGCCTTCTTAGTGTGACTGGTAAAATATATGGTAGAATACTCATTGATAGGGTTAGGCATATGACAGAGGAGCTAGTTGGAGAAGAACAAGGGGGATTTAGGAAGGGAAAAGGGTGTGTAGATCAGATATTTGTTCTAAGATGTTTAGTGGAGAAGTATCTAGAGAAGGGAAGGAAAGTGTACGCTGCCTTCATGGACTTGGAGAAAGCTTATGACAGAATAGATAGGAAAGGTATGTGGAAGGTACTAAGAATATATGGAGTGGAGGGGAAATTGTTGAGTGCTGTGAAGAGTATGTACGAAGGAGCTAGGGCTACGGTGCGAGTGGATGGTGAGCTGAGTGAGTTCTTTGATCTCAATGTGGGACTGAAACAGGGGTGTGTAATGTCTCCATGGCTGTTTAATATATATATGGATGGGGTCGTAAAGGAGGTACAAGAAAGGGCAGTGGATGTGGGGGTGGCCCTAATGAATGAGGGTGAGATTTGGAAGCTTCCGGTGTTGCTGTTTGCTGATGATACAGTATTGTTGAGTGAAGATGAATGGGAGTTGCAAGGTTTGGTGAATGAATTTGGGACAGTGTGTAGGAGGAGGAAGCTGAAAGTTAATGTAAACAAAAGTAAAGTTATGGTGTTTGAGAGGAATGAAGTCACAGAGTGTGCAGTGAGGTTGGATGGTGAGGATATGGAGAATGTGAGTGCATTCAAGTACTTGGGTAGTGTGATGAGTAAGGATGGAACTTTGGGGGATGAAGTACGTGAAAGGGTACAGCAGGGAAGGAAGGTTGTTGGCACACTGAAAGCAGTGATGAGAAATAGGGAGGTGAGTATGGAAGTTAAGAAGTCACTGCATGATGGTATTGTGATCCCTACCCTGACGTATGGAAGCGAGGCGTGGACCTTGCAAGAGGGGAACAAGTCAAGAGTGAGAGCAGTGGAAATGAGTTACTTGAGAGGAGCATGTGGAATGACATGGAGGGACAGGTTGACGAATGAAGAAGTGAAGGAACGTTGTGGGGTAGATGTGGATGTGGTTGAAAAGATTAGGAGAAATACACTGAGGTGGTTTGGACATGTGGAGAGGATGGAGAATGAAAGACTGACTAAGAGGGTGTATGTAGGTGAGGTGGAGGGAGGGAGAGGGAGGGGTAGACCGAGGATGAGGTGGAGGGATGGAGTTGAGAGGTATATGAGGGAGGGGGGGGTGAGTTGGGGGAAGGGGAGTCAAATGGTGGGTGACAGAGTGACTTGGAGGCGTTTTGTCTGCGGCCACCCTTTGCGGGATTAGGGCGTCGGGCTATAGATAGATAGATAGATTATTGTACTTAACTCATTATAAGTCTGTACATGTCTTCTTCATTAAATTCTTGCCATCTCCTGATAATTTTACTTTTGTAGTGGCCCTATGCTCATATGGATGTGAACTTGGTAGACTGCAGGCTGAAGCTGCCTTTATGCAAACCACCATCCTCCTTTTAGGGGATAGGGAGGCAGCTGAGGGACATTCATCTAACTGGACATTGGGGCTGCTTAGTTATATCAGTGCCACCAAGTGAAGGCATCCATCTCCAGCATCCATCATTTTATTGGGCTGAGGTTAGACTATGAACTGGAGGGATTAGATCTAGCAACTTTTATTATTAAAGCCATTCCAAAGCTGAATAAAATTGTTTGGAAGTAGCAAAAATAAGCAAAAATTAATGTTACTGTACTTGGATTCAAGGGGTTAAGAGTAAGAATGGTGAATAAGGAAGAGGAATGGCTGGCAGAGTGAGAGGTATATGAGCACAAGGGAGCCTGGAGGCAAACCTGTCTTGACCTTCCCCTCTTGAATGGGTTCATAGGAGAGAGCAAGGCATCAGAGACAGTGATAATATGATGATTATGTATTTGAAATAGTGGAAGGCTGAATTAGACTGATGAAGGTGATGATTGTCAGTGTTGTGGATATAAAAATGTTAGAAGGTAATATAGCAGACGTTGATGTTGTGTTTGAAATAGGTTTAAGCTGTATCAGAATGATGATGATAACTGTTTTCATTGATGCTGTCCCTTGCCAAATTACAAAAAGATTTGATCAAAGAGCATGAAATTTACTTGTTAAGATCCAGAAAAGCAGAATCAGTTATGATCAAAATATGGTGAAGAACATTGTTAATATCTCACAGATTCACTAATTTTTCATGTTTTATATTGAAATATTTCTGGGAATGCACCTTTTTTTTTTTTTTTTTTTTTTTTTTTTTTTTTATACCTCCCAAAATTTTACTGTGGAGAATGCCATTCACCTCATTATGGACTTCATGGTTGCAGTACTTGTATCAGGATGACATTGCTGTGCACATTTACAGCTTCACCACACAGCCAAGGCAGCTGGGACTCATTTTGGTACACTGGGGATTCAGATTTTTAGGATGCTACCACTCCCAGGAAATCATATTTTGCAAACCCTGCCAAAAACTTTGGGTGATGATGATGATGATGATGATGATGATGATGATGATGATCTTAATACCAGATAGGAAATATTAGAGAATGTTAAAATGACCACAGTAGTTATTTTTATGTGAAGAATTGGGAAACATGGTTAAGATGATGATGATGACAACCACCGTACCCTATACTTCTGTCACCCTTAATTGGACAGGTTGCAGGTGTGGCAGGTAATCTGATCCAGGTGGCGCTGAGTCTGCTGTTCTACCTTCAAGTGTACCTGGGCACAGACTTGGATGCTGGGGTGTTCTGGGCATTGGCACTGCTTTCACCGTGTGCCTTCTCCATGGCTATTGATAAGGTATGTTGATGAAAAACTGTAATAAGACAACAAAACTGGTAAGAACAGAAAAAAATAAAAAATGCTTGGAGAAGACACTAACACTGCATTCACACTTTAACCTTGACTCCTGTCCTTCACTCATAACTGATCCACACCAAAACTGAGTCACTTCTTCCCTGACCCAAACTCATTGTATGTGTGAAGCTTGATTCACATTGGATTATGTATTAGTAGATGATCCATGACAACGAGTGGAAATGCTGGGTGGGAGAGACACACAGGTTAGAGCATGAATTCATTATTTTCGCTAGTATTTGGGGTTTCACAATACTCATCCTCAGAGAGTCTGAACAAGAAGTGATACATCTGAGACATTTATACCCCTGGAAATTGCCTCCCCCTTTCTTGTGTCACAGCCTGTAGGAAAATTCTGTCATCCTACCCCATCCCTGATTGCGACATTAGTGCTGTCCTTGCTGTATACTGTACCTGCATAGGCTGAAAAGTCCCTCCCTATGGTTGGCTACATTTTTTACATGTGAGCTGCTTCCAAAATTTTTCTCATCTGTTTATTCAGATCTTTCTCAGTGACTGCAGCTTCTTCCCATTTGGACCAAAGATTATGCTGATCTGTGTGTAACACTAGGGAATTACTGTAGATGTTTGGTGACACTTTATGTCTGCTTTGTGTTGTGCTATCCTTGTATCCATTCCTCGTCCTGTTTCCCCCATGTTTGTTTTAGAATAGCCAGTGCATGATGTGCTGACTACAGCATTGTTCTCATTTTTACTTCCTTTTTCTTTTATGTTGACTATTTCTCCTACTTTACATTCTGAGGATGCTGTGATCATAAGGCCTGCAGCAGGTTAGCTCTGGAACTATCTCTTTGTGTTTGTCTTTCCTATTGCCAATGATCCCCGGTCTTGCAAATGCAGCGTGTCCAGGCATCTCGAAATGAATGGATCTTGAATTTGGCTTTGTGTTATCTTGTTTTTGTGTTTTTCTTGGAGGGAACAATCTGCAAGCTCGTGGCTTTTGGTTCCTTCTTCCATGCATTAAAAAATAAATAAAAAGTACATGTTTATAGCTGAAGCTTTGGTTGAGTTGGAGACAGATACATATCTTGTACTGTCATCATATGTTTGAACATTGGCTTTATCTCTTTTCCTTTTAATTATATCAGTTGCTTTTTCTTTTACTTTTATCAGATGCCTACCAAATAGCATAGCTTCATTAAGGCATCTGTAATATATCTGATCTCATCTTCTATAAACTCATTACTGCAAAAATCTTAGGAAAATTTCTATAACAACTCCAGACTTAGTCCTTTCGTTGTGTGCAGAGATAGTGGATAAAGCCATCTTTGTTAGTTCGTACCATACTTTACACAAAGTATTTAGCTCCCTCAACTGTTCTCCATATTATCGTTCAGTACAGTAAGATTCCACCAATAACATCTAATTGGTGCCAGAAAAATGCTGTTATTAGTGAAAACTTTATTTGTATGACATTAAAATACATGCATAAAAGGTTTATTGGTGCTGCCACCCCAGGACTTTACCCATTTTTCCCATTTGAAGCCCTCCTATCACTACTGTTTTAGCTGAAATAATAAGATTAGTTAATAAATCATCATGGGTAATATAAAAGCCACACTTCATGTGGCTTTGTGTTTTGTTTTTGAGTTCTTTTTTGGCAGTCACTTTAGAATTTCCCGGGCATTTTGGAGGTTGGTCATTCCTTCCACCCCCAGCCCCAGTCCCCACAGGTACAGTGGAGGCCATTATCGACCATCAGCCCTTGCAACCACTGGTTATAGAGGTGAAAATATCACATGCGGCACTGCTCAGTACGGCTGTACTCCACCAACCGCGTTAAATTTGTGATGCTCAATTGACTCTGTGTGAACGTTTGAGCAAGTTTGAGCGAGAAGGAGCAACTACATAATCAAGATGGCGGCCAACAAATGCTATCCAAAATACACCTAGACGTCTCCTGCGAAATACCCATTATTTGAGTGAATCCAAATGTTTTTATAGAAACTGAGTATCTGTTCTAACTTACTGCTATTGTTGAAGTCATCATTGGTGAGATCTTACTGTATCTAAAAGTGGGAGTTTTTTCTCCTTCTCTTCTGTTGTGAAGTCTGACCAGATCTACACTGCCTCTTCTCTTCCCAAATTCCTAGTTGATGTTGATAAAATAGACATTTTCATTTCATCATAGAAGAGTAAATACTCTAATTTATCATATCTTCATACCATCTTGTGGTGGGAAAAGAGGTCATGGTGGTGGTGGTGGCAGTGGCAGTGATATGAGGTGTCCCATGGAACAAGGGCATATTATGTGGATTTGGCCAAGACCCCACCCTCAGAAAATCAGTGCGCATGCACCCCTGCTCCTTCATCATCTTCCCTGTTAGCTGGGAGTTCTTGAGAAGTACACATTGTCATTCCTTTGGGGTTATTAACTTTTTTTTTTTATACTGCCATCATGGAGAACTGAAATACATTCTCCTTCTCCTCTGAGAAAGCCCTCACATGCAAGAAAATGCACTTGTCATCCATCAAAATGGAAGTGAAGTGTAGTGAAAGAGAAGAGAAATTGGGGTGATGAGTATGTTATTAGTGTAATGAAATGTGGTAGGTGGGGGCACTCACCATCCACTCACTCAATGTAGTGCTGCTCTTGGGTGTCTGTCCTGTCCTCTCCTCCATCCTTCTTTCCTTCCATCTTCTTCTATCTTTCTTTCCTTCCTTCATTCTTTCCTCGTCTTTCTGCTTATGGGTGACTTTAAACTCCCTCTTCTGTCTTTCATTCCTTCATTCTTTCCTCTTTCTTCTGCCTATGGGTGACTCTACACTGAGTGACAAGCCAAATGGTTTCCTGTACACCAGGAAACTATTTACTACGCTGGGTTGTAACCATATAACCAAATATTGGCGCCTGGTGGTTTAGTGGGTAATTATTGTGCTCCAATCGGATTGAGCTGGTGAAGGTTTATATCCAAGGGGTGGTTGGGGTTTATGGCTCACGTAATGCCTCTCAGGGATGAGTGAGGTTGGTCACTCTCATCTTAAATGTCAGGACCAACTGCCTAGCCCCGGGCACCTACGCTCCTCATGGGGCAACGTAGGATTGGATGATGGATGGATGGATAGTAAGGATGGAAGTTTGGAGGATGAAGTGCTTGAAAGGGTACAACAAGGAAGAAAGGGTGCTGGTTCCTTGAAGGCAGTGATAAGAAACAGGGAAGTGAGCATGGAAGTGAAAAAGTTATTACATAACAGTATTGTGATACCAACTCTAACGTACGGAAGTGAAGCTTGGACGTTGTTGGAGGGACACAATTCAAGAGTGAGAGCAGTGGAAATGAGTTATTTGAGATGAGCCTGTGGAGTCACATGGAGAGAAGACTGACAGATGAGGATGTGAAGGAGCTTTGTGGTGTGGATGTGGATGTGATAGGAAGCATTAGGAGAAATACATTGAGGTGGTTTGGCCATGGAGAGGATGGAGGGTGAGGGACTGATGAGGAGAGTGTATGTGAGTGAGGTGGAGGGGGAGAGAGGGAGGGGAAGGCCAGGGATGAGAGGGAGGGATGGAGTGGAGAGGTATATGAGAGAGGGGTGTGTGAATTGGGAGCTGGGCAGTGAAATGGCAGGGAACAGAGTGACGTGGAGGCGATTTGTTTGTGGCCACCCTGTATAAGGGATTAAGGTGTCTGGCAGTAGACAGATAGATAGATAGAGTATGTTAGTGTTCATGGCCTGTGATTATGACATCTCATCCTTTAAATTTGTTAAATTCATTCCCTTTATTCAATATAATAACAACGGTAGTGGTGCGTCATGTTTCGGTTTTGGGGAGGTGGAAGAAATATTGATATTTTCTATGAGTGCTGGGTATGTTGGATAGACAACCACTATTAATGACTGTTTTCAATATTTTGACATCCAAACCGATTAAATTTAAACAGGTATTTGCTTCATAGCACTTCCCATCATTTAACCCCAATATACAGTAATGTTATTCAGCATGATATGTTTTACATTAACCTTTAATAAATTGAAAGTCTACAAAATTGCTGAATTTTTTGTGGGTGTACAAATAAATTCACACAGTCATTGCAGAGTTATTAACGGTCACTTTATAAATGCATTTATATCAAAACTATGTTTTGATTTATACCCTCTTGCTCCATGGGATGCCTCATATGTTTTGCTGTTATCAGACAGTCATGTTTAATTATTCAGACATTGAGTTGACATATTCTTAACAGTAGTATGATACTGCTGCTGCCACAGCTTCTGACGCTGAAACCATATTTGCCTTCATATTTAAGGAATAAATATTGCTATATATTATCTGCTCTTCAACATGCAAGCACTTATGTTTGACTGTTCTGACATTGAGTTGACATACTTTCGAGTGATGATGATGATGATGCATTGGTATGTCTTCATATTAAAAGGAGAAATGTTTCAATATTTAATCTACTTTTCAACTTTCAGACCATCATGTTTGACTACTCGGACGTTGGCTTGTCCTACTCTCGGCTGTGGGATGGCCCGGGTCTGCCTTTTGCTGGGAGTCTGATCATGATCTCAATTGACATCGTTATTTACCTTTTCTTGGCCTACTACTTGGACAATGTTGTTCCAAGTAAGTGACGCACCCATATGTTGTGTTCTGCCTTGCCATTTATCTGTCTGTCTGGCTGAGTATCAATCTATCATCCTATCTTATCTCTGCTTGATGCTCTCTCTTGTGATTTCAGAACTTCGTTTCCATGGGAGTTGTTCTGTGCTGATGACTTGGTGTTGATTGCAGAGAATGAGAAGATGGCAGAGAAAAGATTTAGGAAGTGGAGAGATAGAATGGGGTACAAGGGGTTGAGCCTAAATATGAATAAAATAAGTGATATCTAAGGCTGGTGGTAGTACCGTCAAAGCAGAAGGAATGTGGCCATGTGCTGTTTGCCACAAGGGTATGGGAAATAACTCATCTTGTGCAGTGTTAGTGATAAGTGGGTGCATAATAGATGTAGTGGTATTAGAAGTAGGTTGTGCAAAAATGCTGATTTTTTTGTGTGTGGTGTGTTGGAGAGAGCATGTAGAGATTGACAGGCTTAAAAGAATTGATCTTGCTGAAGAGTCTTTTGAGTGTGGAGGAGTTTTTTCATTTGAGAGACTTGTTATGTGCTGGAGGTGGGACTGGAGCTAGCTCTGATTCTAGGGTTTGGAGTGGTTGGAAGAACCTCAGGGAGCTGTTGCCCATTCAGACATTAAAGGGGCACTGCTTCCATGCTAAGAGGCCCTTGTATACAGCATGTAATAGGAGTGTAATGCTGTTTGATAGTGAAGCTTGGACAATAAAGGAAGAGGATATTCATAGGCTGAAACATACAGAGGTGATGATGATTATATAGATGTGTAATGCACCCCTCAGAGAGAGGATTGAGGGAGCTAGGATTACAATTGATGAGAGGAAGGATGGGACTTGAATGTATTAAGTTTTGTGATGAGGAGGAGGGGGGGATTGAGATGGTTTGACCAGGTGGAAAAGATGGAGGATGACAAGTGGGTGTGAAGGGTGGGATGTGAATGTTGAGGGTAGGGTTGTGAGAGGCAGACCAAAAAAAAAAAAAAAAAAAAAAACTAGGACGAGGTCATTGAGTGTGACCTTGGGGATAAGGGACTGAATAGAGAGACTGCCAGAGATAGTGTGGAGAGCTGCTATTAGGTGACCAAGACCGATGCATGCAGGCATGTTAGAGCCTTTATAAACGAATGATGAATGACAAGACTTCTGTGTCAGCCTATTCCTGGTTTACTACCTGGCCACTGTTGTTCCAAGTAACTCGCCCACCTCTGTGTTGTGTTCTTACATCCTCTTGTTGTTGTTGTTGTTGTGGCCCCAGATTCATTTGAATGTGAACCAGGTTTATTGCAGGCTGAAATTGCCCTTACAGTCCAGCATCCTCCTTTCAGAGGATAAGGAGGGAGTTGAGGGATATTTGTATAACTGGGGGGCTGTAACACCTGGTTGTATCCGTACCACCTTGTGAAGGCGTCCCTCTGCGACACTGTTCTCTTACCTTGCTCAGTCTAACTAACTGTCATCTAATCCTTTGTTGTGTTATCAGGAACATAGGCACCTGGGGCTAGGCTACTCATTCCAGGCATTTAAGGCAAGAGTGATCAGTCACCTTTCCCTAAGCAGTACCAATATTACATGAACAGTAAACCTCACCCATCCCACTGATGTAAGCCCGTATGGACCACATTCAGTTGGAGTGCCATAACACACTAGATTGCCAGATGTTCATTTGGTTATGTGGTTACAACTTGATGTAGTAAATTGTGTCAGGACATGCAAGAAGCCTTTTATAATAATTAGGTGGATTTGTGGCCCATTTCACTAGGCTTAATTGACACTGGATTTTTTCATGCTTCCCTTTTTGCATTTCCTAACTTAATTCATTTATTAGTGAGACAGAGAGATCGGGTGATACATATAATTGTGATGATGATGATGGTGATGTGATTGGTTTGTTTTTACCTGATGGAACTGAACCCCACCCACCCCTTGAATGTTTTATGTGAAATTGGATGAGCCTTAGTTATGGGATAGGAATGAGTTGTCTTGGTTATTGTACCCTTTTTACCCTAACTTGGCCCAGCGTTTTGTCCTTTTGCAGAATCTTTCACATAACTGAGTGGCAGAAAAATTAATGGCGTGCATATGTATCCTTTTCATGTCAGTTTTTTCTGACTATCACCATATTTTATTGTTAGTCTGTTCTTACAAGTCAGCATAGGATGGAGAGATGATAATTTTTAACCCAAGTTAGCTTAACAATAGCATAGTCAAATCATCTTTTCAGTCTGACCACACTTGGCCATCAACAAAGTGAAATGAGTTAGGGATCTAGTGATACAAAATTATACATTATTTGAGTTCATTTAACTATGGAGAAATTGTCATCTTATTTGGGCTGTTAGTTTAGCATCCAGTCCTTATAAAACATCAGCTGTATCATGGCCAGTCTCCCTTAAGTATAAGCATGGGGTCATCTGATTTTATTTTGATTTATTTATGTATATATCTGTATCTTGCTAGTGCCATAATCCCATAAGGAATGACCACAAATAAATTGTCTTCATGTCACACTGTTCTTTGTCATTTAGTTACCCTCCCTCCTGCTCACATCCCTCTCTTGTATGTCTCTCCACTCCATCCCTCCAGCTCATCCTTGGTGTCCTCTTCTACCTCATTCACATACATGCTCCTATACTGTACTTTTGTTACTCTAACTTGGCCCAGATTTTCATCCTTTTGCACCTTATTTCATGTAGCTCAGTGGCAGAAAAAGACAATACTGTGGCCTCTGTATCCTTTCCTTAACACTTTTTCATGTCCAGCACTATATTTTCGTGTATTGTTACAGTTCAGAACTTAGGATGGAGAGATGGCAATTTTGTGCCAAGTTAGCGTAAAAACAGTGTAGTCAGTCTCATTCTCCATCCTCTGCACATGACCAGACCACCTTAACACTTTCAATCACATCCTTGTCAGTACCACAGTGCTCCTTTATGTCTTCATTTGTCTGTCTGTCTTTACCTGCATTTCCACATGTGCCTCTCAAGTAACTCCTTTTGATTTGTACTCTTCTCTTTTCAGGTGAATATGGTACAAAGCAAAAACCTTGGTTCTTATTCCAGAAATCGTTTTGGATGGGGAAAGATAGCAGTTTCCAGGTATAAGTCCTTTGGTTCTGTTAAGTCTTGTTCTTATCTTAGTTTTACGGTAAAACTTGTGTCATTGTTAATCCATTCAGTTTTGTGATGCATTTTTCTAATATACAATTTACCAACCAGGCAGTTCTTTTTAGATAAGTTTAGAACCAGGACATTGAAGGGGTTAATGTAAGCTATGTTTGATCTCACAGGTTTGAACAGTCTCTTCTGAGGTGAATAAAATCATGTGGGACTTTCAAGAACAACAGGGAAAAAATGCCCTTGGATTAACCCGCCCCATCCCAACGTTTTCTGGGCAGTGGTACGCCCCAGTCCCGTCATTTTGGACCTTTTTTTTTATTTTTTTTTTTTTTTTTTGCTCAAACATCCGCTTTTGGTGAGAAACATTGAAAATTCATAGAGAAATCGCTTGCCTGAGATTTAAAATACTCGATTCAGGTACGAGTACCTCCTTACCTGACTGGGTTTTCTAATAGGCTGGCACCAAAGAAAACGAGTTCTGTGGGAGGGTAACTATTTTATCCACTCATAAACATTATTTATTTATTTACTTGGTATGAATTTATATGTAATACAAGAGTATATTGGTTTTCAAACAGTAATATAGGCATTATAAGCATTGTTCCACTCACTAACTAATCACCATACCTGACCTCTTTTGCCACATTACCTGATCATTATTTCTGACTGTTTCTTCCTCTAATGCTATGTAAACTTTGTCCTCCACATTGTCATCGATTGGGGAATCACTCTGGCCCTGAATGTCTTTATTGGCCAGGTCACTGGTAACAGGTGAATTGCCGAGACAATGGCGTGCAGGGAGTGGGGGAGAGGTTATGCGGTGTAAGGCATTGTCCTTGCTTGGCATCTTGTAGAGGAATAGAGGAAGTTGTTCCGTGTATACGTGCCAAAAATCACGCGAAATCACTCGCGAAAATTGAAAATTGTGCAAATAAGGGACCTTGCAATGTTCCCGGGTTAATTTACGTCTCTGGGATATGAGTGTACATCATGTGAGGACGTGAATTCACGTCTCCGGGACGTGGCGGGTTAAAAAGGGTTACTATAAAACCACGTGGGGATTTCGAGAATGTTAGGAAAAAAGCACCCTTGGTTTGAAGAAATTAACTCCTTCAGTATAAGGACTAGTTGTAATGAAAACTACCTGTTGAAGATAGTGTTATGTGATATACCTTGGTTACCATATACAAACAGTCCATAATGTAAGTAAGGAAAGTGTCCTAAAATGTTTCTACTTATTTGTTGCCATAATGTGGGGTACACTGACAGATCAGCTTCATAGATAGCAATGAAACTTTCATTGAAAACCAGATATTATTTGTATAAGTAATGGATGCATTACTTATACTGTATAGGTTACTGTAACTCAGAAAAACTGGCTGTTAGCTTGAGAGGCAGCAGGGAAATGTTTTTTAACAATTTTTCTTTATTGTACTGACGTGTTATGGTGGTAGGAAGTGGCAAACATCATCCACTCAATTTGATGTAGTACTGCCTTCATTTCCCTTCTCCTTCATCAATCTTTATCTGTCCTTCTCTCTTCCTATTTCTCCCTTCCATTCTGTCACTTCTTAACACTATTACTCATCCTTCTCACTTCAGATGGCTCTTCACTGAGTGATAAGCCTAGTGGTTTCCTGTAACTCAGGAAACCATGTACAATGCTGGGTGGTAAGTTGGGAACCATAAAATCAAATAATGGGATGGTGTGGAGCCTACTGTGGTGCTCCTGTTAACTGGCTGGAGAGATACAAATGCAGCATCCATCCAGGAACCAGACCTCCACACCCTTCCCTTCATCTCGCTGTGGCAAGGCACTGTCAATAGTGAATTCATCAGTTCAGTTTAACTTTGCAGTTGAAGCCGACTTGAGTTGCCATTTTTGCAGCTGTTTGACTGTTAGTATGACAAGAACTCTGGTAATAAAAAGCTTGTCATGTTTCCTTTCCCACCTGTATACTCTGTAGCCGTAATTAAAAGGTGAGTATTAATCACAGTTGATGACGCAGGCTGGGTAAGTAGTATCCAGCATGTGAAACAGTAATAGAATGGATTAGAAAGGAACATGGGCAACATTTAAATTCAACCTTGACAATCCCACTCATCCACAGATTTCTGGTATTATGACATCATCATGATGACAAAGATGCCTGAGTTTCCACACTGTTTATCAGTAATGATGTTTGCCCGGTGTTTTTATGCCTAATACATTCTCCTGTTAGCAAGGGAACATTGGTCTTCTACATGGGATGGCCCTGCAGTGACAGTTGCTTGTTTTGGTTGATGAGTTTGCTTAGCTAGACAGGCCAAGATTACTCAACAATAACATCAAAGGCCGTAACAGGAAAAAAAAGAGTGCCATATGGGCAGCCTTTAACCCACAGAGCCCAGGGATGTCTTTTTCATTTTATGTTTGCCATCTCCTAATTTTATAGAGCATAGGAAAACCATTTTTATCTGGAGGTGTTAGATACAGTATAGCCATAATATGTCCCTTCAGTGTGAGAGGCTTCTCCTAAGATGAGTAAATTTGTTTGGAAGTAACAAAAAGAGACTAGAAAGAACTTTATCCAGATTCCAGAATACAGTAAAAGTCCAATTCTTCGGCATCCAATTCCCCGGCAAATCTGACATTTCGGCAGTTTTGAGAAATAGTCCCATTTACGAAAATCTCTGATCGTTCGGCAGATTTTCCGATTTTTTTCGTCAGTCTTGAAATTCTCCATGAGTCCTGAGAGCCTGTTGCAGGACCTTCTACTGCTGGGGACTTCTTCCAGCAGTAGCAGACTCCAATCAACCCCTTCTATTGTACATATGTAAATAAGGAACCTACTATAAGTTTAGGTAAGTGCTTGTGAACTTGTAGGCCTACTGTACCATTATATTTATATACAGTATGTTCACTAATTTCTTTATTTTTCATATTCATGTATAGTACTGTATTCATTACAGTATTGTACAGTATCAAACAGTATACAGTACTCTCTCCAAACACATTTGTAATGATATGAGTAGTGATGATAGTGTTCACCGAAACATGTAAGGTACTGAGTGGGCAGGGTTTTTGATAATTCGGCAATTTTGATTTTTCGGCATTTGCCTGGTCCCATAGATGCCGAAAAATAGGACTTCTACTGTATATGAAGACTTAGTGTATTCAATGCTCCCTTCCACAGTTTGTCAGCCTGAATTCCTCGGACAACCAGGCGTATGATGAAACAGACGTTCCAGACAATCCCGATGTGGAGCCAGTGCCGTCACACATGAAGAAAAAAGTTGCCGTACGGATCCGCAACCTAAGAAAGACTTACCACTCGAGGGGGAAGGACCCGGTGAATGCTGTTGATGGTGAGTATTGTAGACAGAATAAGATCTCCTTAAGTTGGACCAATTGAGGCATAAGTTTGTCCAACTTATCTGGATCACCCCATCCCTTAGGGAATTGTGGTTTTGCCATAAAGATAATCTTGTAAGAAATAAATAAATAAGCACGTAAACCCTTCATAGGCAGGTATTTTGGGAAGTTTTATTTTTCCCTGTGGATTGGTTACATATTATGTAGATTTTGAAAAATGACAAGAAAATACAGTACCAACAAGCCTGAATTGTGTCCGACTTGAGGGGTTTCATACATACAGATGTCCGACTTAAAGAGATCCTACTGTATTGAGAAAACTAGTGAGATAGATACAGTTATTGAGCCCACAACTTGAAAAAGAATTATCATTGGATGGGGTAGGGGACCAGTTAATGCCGTCAATGGTGGGTATTGTACAGATATTTGAGACAGTTAATGGGAAAGATATTGAGCTGTCCTAATCTGCAACCTGAGAAATACTTATTACGGTACTTGGAGGGGAAGGACCCTGATTGACTAACCACTTGAGGGAAATGGATTCAGTTAATGCTGTGGATGGTGGGTATTATAGACAGGTATTGAGTCAGCTAATGAAATAGATATTGAGCCATACAAATCTGTAGTCTAGGAGACTTACCATACACAGGGGTATTGAGATAGGAATTGAGAGAGATACAGGGTGTTCCAGAATATTGCAGCTTTTTTTCCTCTTAGTACATAGTATGGTAGTTGCAACCCCAGGCTTGTCTGAACATGAACCAGTGGACTGCAGGCTGGAGTTGCCCTCTTCCTGCAAGTCCACTGTCCTCCATTCAGGGGGATAGGGAAACAACTGAGGAATGTTTGTATACCAGGTACTGAAGTCACCCAGCTGTATCAGTGCCACCACGTGAAGGCTTCCTGCTCTGGCCCTTCATAGTGTAAACTGGTGGAAGGAGGTGACTCAGCCTAATAGATAACAGTGGAACTGTAATAGGCAATTTTTCTTTGATAACTATGTACTTAAAACCAATGAAGAATGTCCAGTAAGGTGAAAAACAATGAAGAATGTCCACTAAGGTGATACATAATGAAAACTTGGGTGTTGAAACTTAAAGAGATAGATATCAAGAGAGATTTTGAGAGAAGTGGCCATCTGGTTTCACAGACTGATAGAGGGCCATATTGAGAAAGGTTCCCATTTGGATTCGCAGACTGAGAAAGAAACATATTGAGAAAGATATTGTGAGAAGTTTTGAGAAAGATGGCCATTCAGATTCGCAAACTGAGGAAGATATACCACATCAGGAGCAAGGATCCGATTAATGTTGATGGAGGGCATTGTAGACAGGCACTTGGTGGTTAATGTTATTGACGGGTTATTGAGAAAGGTTCCTGGTCACTTAGTGTTAAGAATTTCAAGTCAGAGTTATAGCTAAGCTTATTCTAATTTTCCTTGGAAGTGATCATTTTTTGCAGACTTTGGTACAGACTCATTTATTTGTCTCGTGTGAAAAAAAAAATGTGCACATACGTAGTGTACATAGACATAAACCGTCTCACTACAGACTTTCTTTTTGGGTAATTATTGCTGTCCCAGACTTTATTCAGCTTAGGAGAGACTTTCTGAAATGGAGGGATTAAATGTAGCCTTCATTAGCCATCTTGGTAATTGGGTACTCATCAAAAGTTGAACATTATCCAGTCGTAGCAAGAATATTATTTAGTGTTGCTGATGTGGTTTATTCACCATAATTTGGTGGAGATTTTATTCTTTTTGCAGCTGATCTGTAGTATGACAGAATGAGACAATATTTTGACTCAGCCTTAAAGGTGGAATGATGGTAGTATTAGGCCAGATTGTATTGAAAAGAGTATAGGCAGTCCATGTGTTATGCACATAGTTTCACAGCTTTTTTTCATACATATGACACTGCAAACTAGGGGAAACTGGCCAGTTATCTGTCTCGGTAGCAAATGGAACTATAAACAACAACTTTTCTGTAATTTGTAATGGAGTTATGCCATTGATTGCTAGAATTTCTTTTGGGTGAAGAAAATCACATGATTTTCGTCTAAAGAAAATTCGTGCATGCACCAGTGTCATGGTTACTTAAGACTGTTTTTAAGTTTCTAACTTCAAGGATTTCTCTGTTAACCTATGTGTAGTACCGTACAAACTCTTAACCCATGGGCTGCGGCAAGGGGTTGTGCAAACATCCCCCATGATGTGGTGTTTTTTACCCACAACTGCCTTTCCTGGGGTGATAATTTTGCAGGAAATGCATTACATATTGCGTACTTTTGCGGATCATTTTTTGTGGTGAACTGGACTCGAGGTAGGGGTGGGAATGAGAGCTACCAGTTTCCCTTATACAGTACCCCATCAATTTTGTGTCACGCTGATCGTTTTAGAACTTTTGTGGTGCATTGTTGAAAATCTCACTCATACGAATTATGTCACAGCTTTCCTATACACCCCGAACATGAGGTATGTCATAGTCCATGGGTTAAATCTGACGTGCTTGGTTCCAAATGCTGTACAGAAAAGTTAATATTCTGGAAAGTGAAATAATTGTGATATTTTTTGGAAAAACATGTAATACCGGTAAATAGTGTAGAGCACTGAACAGTAAACACCAATAACCTTACATTAGTAATTCATCATTTGTTCTCACACTTGTCTACAAAAGAAATAAGACTTAACTATTCATTGAATGTGTAAAGACATATATCAACAACCCTAAAAAAAAAGGGGGGGGGGATGAGGAATTGGATTTTTGTAGGTGGGAGTTTGTACTGTAGTACTAGTAGTAATTTAAAACACACACACACACACACACACACACACACACACACACACACACACACACACACACACACCAGCAGAGACATTGCTATTTGAGGGAGAGTGATGTGAGTTGGAGGGAGGGCAGCTTGATGATGGAGGACAAGGTGACAGGGAGGTGATTTTTTTGTAGCCTCATTTGAGATTAAGGCATGTGGCTCTAGATAGGTAGATCCCAGAAATATAACAATGACTGCCAGTACAAAATATGGTGGTTTAGGTTTCAGTCTGGATATCTATGAGGGCCAGATCACCGCCATATTGGGCCACAATGGAGCCGGCAAAACTACCTTGTTCAACGTTCTGACCGGCATGACATCGCTGACTGAAGGCGCAGCATCAGTCTTTGGCATGGATATTAGGTGAGTGGTTTGGATGCCATTGGTGAATTATAGGATCTGAATTCCACAATATATCATAGAAAATTGCCTATTGATGGTACATTGATAGCAGTAATAGGAATAGGAAAGTGAGCCTGGAAGTAAAAAAGTTACAGCATGATAGTATTGCAGTCCTCACTTTTACTTATGGAACTGAAGCTTGGACCTCATTGGAAGGATGCAGATCAAGAGTGAAAGCAGTGGCAATGAGGTATTTATAGAGGCACATTTGGAGTTACATAGAGAGATAGGCCGACAAATGAGGAAGTAGTGTTGTGATGTGGATGTGGTTGTGATTGACAATGCTAAGAGAAAAGTCTTTGAAATGGTTTGGTTATGTGGAGAGTTTGGAGTATGAGAGACTAGCTAGAAGAGTATATGTGAGTGAGGAGGAGGGAGAAACCAAGGATGAGACAGAGGAATGGAGTGGAGAAATAAACTAGAGAAGAGGTGTGGGTTGGAGGGAGGGTAGCCGATGGGAGAGGACTAGGTGACTTGGAGGTAATTTGTTTGTGGCCACCCCTTATGGGATTAAAGCATTTAGCAGCCATGATGGAAGTTGCATCCCCAGGATCATCTGAATGTAAACCCAATGGGCTGCAAGTGAGAGTTGCTCTCCTTCTGCAGTCCATCATCCTCCTTTTGGCAGATAGGGAAGGAATGGAGGAATATTGTTAATCTGGGTAGTTCCACTGCCACCAAGTTAAGGTGTCGATCCAGCACTGGTTTGCCAATTTCCCATGATTTACAGTAGCAGGTGTATGAAAAAGTTGTGGTATGGAACCCAACTATGACAGAAGGACTTTCTGTATCAGACTATCTCTATATCTTTCTGTGTGTTGGCCAGATTCTGTTTATTTTATTCCTGTTCAATTCTCTTTTTGTATGTTTCTTTCCCCTTTCTCTCCAGTTCCATTCCAATTCCCTTCTGTTCCTATATCTTCCTTTCTGCCTTCTCCCCAATCCCATTCCTCTCTTCCTTTTTCCCCTCTCTCCTATTCACATTCATCTTTCTTAAATTTGTATGTCTCTTGTTTCCTCCCCTCTCTCCATCCATGTCACTCGGATACACTCTCCTATAGGATCAATCTCTCATTCTGTGTCTGTGTGTTTACTGATGTTTTTGCTACCTTGACAGTGACCCCAATGACCTGACGGAACTGCGGCGCATCACAGGCGTCTGTCCACAGCACGATGTTGTCTTCATGAAACTCACTCCACTGGAACACCTCCGCTACTTTGCTCAGATTAGGGTGAGTTTGAAACTGAATTTTTCTTTGCCTCGTAGCTGACGTGATAGGTGAGTGGTTAACGTTGATAGCTACTAAGTGGCCAGCCCAAAATACCACCTAGGGCAGGTAACTTTGATAACTTGGGTGATGCTCTGACCTTGTATCCTATGGTTGAGGGTGAATAACCCACTACAGGCTATAAGACCAAAGTTATGAATTTGACCACTTTGGTTTAGTGCGTCATGACATCCGCCTCCACCTCTACCTTTTATTCACACTAGTCCTTTCAGCCATAAGATATTTGTTATTGACTTGTTCCTGTTTTTATCACATAATCTTATTCAGCTTGAGAGAGACTTTCTGAACTGGAAGGGTTAGATCTTACCTTCATTAACCTCTTTTCTATGAGAGTGTTCTACTCAGGTGGTGAAAATTATCAAATAGCAGTAGGAATAAAATAAAAAAAAAGATGTATTTGTGGTGAAGAGGTTAACCCCTACAGACTGCATTTTTGTAAAGTTATGTTCCACCCGAGCCTCAATTCAAGGTCGAATTTTCAACTTTTACCAAGGAAAAAAAGATTTTCTTACAGATTTCAAGAGCATGAATTTGCACACGTGAAAATGCCAGTCTCAGTCCCCCAGGCCTGATGGTTACCACAAAATTGCCCGTCAATATAAAAGTGCCCCCTTGCATTAAGAGAGACAACAAAATATCAGCAGAAACCTAATTTTTTACTAGAGAACCGTACCAGAGTCAATGATATCAATGTAAAATATGTTTCTGTTGCTGAAACTAGGTGCAGGAGTTAGTATGAGAGTTAAAAAAAGAAAAAAAGGAAAAGAAAATGGTGAGCGTAGACACACAGACCAATCATGGCAGGGAAATTACCGCGTCATACTGGAGACAAAGGATAAGGAGGGAGGGAGGTGGAGGTGGGGTTGGGGATCTCTGGTGGGGGTGAGGGGGATGAGTCACACTCCCAATGTGGGGGAGGTGGTGTGAGGGGTATTATGGTGGGAGGAAACACGCACAAAGCAGTCATAGCAGGGAAATTGCCACATCATTTGATATAAAGGGAGGGTGGAAGGAGGTGGAGGGGGGGCTCAGGGGGGGGGAGTGGCATGAGACATCCCCCCATACAATGTAGATGTGATATTGGTGAGTAGTTTGGGTGGGAGGGGACAGAGTGGACCGTATCCAATCAGCCAGAGGTAGGTGGAGAGGTGGCTGGGGGAGGGGGGGGCCCCCTCAGAGACCAGGTGAGGGGGCAGGATCTTCCTCCCCACCACCTCTTCTAGTTCTGATTGGGTAGGAGCCATTTACATTATTAAAGGGGCTGGCTTAGTGCTCGGTAGTTTTTGACAGACCGTCAGTCATAGGACTTTACATGGCAAACCTGCAAGCTGATAATCGTCAGTCACAGTACTTTAAGGGCTAAAACGGTAATAGACAGTCCCATATCACCCCATGCAAGGTGTGGGGTCCTGGTGACAAACAGACTCATGACCAGTCCTTCTTATAACTCAGATTTTGAAGTGTAGAAAGAACAAGAGACCTGGAAATATTCTACACTCCTTTTCCTTCTCTATCCTACAAAAAAACAAAAAATCACATGTGACAGTTCTCTCTGTATTATTAACATTAGTGTTTGTAGAAAAGATAAGAGACAAGATTCTACACCTTCTTTGTCCTTCTTGCAAGTCAATCTGATTGCAGAAAGTATATTATGGTACACTAATCTAGAATATGTCAAGGTAAATTGTTGATGTGGTCCCAGGCTCGGTTCCCATGTGAACCCAGTGACTGCAGGGTTCAGTTGCCCTTCTCTTGCAGTAATTTCAGGGGACAGGGAAGTAACTGGAAATCATTTGTACAAGCAAGCAGTTGAGCTCCCAAGTTATACTGATGCAGTCACATGAAAGTGCCCCTCTGTAGCTCTGTAATGGTAAATGACAGACTTAATCACCAGGTGGAATAACATGACTGATTGCCTTCCCTGTAAAAAGAACACTTCCATGTCCACAACTACTTTTGTTGATGGGTGGGGCTAGCTTTCCTGCTTTTCTGTCCTTGCCTGTGACTCATAGGTTGTGGTAGTTACATTAGTTATAGCCTACCCTACAAAAAGCTGCCCCTAAAGGACTGATAGGTTTGCTACTGCTTGCTTTCCTTTACATTCTTTTGTGTCCGTTTACTGTATGTTTGGTGACTTAGTGATACTGGCAGTGAATGGTTTTGTGCATCATAGTGATGCTGGTGATAACACTGCCACTAATGATGATGATGTATAACAGGGAGTGCAGGCAGACAAACTGGATGAAGTGGTAGAACAAACCCTGAAGGAGGTGGATCTGTACAGTAAAAGAAACTCCCTTGCCATGGATCTGTCAGGTATGTCATATGCAACCTTAGTATCTATCTGTCTATCTATTGCCAGACGCCATAATCCAGTAAGGGGTGGCCATTTGACTTTGAGTTATTTGTTTTACGGGGAGGGGCACTAACCCTCCACCAACCCACATGTTGACACGTAGGGAGCACGTATGGTTTGGTTATATGGTTCCACCCAGCGTTGTAAATGGTTTCTTGGCTTACAGGAAACCATTTGGCTTATCACTCAATATAAAGCTTCCTGTAAAGGAAAGAAAATAAGAAGTGACAAGAAAGATGGAAGAAATAGGAAGAGAGGAGGGCATGCACAGAAAAAGAATGATAAAGGCTAAGGAAGAAGTAGGCAGCACTACATCAAGTGAGTGGATGATGGTTGCCACCACCTACCACTAACTACCAGTAAAACCTTGATAAGCCATAATTTTAGAAAATGTTTGTTAATGACTGAGCAAAAAAAAAAAAAAATAACAACAACTTCATAATAAGTGGTTAGAGAGATAACTTTTTGTCAGAAATGATGCAGGTTCAGCTCCAAGCTTGGACAGGGAACAGTTTGATGATCTGAAGTTAGTTAAGACAGACTTTACTGATCTGCACAGGACCCATTGACGTGTCACAAAAACGCTGCCATTAATGCCATCGCATCCCTTGTGAATGGCACAACCTTAGCATGTTTCGATTTTGATGGTTAATAATTGTGCCGAAGCAGTGGCATATAGGACTACAAAGTCTCAGGGAACAGGCTTGTATACTTTTCTATCTATCTATCTATCTATTGCCAGACGCCTCAATCCCGTTTGGGGTGGCCACAAACAAATCGCCTCCAAGTCGCCCTGTCCCCTGCCATTTCACTGCCCTGCTCCCAACTCACACCCCCCTCTCTCATATACCTCTCCACCCCATCCCTCCATCTCATCCTCGGCCTCCCCCTCCCTCTTCCCCCCTCCACCTCACTCACATACACTCTCTTCGTCAGTCTCTCACCCTCCATCCTCTCCACGTGGCCAAACCACCTCAGTGTGTTCCTCATAACGCTTCCTATCACATCCACATCCACACCACAACGCTCCTTTATATCCTCATTCGTCAGCCTGTCTCTCCACGTGACTCCACAGGCTCCTCTTAAATAACTCATTTCCACTGCTCTCACTCTTGACTTGTGTCCTTCCAACAATGTCCAAGCTTCACTCCCGTACGTTAGAGTTGGTATCACAATACTGTCATGTAGTAACTTTTTCACTTCCATGCTCACTTCCCTGTTTCTTATCACTGCTTTCAAGGAACCAGCAACCTTTCTTCCCTGCTGTACCCTTTCAAGCACTTCACCCTCCAAACCTCCATCCTTACTCATCACACTACCCAAATACTTAAACGTACTCACATTTTCCAATTCCTCACCATCTAACCTCGCTGTACATTCACTAACTTCACCTCTCTCAAAGACCATCACTTTACTCTTCCCTACATTCACCTTTAGGTTCCGTTTCTTACACACTCTCTCAAACTCATCCACCAAGCCTTGCAGCTCCCCTTCGTCTTCACTCAACAACACAGTATCATCTGCAAACAACAGTACAGGGAGTTTCCAAACACTATCCTCTCTCACCAGGGCCACTCCAACATCCACTACCCTACCTTGTACCTCTTTTATTACCCCATCCATGTACAGATTGAACAACCATGGAGACATGACACATCCCTGTTTCAAACCAACTTTCAAAGAGAAAAATTCACTTAGTTCACCATCCACACGCACTGCAGCCTTCGCACCATCGTACATACTCTTCACAGCATTCAACAACTTCCCATCTACTCCATATATTCTTAACACTTTCCACAATCCTTGTCTATCCACCCTGTCATATGCTTTCTCCAAATCCATGAAAGCCGCATACAACTTCTTTCCCTTCTCTAGAAACTTTTCCACTAAAGATCTAAGAATGAATATCTGATCTACACAACCTCTTCCCTTCCTAAAGCCTCCCTGTTCTTCTCCAACTAATTTCTCTGTTCTTTCTCTAACTCTGTCTATAAGTATCCTACCATACACTTTTCCTATTATACTAAGAAGACAAATGCCCCTATGATTACCACACACTTCTTTTTTCCCTTTTCCTTTGTACAAGGGAATAATTATACCTGACTTCCAATCCTCCGGGACTCTACCTTCCTCCCAGGCCAATCTGCACATCTTCCACATCCATTCTACTACTATCTCTCCCCCATGCTTCAGCATTTCACCACACACTCCATCAATTCCTGGGGCTTTCCCTGATTTAACTTTCTTCATTGCTTCCACAACTTCTATCCTACTGATTTCTTCCTGTCTTCTCACCTCCCTCCTTCTCCCAGCCATTCCCCAGCCACTTATACTCGCATTACTTCCATCCTCTACGTTCAACAATTCCTTAAAGTGTTCTCTCCATCTGCTCACTTTTTCTGCCTTCTCCACTAGTAATCTACCATTTTTATCTTTCACTCCCCTGCTAACTTCACTTCCACCCTGTCTTACTCTTTTCACTTCTCTCCAGAACATTTTCTTACAGTCCCTCCACTTTACACTCAAATTCCTTCCAAATTCCTCATCCACTCTCTTCTTACTCTCTCTTACTAATCTTTTTCACCTCTCTTCCTTTCCACATATAACTCTCTCTTCCGCCTCTCAACTTCTTCCACGCCCCTATTTCTCACCCATTCATTGTATGCTTTCTTCTTTTGTGCCACAGCCTTTTTCACCTCTTCAGTCCACCACGCTGTTCCTTGCACCCCCCTCCGCCTTCTCTTCCTTCCACACACCACATCACATGCTGCACATATTTCTTCTGTAAATATCTTACACACACCTTCCACGTCTCCCATCTGCTCCAACTCATATTTGCCCAATCGTTCCTCCACTTCTCTTTTATACTCTGCCTTTATCTCATCCTCTTGTAACCTTTCCACTCTCCTTGCAACTACTCCTTCCTCTCGTCTTTCCCTTCTTCTATTCCTCCATCTCACTTGCATCCTAATTCTGGCCACCACCAAGTAGTGGTCAGAAAGTCCACTCCCCCAACCTCTATACACTCTTGCATCCTTTACACATCTTCGCATCCTTTCATCCACACACACATAATCAATCATTGCCTTCCTTTCATTCAGTTCACCACCCACCCTTCTCATCACTCGCCATGTATACCTGTGTATCATTTTATGCCTGAAGAGGGTATTGGCTATCACCAACCCCCTCCCAGCACAAATGTCCACTAACGCACTCCCATTCTCATCTATCTCGGCAGGCACACCCCACTCACCAACTATTCCATCCACCTTCATATTACCAACTTTGCCATTCATATCACCAATCAAAAACACTCTCTCATTCCTTCCAAACTTTTCCATGCACACTTCCACATTTGTCCAGAACTCTTCTCTCACTCTTCTAGCACGATCTTGCGTTGGCGCATACACACACACAATCGCCCACATTTGTATTCCAACTTTCAACTTTACCCACACAATCCTTGACCCAACTGATCCATACTGTCTTATTCTCTTCTTCCATCTTTTACTCACAACTATACACACTCCTTCCTTTGCCCTCTCATTCTCATCTACTCCTGCACATATACCCCATAGTTATAGGGGGAAAAAAAGTTACCAGTAGTAGATCGGCAACTAATAATGGATCAAGTTTATATGAACCCTTTTGCTGCAGTTGGTACACTGGTATTTTACTGTAGGCTGAACACACACAGTTTTATTCAGGTACCGGTAACAGATATTTGAGCGATACAAAAATTAATGACGTCAGTTTTCAACTCCCCTTACTACTGGAATATCTCTCATCTGAACAAAATTGTGTTGTTGCAGCATGAGTATTAGGTATTGTAGCCCCAGCTTCATCTCTGTGTGAACCCATTGGACTACAGTCCCATCTGCAGTCTTCCATCCTCCTTTCAGGAGACAGGGAGAATGTTAGGAGTATTTGTATAACTGAACAGTGAAACTGCCTAGTTATATCAGTGCCAACATGTGAAGGCGTCCCTATCCAGCGCTCTGTAACCTGAGTAAAATAATTTTATCCATACCTTTCCATAGAAGTGGAAGGATTAAAGGCAGACTATATTGTTTTCCACTTAACTTGGTTTAAAATTGCCGTTTCTCCATTGTGAATGCTGCATTGTGGCAATAGATTAACATCAGAAGATGATGCTAGTCATGAAGAGGTGATATGGAAAGGATGTACAGTAGAGCAATAGTGCTGCATTTTACCACTATTGGGCAGTGTGAAATAGGCAGAAAAAGGACAAAAGTCAGGGCCAGGTTAAGTTAAAATTATTATAACTGTATTTCCCAAACTGCAGGTGGTCAGAAGAGGAAGCTGTCTATTGGTATCGCTATAATTGGTGATCCGAAGATAATTTTCCTGGACGAGCCAACAGCAGGTGTGGATGCTTATTCTCGCAGGAAGCTGTGGGGCCTATTGAAGAACCGGAAAGAAGGCAAGGTAAGCATCTGACAGATCTATTATTAATAACTAGAGAATGAGAGATGGACTAGGAGAGTGTATGTGAGTGAAATGAAGGGGAGAGAGGGAGGGAGAGGTTGGGGATAGAGTGGAGGGATGGGGTTGAGAGATATGTGAATGAGGCTGGTGTGAGTGTGAAACAGTAGGGACTTTCGCGGAACAGGAAGGAAGGCAAGCTGAGTAACTGACCCGGTATTATTAAAACTTTGAGAAAGAGAGATTGAATAGGAGAGAGTATGTGAGTGAGATGAGGATGGAAAGGGAAAGGGGAGACCAAGGGGAAGGTGGTGGGAGGGAGTGGAGAGGTATGTGAATGAGAAAGGAAGGCAAGGTGAGCAACTGATCATCATCATCATCATCATTGTCGTCATCATAGTCATTAATAATCAGTCATCATCATCATCATCGTCATCAGCATCTGGACCTCCTTTCCCACCTTAGGGCAAGGAGAGGAGTAGCACATCCAGACAGCCTAAGTCTGCCCAGTCCAATGGGCCATGCTTCCATTCACTCATCGTTCAAGCCCCTGGAATCCTGGTTCTATCTGATACGCCATAAACTTTCACCATATTCCATTGCTTCACTTAAATATATCCGATACAGTCAATCTGGACACTGTCACATTAAAACGGGGTGCCAAATCCCTGATCATGCACTTCTCCATGCAACATTCATCCAGGCAGCTCGATCTCTTGTCAGTCCCCTAGCCTAACCGACTTCCATACCTCTTTTCCTCACACACTCATCCACCATATCTCTCCACCTTCTCCTTGGCCTACCTCGTCTCCCCCCTCCTTCAAATTCACTCAGATATACCTTTTTCACCACTCTCTTGTTATCTATTCTCTCCACATGACCATACCATCTCAGTACACTCTCTTCGATTCTGGTGTCCACCGACTTCCTCATTCCGCATCTTTCACAAATCACATTACAGTATTTCATATCCTATCCACCCTCTGTACTCCACATACATTCCTCAGCAGTCCCATCTCCACTGCACTTACTCCTGACTTTTCATGCCACACCATATTCTCACATTCCTGGTTAAAGTTGGCACTAACACTCCTTCATGTAAGCCTCGTGCAGCTGCAACACGCAAGCCTCTGTTTCTTATCAAGGCCTTCATAGCATCAACTACTTTTCTTCCTTGTGTCACTGTACTTTCCACTTCTTCTGCACATTTCCTCTCTTCTCTATCACTGTACCAAAGTTTTTGAACTCTCTTACCAGTTCCAGTCTCTCTCCGTTCACTGTAACATCACACTGGGATTCACCTTCTCTCTCAATAACCATCACTTTACTCTTTTTTACATTTACTCTCAAGGCATGATGCCCACAGACATTAACAGAATTCTGCAATGGTCTACCAAGTTCTTGTCTGGTATTTGCAAGTAGTACTGCATCATCAGCATACAACAAATTTGAGATATTCCGTCCATCACCATTCATTACCAATACCATCCCTCTCTGTATTACTCGTGTTTCTACTTCTCTTATCACCCCATTCATATATATATATTGAACAACCATGGGGACATCACACAACCTTGCTGCACGCCCACACCGATCATGAACCATTCACTTAGATTCCCAATTACCCATACACATCCTTCATTGTCATTATAAAAACTCTTGACAGCACCTAGCAGCTTACCATCTACACCGTATATGCACAGTACCTTCCACAATCCTTCTCTGTCCACTTTGTCGTATGCTTTTTCCAGATTCATGAATGCTATAAACACCTTATGGTCCTTCTCACTAGCCTTCGTCACTATCTGTTATTCCACAAATATTTGATCCATTGAGACTGAGGATGTGTTCTTATTTACAGGTAATCCATATTATATGTAAAGGATTTGTTCCAGGATATCACAACTTTCCCCATGCAACTCATCTGGTTCTGTCATTTAGAAGAAACTGGCAGTTCAGCTTTGTAGATGCAGTAGCAGTGGATAAGCACTTCTTTAGTTTTTAACCCTGCCTTGCTCATCACCTCATATGAGGCGATATACAGGCCACCCCTGACTGCGCTGATCACCTCATATGAGGCAATGGGTCTCTGCGTCATAATTTCAAGCACGAGGAAATGCCAGTGGTTTCCATGGGAACGTTGAGTCTCCCTCTGTGCCATCAGAGCTGTTGCCAATCCCTACCACACCGTAGTTGCCAAATACTGCATATTTAGTAATTCATTTCTCATTTGTAGCCCAGCAATGGCGGACTCATGCCTGTCTCTATCCTGCGGTGTTGGCAACTTGTCGCCGCCCTCACACGATCCCAAGAGGTGCAAATTACAAAAGATGAGGTTGATGAAAAGTTCGAGCTCAGAAACACTTGATCTGATGACAAAAAATCACTTCCTTGAAAGCAGTGATAAGAAACAAGGAAGTGAACATGGAAGTGAAAAGCTAGTACATGACAGTATTGTGATACCAACTCAAACATATGGAACTGAAGCTTGGACCTTGTTGGAGGGCCAGAAGTTGAGTGAGAGCAATGGAAATGAGTTATTTGAGAGGAGCCTGTGGAGTCACATGGAGAGACAGACTGACAAATGAGGAAGTGAACGAGCATTTTGGTGTGGATGTGGATGTGGTAGGAAGCGTTAGGAGAAACACACTGAGGTGGTTTGGACATGTGGAGAGGATGGAGAATGAGAGACTGATGAGGAGAGTGTATGTGAGAGAGGTGGTGGGAGGGGAAGAGGATGGGGGAGGTCAAGGATGAGATGGAAGGATGGAGTGGAGAGGGGGATGTGAGCTGAGAGCAGGGCAATGAAATAGCGGGGGACAGGGCGACATGGAGCTGATTAGTTTGTGGCCACCCCTTACAGGATTAATGTGTCTGGCAATAGAGAGATAGATTTTTTAAAAAAGAAAAAAAGAATATCCAAAAAGAATAACTCGGAGAAGGTAACCAGGTTGGTAAGAATTAGCGTGGCGGGGGTTAATGGCAAAATAAGATAGGCTGTTTATAGTACCTCACCCCCATTGGTAGGTGAGAGAGAGAGAGAGAGAGAAAAAAAGTCAGGGTGATTGTGATGACCATGATGAATTATAATGTTGTGATGCTGGTGGTGCGGTTGATTAATTGATTGATTACACTAAAAAGATTGTGTCAGTGTAACAACAGAGGTCATTGTGGTGATGCTGGTAATGGTGGTGTGTAATGACATTGATGATGATGATGATGATGACAATGATGAATAAGAGTCCCCCCTTCCACCCCCAAGGTAATCTTGCTGACAACTCACTTCATGGATGAGGCGGACATCTTGGCAGATCGCAAGGCCATCATGTCTCAGGGCAGACTACGGTGCTGTGGCACCTCACTCTTCCTCAAGAACAAGTTTGGCCTCGGATACCACCTCACGTATGTTGTTTTTATGCATTTCTGGCCTGTGTTTTGAGTGGTATAGGAGGCTTCATATCACCTCCTAGTGATTTATTAAGCCTACTACATCTTGTTATCTTCTTGTATGTTATGTCTTTTGCATATCAGCATAGATTTAGATTCAGTCTCCTCAATAACAGGTATGACCCATGTTGTCACTTCACATGTGTTCATATTTTTGCTTTAACCCTTTTACTGGTGCTGGAGAGGGATGTCTTACATGGTAACACCAATATACCTGGGTAGTTCCACTGCCTGATTATACTGTACATGCCTCCCTCAACTCTGACCTTCTGCCCAAAAAGAGGCCGGTGGACTGCTGGAGAAGGGCAATTCCAGCTGGCAGTGTACTAGGCTCAGGTTTCAAGTGAACCTGGGGCTACAACAGTACTACTAAGGGCCATATTCTAAGTGACATAGAGGCTTTTATAGTACCCCTTAGCTATTTATATGGATTCATTTCAGTACTGGGTATTTTCTTTTATATCATTGTGGTATATTAAGGTGTAATGTTCAGAATAAATCACTAAGAAAGAGGTGTTACAGAATTTCCAAAGCCTTAATTCATTTGACTACAGGGAGTTTCTTTGAGGTGAATACCTTGATTTCATTTTGCATAAATTGGTGTAAGATAAGAATATCTTTGTGCACGGCCAAGCATTTACTAGCATATGAAGATTGTTTGTTGCTGAATCAAATCAAATGGTGCCTTGTTGCCTCATAAGTATCCCCATATTGAGGGTGGCCATGGTACACCTGATGCTATCTCTGAACTGGAAGCTAAACCAAGTGCCTAAACCAGCTGATTACTTATCATTTACTGGAATCTGTTGGGAGAAAAGACATTCAGGATATGTAATAAGATTTGTAATTGTGCGAGTTTCATTTTGGACTTTGGCTCTGTTTACATGTGAGTAAATTTCCCTCCTTAACGTAATAATTGTGGCTAGTTACCAAGTTTGTAGCCAAGTTTCTCACTCACAGTAGTACCTCCCAGGGCTAATGGCAGCTGAAATAAGTTGCAAAGTAGGTAATGGATAAGTGGAGGATTAACCCTGAGCCTGGGTATCATCTCACTTGTATGTTGCAGTCCTCAGTATTAACCCCTCCAGCCAGTGAACTTTTTTTTTAGCAGTATTAGTGCTTTCTTTTTCTTTATATTTTGGACCCCATCTCACCCCATCCTTAGGTGGAAAAAAGAAGTCTGGATGATGATGGTGATGACAGTGATGATGGTGACAAGTGACATTGGTGGTGATGATGATGTGATAATTCAGACAAATCAGCTGTGGAAGTAGCTTTACTGTTCATTCAGCCCCTCACTTAAACTCGAAGATTTATGAGGGCCAAATGCTACTTTAAGTGAAACAGCTTTAAGTGAGACATGCTTCTGGCTCATGATAGAGGTTACAAGCACAAAACCATTCATATCTGATACCACAGCAGCCTTATAATGAATCACAAAACTTTAAGTAAAAAAGAAAAAAAAAAATTGTAGTCGATCAGGAGTGCGAATGGTAAGTGAATTTCTGGCCAGTTTCACTGTCGTACTCTATACTGTTAATTTGTTCTCCCTTTTCTGTGTGTTTTTCTCTTTCTTTGCTTTATGAACCCTGCCTCACCCTAATCTTATGTGGGAAAAAGAGGGCTGGATGATGAGGATGGTGGTGGTGATGATGCTGAGGAGGAGGGAGGGAGGATAATGACGACGTACCCATATCATCAGGTTGGTTGTGTCTGAGAGTGTGGTGCCAGAAACAATCACAGGAGAGCTACAGAAAACTATCACGGATGTCCAGATGGTTCGCTTCTACGGCAAAGAGATGTCGTTCCTCCTTCCCAGTAACTCGGCCACGCAGTTCCCAACGCTTTTCTCTCTACTGGACAAATATATCAGCAATCCAGACATCAACATTGGGATTGAAGGCTATGGGATTTCCATGACGACGCTTGAGGAGGTGGGTGTGGGTGAATGTTTTGCTCTTGTGTCACTTGGATATTTTCTTCTCTGTACTGCCTAGCTAGGGAAGGTTGTACTGTTGTTTGGTTAGTACTGTGTTTCAAAGTTTCGTTCCATTGTGAAGTGTGGTAGTTTGAGTTTTTTTTTGTGTGTGTGTATATGTGTGTGTGTGTGTGTGTGTGTGTGTGTGTGTATGTGTGCATATCATTGCACACACACACACACACACACACACAAACGTGCATACAAGATATAGCACTCTTTTACAACACACTGACTTTTCAAAAACTCTATATCTCTTTGTCATCATCACCACCACCATATCCATCTCACTCCATATAATCTTCCACAAGGTATTCCTGACCCTGAACGATGAGAATGAAGGCGGGGACCTGAAATCCATTGACAACCTTGGCCAGCAGATGATACAAGAACGATCCCCCTCGGCCTCTCCCATCCACCAGGCCTCCAGCGTCCAGCCAGCCATGGAGCAGAATGGGGTCGATACAAAGACTGCAGATGTGGCTGGGTTCGCTATTGATGCTGTGGAAGTAAAGTAAGGAAAAGATATAAAGTGGAGTAGAGTATGGATTAGATACAAATTGAAGTAAAGCTTGGAATAAATAAAAATTGAAGTAAAGTTAGGGATAGATTATAAATGAAATAATGTTGGGGAGAGAATGTAGATGAAGTGATGCTGGGGAGAGGTTTTAAATGAAATACTTGGGAGATTTGAAATGAAGTGATGTTGGGGAGAGATTTGAAATGAAGTGATGTTGGGGAGAGATATTAATTGATGTTGGGGAAAGATTTTAAATAAAATGATGTTGGGGAGAGATTTTGTATGAAGTGATGTTGGGGAGAGATTTAAAATTAAGTGATGTTGGGAGAGATTTTAAGTGAAGTGATGTTGGGGAGAGATTTTAAATGAAATGATGTTAGGGAGAGATTTTAAGTGAAGTGATCTTGGGGAGAGATTTAAAATTAAGTGATATTGGGGAAAGATTTTAAATGAAATAATGTTTGGGAGAGATTTTAAATGAAGTGATGTTAGGGAGAGATTATAAATGAAGTAATGTTGAGGAGAAATTTTAAGTGAAGTGATGTTAGGGAGAGATTTTAAATGATTAAATGTTGGGGAGAGATTTTAAATGAAGTAAGGTTGTGGAGAGATTTTAAATGAAGTAAGGTTGGGTGAGATTATAAATGAAGTGATGTTGGGAAAAGAGTTTAACCCTTTAAACGCGGCCGTGTACGGCCGATCCCCCCCCTTGTGGCGGGGTTGTAGCGGGGTCTGAGTACCTGTGGGAAAATATTTGCCAAAAATCAGAGATTAACCCTAGAACATTAAAATTTTTATGGCATATAGTACTTACATTCAGCTTTCTCCTGAGACAGGTGTTGAGCCTTCGTGGACTACCAAAGGACTTGTGGAGACTTGCAAAGTTGGGTAACAAAGTCTTCACTTTCACACCTCCAGCAACCCGGTTTCCCCTCTACCACAGCCTCAATCTGTCACAGTACACTTTATACAACAACGTACAGATAGTTTGGAATCCGTATTTGTACAATAAACACTGAAAATAAGGCTACAATCAACGGAGCCTACGACCGACATGCAGCACGTCGGCGATCTTCCCGTCACTGAACACACATTTCCCTTTTCACAGCTAAAAACACGTATACTACATTATTTTCCTTCATAGTACTTCCCAAAGGCTTGCTTGGCACTATTACGGCCCTAAAAATCGCTGTCACTGCCAGTATTGTGAAGCGGGAATGAGAAAGACCACCGCGGCGCGATTTTATTCTGCCTTACGGCAGGCACTTTATTCTCGCTCCTGTCGGCCACTCGCACTTCATTTCTATCGCTCGCTTTCACTCTAGCTGTCAGTTTAGTGCCTTATTCATCAGTGTCACTGTCATTAGTTATAAAAATAATATTTTCTACACAACAAATTGTCACTGTCAGAACATAGAATAGGAACATATGCTTTCAACTTCTTACACTGGATTGACTGTCACTCGCAATACTTATATTATTACTATGTACAATTATTTACACCAAAAAACACTGTCACTGTCAGTGCTTTTACAAGTACATACACTAATTTACACTCATCAGACTGTCACTGTCAGTACGTAAAAGAAAACTAAACACTAGTATCACTGTCACTCTCAGTATTATTTCCAAGAATCTTACCCTTATTTTCAATATCTAGTCAGGCTGTGGTAGTCAAAGAAACACGGGTAAGCACAGAGGGGAACTTTGCACTCTTTGCACTGCAAGGAGGTGCGCCTAAATGTTCTGTCTTGCCTGGTAGTGTGGCTGCACACATGACACCTCCTGAGTGCTTTTCCCCTCTTGGCAGTGGCAGGCAATGGCTCCAGGCGGTGTCGCTGAAGGTAGTCCTGGCACTGTAGGCAGTCTGGAGGTGTGTGTGAGTGGCGTCTGGGACCTGATGGCAGTACCTGCCCAAAACGCTGAAGCAGCCGGTACACACAAGTCTTAGAAAAATGCCGGAGAGAGTAGTTTGCTGGCTTCCTGTTCTTTTTCTTATACAGGATGAAGGCGTTCAGCATGCACATATCAAACAAGTGCAAGAACACCTTCCTGTACCAACGACGGTTCCTCCTCAGGCAGTCTATCTCTCCGATCATCATATCAGACTTGTCCACCAGCCGCATATTGACGTTGTAGTCAATCACAGCATCAGGCTTCATCACAGGATCGCCAGTCCTTCTGTTGACCTTCCCTGTGGCTTGCATTTCCCCCTTCTGAACTGTGGTGAGCACATTGACGATTCTCTTATCGTGCCACCTGATCGCCAGCATTTTGTCCGATTTTTTCAGGTGCACGTCTCCCCGCTTTGATCCTTCAGCCTCGGGGAAGGCAGGGTAGTGTGCCGTATTGCTCCGGACAGTGCCACAGGATCTGACGCCGTGTTCTGAAGGGTACTTGGTGAGTTTGGGAGCTGTATAATAATTGTCCGTATACAGGACATGATTCCCTCCAAAGTACTTTTCCAAAAGCACTTTCACCACAGAACCAGAGAATCCAAGGGGGTCAGTCTTGTCCAAGTCCACATTGCTGGCGGTGTAGATAACGAAGTCTAGGATTAACCCCGTCTTGCAGTCGCACAGCACGAAAAACTTTATTCCAAAGCGGTGGCGTTTGCTAGGAATATACTGCACGAACCGAAGACGGCCCCTGAACAAAACCAAGGACTCGTCAATCACAACTTTCTTGAAGGGCCGAAGGAACGTCATAAACTTGTCCTTGATCAGGTTCAGGATTCCCCTCACTTTCCATAATGGGTCAGTTTGGGAAGGCTCATCGTTGTTGACAAAGTGAAGGTAAGTCATGAGTTGCCTGAAACAATCACGACTCATGTATTTGTTGAAGATGGGTGTGGGGCAAAGATCATCAGCACTCCAGTATTCCACGAGCTTGTGCTTCCAGTTATGTGGCATGAGAAGCATCAAGCCGATGAATACAAATAGTTCCCGGATCGTCACAGGAACCCATGCTGCCATCCGCGACGTGGATGGCGTTGCAGCGTCACCTTCACCTTCACGAACTGCAGCAGATTGCCCTTTGTACCTGTTCGTCTCAGTACAAATCTGCTCCATGACTTCGTTATCCAGGAAGGCCAACAGTTAGTCCAGACATTCACCATCCTCTGGGACAGGGAAGTCAGCCTGTATCCCACACCCACTGGCATCAAAGGGCAGATCTTCTGGCACAAAATCTGAGCCCTCAGACCACACGAAGGCATCCAGAGTGCCCTGCCTAGGCTGGGAGGTGGTGGGGGCGGCGGGGGGTGAGGCAGGCCGTGTGACAGTGGGTGAGGCAGTGGTTGAGGCAGGCCGTGTGGCAGAGGCTGTGCTAGGTCGTGTCTGTGTGGTGGTGGTGGTGGTGGGGAGATAAGGAGAAGGTTCAAGGTCACTCGCAGTGGCCTGAGTGGTGAGTTGCCTCGTGCGAGTAACCTTACCACTAACTCTAACACTAGGCAACACTTTCCTACTCCTACCAGCATGGACACGGGGCCTACGGAAACCTCTACGTAAACCAGACTGCTTACTTCCCTTCCGAGGTGGTGAAGGAGACTCAGAACTCTGGAGAAAGCACAGCAGACGAAGATGACGAGAGAATGGGGCTGGGAGTGCGAGGCGTTATGGCGGCGGCGTGACCTGGTGTAGGGGACAATGGCCGGTCTGAGGAAGACAATGGCTGGGAAGCGGGGTTACCACTTTGTCTCCTCTTGGCCTCCTTTCCATACACTAGTCCCCTTTTCACTGGAGCCTTGCCTGTTGAGGTGCTGGGCACAGGAATTGTCACTTCAGGCACCTCAGACTCAGCACTCGATAGAGTGTCTGACTCGGCAAGGCTCGATAACACTCCGACGTCACTACCATAATCCATTGACGCTTTCAACAATTCAATGCCTATAGCCGAGTCACTAAGGCCCTTAGCAGTTCCTAGTAAGGGTTTGGACAGGGTGGAGGTCACAAAGCCCTTTTTCGGAGGGCTGGAAGGCACAGACTCGGAAGAGCTTGAGTGAGACATGGTGTCACCTTCAAAGATTGTGATAAACTGACGCTAAACAGGGGCAAACCGCGGGAAAAAATGCTAGTGTGACAACTGGGGAAACAAGCGTTTCCAATTAGCAAAAAGTGCTTGCGAGAGGAAGGTGCAGATTGATACGTCTGAGCTGTCCGCGCGCTGCCATATCGCACGACGAGGGAGGGCCGGGCAGCGGTGCGTGGGTGGGTAAAAAAAATGATACTTGGCAACAACCGAGGTCAGTGGTACAAAGGTCAAGTGTGCTAAAAGTAGCTAAAGGGTGGTGGTACTGATAGACAATACCAGCTGGAGCCTGCTTGCCCGCGGTTATTCAAAATTTACTAGAATCGCAAACGCGACGATCCACCGTTATGTCCTTTTCGCCGAGCGTCGCAAACACGACGATCCGCGTTTAAGGGGTTAAATGAAGTAAAGTTGAGGGTAGATTTGAAGTATAATTAGAACAAGCCTTTAGCAAAGACGTATCTCCACCATGTGGTAAAGAATTTATAGATATGCAGTACTGTAATAAGTATGGGAATTTCATATAGTGAGGCATAAACTAGGACTCACACATTATCTTTCTTTAAGAAGTAAAGTTGATCCAGCAAGTACTGTTGTGTCCAAGCTACAGCTACAGGTATACCTTGATATACGATAGCCCTTGATCCGATACCCCGGCTTAACGATGGGGGTAGAAATACCACCATACCCCGCCTAATGATGGCCAAACCCCAGTTTAACGATGGGTTTTGATGTTTTTTTTTTTATCTATTTGATGATATTTTAGACTAAAATTGTGTGTTTAGGTTGCTTTATAAACAGTTTTTGGACTTAATGTGTTTCAGCCATAGGTGGGGTGAACATTGTCATTTTGGGGTATAGTTTACTAAACTTGATTTTTTTTCCAGACTTATATTTGACAATTTTCAGATTTAATTTGTTGGTTTTAGTGGGTTATTTACAGGTGTTAGGCTTAGGTTAGCTTCTTTTAAAGCTGTTAGGCCATTTAGATTGGCTTTAAATTTGTTTTTGGGCTTATTTGGGTGAGTTTAGGATTTGGTTGGGAGGGAAACCGAAGGCTTAATATAATGCATCCCATTACTTTACATGTTAAATCTATCCTGATATACAATACCCTGTCTAACAATGGGTTTTTACCAAACCAATTGCATCGTTAAACTGGGTTATGCCTGTATTTATAGATTAGTTTCCTTATACAGTATGGAAATAGCTCGTAAAATACTTATAGTGTGGCTGTTTCATATATAAGGACATAAACTAGGACTCATACTCTGTCTTTCTGTAATACTGTATATGAAGAGCAAGAAGATTCCAAGATATAGCACAAGACAGATTTTTCCTTATATGGTCGTAGCTCATAAAGTACAGACAGTATGGCAGTTTTACTTATACAGGCATTGACTACGACACATACTGTATTTTTCTGTGTGATAAGATGCCAGTCCACCTGGTAGTTTCTGAAATATAGGCCTGGGTGGAAAGAGGGACAGGCAGGGGTGATTCCTGTATCCCCACCATATCTGTATTATAATGATCCGATTTCTGTATGGTTGTTGGTTTGTTTGTTACCCTGACACAACAAAAATGACGCAACTTAATGCAATTTTTGTTAGAGCAGGGTACTTTTAAAATGCTCGAACTTGAAGAAAAAAGCAATTTCCAGTCCAATCGGGCCACTGGTTCCCAAGTTGTGACTCATTTCTGGCCTTTTGAATTTAAGTGAAGGCCACTGAAGGCAGCTTTTAAGGAAATGGGGTAGTGGTGGGGATAATTTGATATAAAATTTATTACAGTAAGAAATAGATTTAAAATTAAGTAGGAAACAGTCAAAGTAAAGTGAAGTAAAGTAAAGAGTGACTGCTGATGTTGCCAACTTCGTTGTCAGGACTGGTGAAGTACTGTAAAGTAAGGAATAGGTTTAACTATACCCTTTTACACTAACCTGGTCAAAAATTACTGTTTCCCCACCTGGAATGCTGAGTTGGGTCACTAGATCAACTCTAGAATATGATGCTGGTCACATAGAAGTGCTATGGAAAGGATGTACAGTCATAGCATCATCTTTTTCCACCTCTTGGCTACATGAAAGTCAGCAAAAGGAGAAAAATCTAGATCAAGTTAGTGTGTAACAAATATACTGTATACTTCTTTCATTTTAACCCGTTTCACCTGAAAACTTAATAATTATTTTATTCTTTCTGCTGGCAGAAGGTTTTGTATGGTTTAAAGGAGATTTCTGGTAGTGAAGGTGTTAATGAAGGCCAAATTTGACCAGCTATATGAACCAACTATAATAAAGTCAAAATCTCTCCTAAGGCAGCCAAATTAAAGTGGACGAACTATAATAAAGTCAATTTCTGTCTTTAAGGTACCGAAGTTAGGTGGACCAATAATAATAAAGTCAATTTCTGTCCTAAGACGTGATGAGTGGCGAGCATTCAAGTCTCTTTTGTGGGTTCGTACTATTGGAACACTGAGGGAACCAGCCGCTGTTGTCTTCCTCATCCTCTTCCCGCTGGGCTTCACTATTGGATCCATCGCACTTGCTGACTCCCAGAGCATTCCCATTGCTACTGATAGACACCTGGTTTTGAATACTGGTGGGTGGAGTGGAGGAAGGAGGAGTGCAGTTCTGTAGTGCTTCTCCATAGATGCTTTCATACTACTTCCTCACACACTGATTTACCATATCCATCCACCTTCTTAGCTTACCTCATCTCCTTCCATCTTCAGGCTTACTTGTTTATGCAGGTGGGTGGAATGTAGTAGTGCAGTTCTGTTATGCTTCTCCATACATGCCTTATCCCACCCTGTCAGTTTCCCAGCTTCCTGAAATTTGTTACCTTGCTTTCTCACACAGTCATTTACCATACTTATCCTCCTCCTTAACATATCACACCACATCTCCTACCACCCTCAAGTTCAGTCATATATTGTTGTCATCATCATCTCCACATTCATTCCTTGTATATAACTGCATCATCTAGGCACAGTATAACACCATTCAGTACTTATGCATTATGTTCTCATTATATATTTTACTGGTATGTTGCAAAATTCAGTATCACAACTTTTTCCTTACAACAGATACTTTAAATTGAGGAAAACACTCAAATCAAGTTTATACGTAGCAGTGGACCTTTAGTATTGTTCTTCCACTTGAACTTGTCCCAAATTTTTGTCCTTTTGTGCCATAACTTGTCCCATATTTTTGTCCTTTTGTGCCATAATGTGTCCCAAATTTTTGTCCTTTTACGCCATAACTTGTCCCAGATTTTTGTCCTTTTGCGCCATAACTTGCCCCAAATTTTTGTCCATTTGTGCTGTAACTTGCTTCAGATTTTTGTCCTTTTGTGCCATAACTTGCCCCAAATTTTTGTCCATTTGTGCTGTAATTTGCCCTAGATTTTTGTCCTTTTGCTTCTTGGCCCAAATTTTTGTCATTTGCACCTCTTTTCACGGAGATGAGTGGCCAGGAAAGATGATACTATGTCTCAGCATCCTCTCCATGCCACTTTCAACTAACAATTTTCTAGTGTTAATTTATTTTTACTACTTTGCATTCAGTATGGAGAGATAACAAATTTACACCTACTTAAAGTGAACAGAGTATTGGTAATTTTTCTATAAATTATTATTGACTTTGTAGCAAAAACAATGAATATACAGTGCTCGTCAGAAGTATGGGGCGCCCTGCGTCCCTCCTGAGAAACAAACCTTTCAACATTGAAAAAACATATAAATAATGCATTTTATTTACCTTTAGTGCTTCGTAGGGTAGCCTTTACGTTTCTTCACGGACCTGAGACGTCTTGGAAGTGAAAGGGCGAGGCTCCTGAGGTGCTGGAGGGGTATTTTGTCCCAGGAGTCACGAATGGCGGCTTCCAGCTTAGGCAGAGAGCTCACGTCCTTCCCTTGGAGACTCTTCTTTACGAGGTACCGGAGGTTTTCAATCAGGTTGAGGTCTGGGCTATTTCCTGGCCAGTCTGTCATGAATGATACCTCGCAGTCACGAAGCCAATTGGTGACCGATTTGGCCTTGTGAGCAGGTGCACCGTCCTGCTGAAACACTCGTGCACCTGTTAGCTCGAAGGAGTCTGGTAAATGATCACACAGAAGCTCCAGGTAAACATCCTGATTCACTCTGAGGTTCTTGGGAAGTACAACAAGCTTCCCCAAACCCTTCCCTGAAAAACAACCCCATACCATGAGTGAATCAGGATGTTTAACTGTGCTTTCTACATACCGTGGGTCAAGTGGGTCACTACCTTTGCATGCTCCTCTGTTACAGGTAACACTAAACGTTGCCTCATCAGACCACAACACTGACAACCATTGCTCCTCACCCCAATTTAGATATTTATTAGCAAAGGCAAGCCTACGAATTCTCTGGCTGCTAGAGAGAAGAGGCTTTTTCACAGGCCTGTGACTTGTGTAACCAAGCTCATGCACCCTACGAGACACTGTTCTCACTGACACCTCACCAAACACTTCCGGGTTGCTCTCCTTAATTTTCCTTGCACTCACACAAGGATTAAACTCCACTGCACGTTTTAAAACATTAACAGACCTTGGGGAAGTTTTCCTAGGCCTACCAGACCTCGGTTTCTTTGTGGGAACTTCACCACTGTTTTCCTCCCGAAACCGCGCACACCAACGACGCACTGTCGATCGTGCCACACCAACCAATTCACTAATTTCCTTTGTCTGGTGGCCTGCCTCCTTTAGAGCAATGATCTGGGATATGATTTCACTCGATAGTTCATGGGTAGGTGCCATAACAAAGTTTTGAAGGCCAAAACACTGCGGGACACTCGGTAAAAAATGGCGCAATTTGAGAGGGACACTCGGCGGAGTTCCTCTCTCTCAGGCAGCCCGTGGGCGACTGAGGCGGGAACCAACCAGCGTGTCAGAAGGCCTCAGGCTACCGTGATGTCATGCTCGGAGCTCAAACTTGTGGCTCAATTCTTACCTCCAGAAATGGGTGATTCTTTTTGGGCCATAAGTATTGCGCGCCCGGCGGACAACGCTGAATACTTCTGACGAGCACTGTATAGAAAGATAAATAAGTAAATAAATAAATGAAAAATATTAAGAGAGGGGGGTGTAAGTTGGGGGAGGACAGCAATGTGGCAGGGGACAGGGCGATATGGAGGCGATTTGTTTGTGGCCTTCCCTTCCAGGATTAAGGCGTCTGGCTGTAGATAGAAACATTAGTAAAAACACGACCGGTAATGAGGACTTTCTGAAATGAAGGCTGACTTGAATCTCTAATCAATCCATTTTTCAGACATGTACAGCAACATACCTGGTGCCCTGCTACACAACTCCACCACTCACCTGCTACAAGACCTCGAAGCATCTTTTACTGCCTCCAACATGGCTCTCTCGGCATATTCCGGCAACTACTCAGACCTCTCGGAAGACTGGAACCACTTCACTGCATTCGATGTTGCCTCGTTTTATCAGAGCGGGTAAGATAAAGCAAATGAGGTGGTTCTGGTGAGTGGCGGCATTATGGGGAGTTAGTGACATGATCATTCATTCATTCATTGCCAGATGCCATGCATCCCAAATGGGGTGGCCAAGGGCTTAGAGTTAATTGTTTTACAGGGAGGGGCACTAATCCTCCACCAACCCCACTTGACACGTAGGGATGCCAACAGCATCTGGTGTTCCCAGGCGGTCACCCATCCAAGTATTAACCAGACCCAACGATGATCATCATTGTTGTTATTGTCATCATCATCGTCATCATCATCATCATCATTGTATCACCCTCATCTTCATCATCATCATCATCATTGTATCACCCTCATCTTCATCATCATCATCATCATTGTATCACCCTCATCTTCATCATCATCATCATCATTGTATCACCCTCATCTTCATCATCATCATCATCATTGTATCACCCTCATCTTCATCATCATCATCATCATTGTATCACCCTCATCTTCATCATCATCATCATCATTGTATCACCCTCATCTTCATCATCATCATCATCATTGTATCACCCTCATCTTCATCATCATCATCATCATCATCTTTGTCATCCTGTATTCATATTCTGATGGGTTTACGATGCTTTATGGCACATCTTTGTTACTGATTTATTCTGCATGGTGCACATTATTATCATCAGTAGGTTTTGGCAACAGGACATCAGAAGTGCAGACGTTCCTCATTTAAACTTCTCTCAGTATTAAGTTGCTGATGAATTAACAGTTACTTTTACAACCCATTGAGTCTGATGTTATCTTTTGTTGTTTTTCTTTCATTATCTCCGTTCAATGTAATTCAGGTTAGGAGAGCCACATAATAGTGCAGAGGGTAATGAAGACAATATTTAACCCATCCAGTTGCAGAAGTGCCCTTAAGGTGAATAAAATTGTCTGGAGATAATAAGACTATACTGTACGAAAAAAAAAAAATGCATAAAAAAAAAGGTACAAAGTTGCTCATGATTCACTATTCATTTGTTACTTTTAATAATTTTATTCAGCTTAGTAATATGCTTTAGTAGTGAAGGGATTATTGAAGGTTATACTGAACCCCACAGTTTCAAGGAGTCTGTCATAAATTGAATAAAATCATATGGAGTAGTCATTTTGATGATGTTTATTGACCAAATTTTTGCATCTTCCAGATAATTGTATTCAGCCAGTGGAAAACATCTTGTAATGATGGGTAAATGAAGACTACACTAAACCCCCATAGCTCCAAAAAAGTATCCAAAGATGAACATAGTTACTGGGGGAAAAAAATAAAAGGGATTAATGTGAAAAGGATATCCAAAGGTTCTGGGATTTAACATAGTATTTTGCCCTCACGTATCTGGACAGGCTCCTGATGATGAAGTAATGTGTTTATATATATATATGTATATATGTGTGTGTGTGTGTGTGTATACACACACACAGTAAAACCTCACCAGAACGGACTTTAATAGACCAGAATTTACTTTTATCGGAGTTGAGGAGCCAACCAGACTAAATTCCTGTATATCGGGAAAACTCCGATATAGCTAGAAAGTGGAAACAGTCCGCGCTGTCTGACCTCATTCAAGAGCGGCCGTATTGTCCGCCCTGTTTGTGTGTTCGTGTGTCGGTTGGAGGTGGGCTGGCAGTGTCACTATTGTTCCCCCCGTGCTCTGCCTCAGTCTGGCCCACATCATTTGCCCAGAAATTCCTGATATACAGCTCAAGGATGACGAGTGATAAGTGAAATATACAAAGTGAACATCTTTAGTTTGTAAGATCATAAATGATAAGGTGTATGAAGTGTACAGAACAGTATTTGAAAAGTGTTTAAAATCAAGTTGTAACAATAAAGTATTTTCTAAATGCTACACCGGGAAACCATTTACTCTGCTGGGTGGTAACCATATAACCAAATTATTGTGCCTGGTGGTTTAGTGGGTAATTAAGGTGTTCCAATTGGATTGAGCCTGTGTAGGCTTAGATCCAAGGGGTGGTTGGGGTTTATTTCTCACATAATGCCAGTCAGGGATGAGTGAGGCTGGTGACTCTCATCATAAATGTTAGGACCAACTTGCCTAACCCTGGACTCCTATGCTTCTCATGGCGCAACACAGGATTAGATGATGATGCTGATGACGACGAAAACCAACAAGATTACTTTTATTGCAATCAGAGATATGAGCCAAGTCAGATATCAGGTGTGCCATAGCATCATCCCTTGTTTGTTGAAGTAACTGTTGAGATGGACGATGCGGGAAGTGAATGGAAAGGTGAAGGGTGGAGTCATCAGCGTATGAGTGGATAAGGTTAGATGTACAGCTTAGATCATTGATGAATAAAAGGAAGAAAGTTGGTGATAGGACAGAGCCCTGAGGAACACCACTGTTGATAGATCTAGGAGAAGAGCAGTGACCATCTACATCAACAGCTATAGAACAACTAGAAAAGAGACTAGAGATGAAGGCACAGATGGAAGGATAGAAATCATAAGAGGGCAGTTTGGAAATGCCCCATTTGAATTGACAGCCTTGCATAGATTCAATTCCAAGAAGTGACAGAAGGTTTTTCACTCATGTAATGCCACCAAGGGAAGCAGGTTCATCATCTACCCGTAACCATACAGGACTATAGTTGCCTAGCTTTGGACCACTACACCTTAGAGGGGGAAGTATGGGATTGGAAGTTGTGATTATTATAACATTTAGCACATCCAAGACAGAATGGTGAAAGATAAGAGTAGCAAGGGTGTTTAATAACTATAATAAGTTATATATTTTGTATACAGTGAACTCTAAATTGTCTGTCATCGCAGTGTCCGGCCCAGTGCAATGTCTGGCAAAATTATGCAATATCTGGTGCTGAAATGGGACGTAGCCAGTAGCTCTGCAATATCCAGTGACAAGGTGCATCATCCGGCTCAAATGTGGTAGCCATCTGGCGCCCAGGAAAACCCCACAATGTGTCAGCCAATCAGAATGCCCCCAACGCACCAGTCAATCAGAATGTGCTGTGGGAGTGGCCCAACCGGTGCGCCAAGCCTACGATCGCTCTCTCATTCTCGCCTGTGGATCTTGTATAGTAAAGAAGTGTCTGTGCACTCTGCTTTTGTGACCATGCAGTGGCAAAATCTAAATGCTGTGACATACTCTGTGGCCTCCCATACCTCTCTCATTGTTGTTGGAAATCGTGTGGCCTCTCACTTCTTCATGTTCTAGTGCTGTATTGTGATTCTGAAATTACTGTACATGTAATTGCTGTCGCTAGACCACACGGGATTAAATGTACTGTTCTGTTCTGCATGGTGTACAGCTCTGCTGTCCATTGATGCCAACATTAGGTGAGTCCATAGCACACCAGGTACAGAATTTCTGTACTGTATCAATACTGTATTGTATTTTATGCTTAATATTAATCTTTTACTCATGGGAAAGTTTTTAGAATACAGGGTTGAGACAGATAGTAACACATTATCCGGCTCGATGTCGAATGTTGAGCCAGCTGGGAGTACTATGCAATATCCGTCATAGGGGTCTGCTGAATTTCACCGAATAATTGAGAGTTCACTGTATTACACTGTATTCTTTTATGTTTTTCATTCATCATCCAATCCTACATTTCCCCATGAGGAGCGTAGGAGCCCGGGGCTAGGCAAGTTGGTCCTGACGTTTAAGGTGAGAGTGACCAGCCTCACTCATCCCTGAGTGGCATTACTTTTATGTTAATTAACATTATTATTCTCCCTGACATCTTTTTCCCTCCTAAAGATGGGGTGAGGTATGATCCAGAAAACAAGGAATGAGAAAGCATGATTGAAGGGAAACTGTCAACAGCATGCCCAGTGAAATTAGCCAGATACTCATTCACACTCCATTCAAGCCCCTGGAATCATGGCTTCACCTCACAGGCTTAACTAGTTGCATCCCCCCCCTCCTTGGTGTGTTTTATGTTACCTGCCAGAGTTAGTCTGTTGACTGTCCTGTCTAAAACAGAGTATGATACCATGCCCTTGTCGTATTCTTCCAGTTAAGTCAGTCTAGCGTCGGTTCCCTAACCTCAGCAACATTTACGTCTTCCATATGTGAACACACATTTACCGTATCCAACTGCCAGCTTGGCCTATCTTGCATCCTTACACTTGCACACTCATTCGCATTTATCCTTTTCACCATCCTATTCTCAGTCATTCCATACCATCTGTGGACACTCTCTATAATTCTTTTTTCACTAGAAGCTATTGTGTCCATGGATGGTTTGGTTATTTAAAGAAAATGGAGATGAAGAGTGTGGTAAAAGGGAATATGAGAGTGACTTACAAAGAGGGGGAGGATCATACATTCTTCATTGAAATACTGTACATGTAGTTTAGTGAGAAGCTGAATATATGATGGTTAATACTAAAATTGATGTTGCTTATAATGGTGATGATGATGATGATGATGGCAGTGGTTAATAATGCTAATAACAGTGATAATGGTACTGTATAACTGTAATAATACATGTTGTATCTATTTATCTATGTATCCAGATGCCATAATCCTGTAAGGGGTGGCCATTAGACTTTGAGGTAGTTAGTTGTTTTATGGGGAGGGGCACTAATCCTCTGCCAACCTACTGTACATCTTGACATGTAGAGAACACACATGGATTGGTTATATGGTTACCACCCAGCACTGTAAATTGTTTCCTGGCTTGCAAGAAACCATTTGACTTGTCACACAATGTAAAGCCACCTGAAAGGGAGAGAAGAGTAATAAAAAGTGACAGGAAGGATGGGAGAAATAGGAATAGAGAAGGGGAGAAACATAAAAAAGAATGATAAAGGTGAAGTGTGAAGTAGGCAGCACCACATTAAGTGAGTGGATGATGGTCGCCACCGCCTGCCTAATAATACATGTTACTGGTATATATTTCAGGGATCCGATGGAGTCTGCAAACTTGACCCTTCTCTTCAATGACACTTTCATGCACTCCATCCCGATCCTTGTCAACATTCTCAACAATGCAGTCTTAAGGTGAGTTGCTCTTTAAACTGTTCAATGCAGTTATAGTTGATGTGTTTTCACCTGACAGAAGTGGGCCACTCCAACAGCTTGAATACTAAGACATAGTGGACAAGCCTTTGTTATGCAATAGAAATGGATCTACTTGATAACTATAGTCACGGCACACAACTCTGGGGTTGGCATTATTGTGCCCTGGCAACGTACCCCTCAACAGTGCATCCGATTTCATGTAAGATACTATGGGCCTGTGATTTGCGTATAATATACAGTATACGTGTATAATGATATTCATGTATAATATATTCCTGTACAATAATGTGATTCTTGTATAATATGATACTAACTCGGACACACTGTTGACAGGTTGCCAGGGTTTGATAATGACAACCTCAGAGTCGTGCGCCACGACTATAGTTTAATTGATCCACCAGTACTGATCTGAAAGGGGCTAGAGATATTTGTGTAGTCAAAGTAATGCAGTACAGTGCACTTTGGTGTTTTATTCAGGCTGACAATAAGATTTTGTTACTTCCCACAGATAACTGGATAGAGTAACATAACCTGAGGCCTGTATGGTCCTGATGGGGTAATAAGATCTGATGATAGATAGATGTAGATTTCACTTTTTTCATTTCATCTCATTTAATTATGGGTCTGGATAGGGATGCCTTCACATGTGACACCAGTGTCTACTGATGTCCTTCAGCTCCCACCCTATGCTGTGGAAGAAAGATAGTGAACTATGGGGGAACAATAACTTTACCTTGCAGTTCACCTAAGAACATTTGCACGAGTCTGGTGCCACAGTTACAACAACAGTCAGAACATATATAGTTTTTGTCCATCTCATTCACACTTTCTTATTTAATTTTGTCTCATTCATTTAATCATTTTTTTACCAGCGCAATGGGTGGCAATGGCAACATCAGTGTATCTTCCCAGTTCCTGCCTGCATTCAAGAGCGAAATAACCTTCGACGCTTCCTCTTTCTTTGCCCCCATGATGATTGGTTTTACATTCACCCTCGTCCCTGCAGGACTCACCATGGACCTTGTGATGGATAGAGAGGTGAGTAGGGAGCCATCATCAACTATAGCTTGTTCCACCTTAATTTAATCCACATATTTTTGGTGGATAGAGAATTGAGTAGGGAGCCATCATCAGCTATATTCCTTTCACCTTGATTCATATTTTTAGGATGGATAGGAGAGTGAGTAGTGATCCATTGTCAGCTATAGTTCTTTCACCTTAACTTGGTTAAGATTTTTGTCTTTTTGCAGCTTATTTCACATAGCTTAGTGGCAGAAATAGACAATATTATGGCCTTGGATGTAGTTAGAACCTTATTGTACTGTTAATCTGTTGTTACAACTCAGAATTCAAGAGTGAGAGGTGGCAATTTTAGGCCAAGTTAAAGTGGAGGGAATGTAGTCTTCATTATACATGAGCCTGGTGGTGTAGTGGTTAGAAAGCCCTTGTCATAGTGTTGGCCATACTTTAGATTCAAGCTCCAAGAGGTGACTGGAGGTTTTTTGATCACATAATTCCACTAGGGGGAGTAGGCTGGACTTATAGCCTAGTGTTGGGCTTCTACACCTTGAAAGGGATAATATGAGGTTGGCTGTCTCCAATCATTGCTCCCATAAGTGTGATTTGCTTTTGCAGGAAAGACAGGGAGAGTGTAGAACCATCCTGAACCTTCCTGAGGTATTTAAAATGAAAGAAAGGGTGGATTGTGTGTGACTTGGCACTGAGAATTTTGAAGGAAGAGTTATTGTTGCTGAGCAACCCTGGTCTTTCTGATCCACCAAACCCATAAACTGCAGGCAAGCAGTTGCTCATACAGAACTGTCCCTTGCAGTGAACTGATGTTCCTTTATGTGGGGAAGAGTGTGGGGGTTTGGTTCCCAGATGTATGCCACATTTGCTTCTCCCCACTGAGTTAACAGGGGCACCGTAGTAGGCTCCACAACACCCTGTTATTTGGTTACATAGTTACCACCGTGCATTGTAAATTATTTCCCTGGTTACAGAAAACCATTGGGTTTGTCACTCATTGTAGAGCCATCTGAAGTGGAAAGAAGAATAATTAAAAGATGACAGACAGGTAAGGTGTTAAACAAACAGAAGATAATGAATATTCATCATCATCATTGTCTGGACCTCCTTTCCCATCCTAGAGCAGGGTGAGGAGTAGCAACGTTCAGACAGCTCAAATTTGTCCAGTCTGGTAAAAAGCATCATAAACATTGTTGTATCACTTCAGAAGTACCTGAAAGTGATGGTGGAAGTGTGTGTGGTTTATTACAGTGTTCCCTTTTGACAGTTCAAGTAAGGATTATTGATGTTGGACATGTGTGTATTTTATCATTATTTTAAGTTTTGACTTCATTCTTTTCTCTTCCTTCTGTCTGTGGGTGACTCTGCACTGAATGACAAGTCAAATGGTTTCCCGTACACCAGGAAACCATTTACTATGCTGGGTGGTAACCATATAACCAACTTCTGGCACCTGGTGGTTTATTGGTCAGTTAAGGTGCTCCAGTTGAATTGAACCTGTGCAGGTTTCTATGCAAAGGGTGTTTGGGGTTTGTTGCTCACTTAATGCTACACAGGGAAGAGAGAGGCTGGTCACTCTCATCTTAAATGTCAGGACCAACTTGCCTCGCCCCAGGCTCCTATGCTCCTTATGGGGCAACACAGGATGAGATGATGAATGAATGAATGAATGACATTAAGGAAGGGAGTCTGCCTGATAATTATGATGAAATTGTTTGTTTTTTTATCTTTTAACAGATCAAAATAAGGAGCATGCTTCGTCTAAATGGCGTGGGATTCAACCTGTACTTCGCCTCTTACCTCGTGGTGATGATCATTCTCTACATGATAGCCTATATTGGATTGCTTATTATCATCCAGGCATTTGCTGTTGCTTCACTGATAATTGGACCAGCTTATGCAGCCATTGCAATACTCTACTTCCTGTACATGCCCTGTGCCATGCTCTCCAATGCCGCAGCCAGCTATGCCTTTGACAAGTCCGAAACTGCACGCCAGTTCTATCCCAGCATAGTCACCACCCTTGGCTTCGTGGCGTATACAGTAGTCTCCATGGTGGACCTTTTTGTCACTCCTTCCAGCGTGGCCGTAATACTCCATGTCGTCTTCACCGTCTTGTGCCCTGTCTACATACCCTTTGGTCTCCTCTACTACATCAACAAAATCTACATTGACTGCTCCATCCTAGGCAGCTGCGATGACCTTACCGCCAATGACTATATGACACCTGAAATCATCGTGCTGTTTGTGATGCTGATCTTGGACATCCCTCTCTACTACGTCATCCTGCGAGTGGCTGATACAGTGAAGCTCGGAGGGAGTTGGAGGGAAGCTCTCTGGTTGGCGGTCAGTATCAGTTTTTATTTTAAGCTCTGCTGCTACTATTACTACTACTACTATTTCTACAACTACTAATGCTGTTACTAGTACTACCACTACCATCAGTACCATTACTACCACAACCATTACTACTACTATTACCAAAACTGCTGCTATATTCTTTTCACCTTAACTTGGCCCATATTTTTGTACGACTGTAGTTTATTCCATGTAGCTGAATCAGTGAATATGACAATACTGTTGGTCTGCATCCATTTTATAACACTTAATGATAACACTTGATGGTGACTGTCATCATTTCCTAGTGTTAATCTCTAGCACAGTTCAGCATTCAACATAGAGATGGCAGTATTAGGCCAAGTTAGAGTAAAAAGACTACATTTTTTTTTTTTTTTTTTTTTTTTTTTCCCTCTCACTGGAAGTAAATCATAGGATGATGATGATGATGGTGATGACAGTAATGCAGACAGTGATGACAGTAACAGTGTGGACAAGGCTGATAATTTTTCAACTCTATCATTGTCACTGTGTGAGGCCTCATATTATCCAAGTTTAAATGTGTTCAGTCTATAGCAAGCATGATATAAACTTGCTGTCATAATGGAGGTGCTACTGGAGATTGCATGTGATTGCTATGATGTCTCCCATGGTCTTGAATAAAAGTATAAATAAACATATATACATTAGTTAAGGAGAAAAGAAGGCTTTTCCAAGAATGGAAGAAGGGTGGTAACAAGGAGGAATACTTGGCTGAAAAGTGTAGGGCTAAAAGAGAGGTTTATAAGACTTTTACCTGATGACTTGAATTGTGTGGAAAGGAAGAATATGATATTTAAGGTGGTAAATCAGGTGAAGAGGGAGAATTGGGCTATCATAGGTGAGTAGAGTGTGAAGAATGATGAAGGAAAGGTAGTGGTGAACAGTGGGGATATTAAAGACGCATAGTGAGAGCATTACGCTGGTTGTTGAATAAGGAGTTTGACTGGGACAGGAAGGTTTGGAGCCAGCAGATCCAGTGTTTGGCCCTTGGGCTTTGTTTGATGTTGCTACTGTGAGTGGGGCAATAGGCGGGATGAAGGTGGGGAAGGCAGCAGGTGTGTCTGGGTTGATTACTGAAATGTTGAAAACGTCAGGAGATATTGGATTGAGGTTAGTAACTGACCTGATAAATATGATTATATATGAGTATGTTGCCCCAGATGATTGGCTGAAGAGTGTAATTGTAAATGTGTACAAGGGGAAGGGTAGTGCTGTGGAAAAAGGATATTGTAGAGGTATAAAGCTTTTAGACAAGATAATGAATGGAATGGAGAGAGTTCTAGAAGGGATGATTAGAGAAAGAGTGAATATTGATGAGATGCAGTTTGGGTTTATGCCAGGCAGGGGAACCGCTGATGCCATATTCATTGTTCGACAGCTTCAGGAAAAGTATACTGTATAGGAAAGAAAAGGGAACTGTACTTTGTTTTTGTTGATTTGGAGAAGGCCTTTGGCAAAGTCCCTATAGAGGTGGTGAAGGGGGCAATGAGAAAGCATGGGATGAAGGAGTGCTGGTTAGGGTGATTATGGCCATGTACAGTATGTGGGTGCTTGCACCCCGGTAAGGGTGAATGGAGATTTGAGTGATGAGTTTTCCATGAATGTTGGTGTGCACAAGGGGTCAGTTTTGAGTCCCTTGTTTATCATGGTACTTGAAGCCTTGTCACGTGACTTCATAAATGGACTCCCATGAGAGATGTATGCTGATGATTTGGTGTTGATTGCAGAAAATGGAAGAGAGGTGGAGTAAAGATTTAGGAAGTGGAGAAATGGTATGCAGCACAAGGGCTTATGAGTAAATGCAGTTAAAACAAAAGTGATGATATCTAGGGCTGGTGGCAGTAATGTTAAAGAAGAGGGAGAGTGGCCACGTGCAGTTTGCCACAAGGGCACGGAAAGCAGTACCATCTTGTGCAGTGTATGTGATAAGTCGGTGCATAAGAGATGTAGTGGTATTAGAGGTAGACTGCAAGATAATGCTGCTTTCATGTGTGTGATGTGTCGGGGAGAGGATGTGGAGATTGTCATGCGTAAAAGAATTGAACTTACTGGTGACTCCCTTGAGTGTGTGGAAGAGTTTTGTTATTTGGGAGACGTGTTATGTGCTGGAGGTGGGGTTGGAGCTAGCTCTGTGGCTAGAGTGAGGAGTGGTTAGAAGTTCAGGGAGCTGTTGCCTCTCCAGTCATTGAGAGGGCTCTCCCTCTGTGCTAAGGGATCTTTGTATGCAGCATGTGTTAAGAGTGTAATGGTATATGGTAGTGAGACTTGGGCAGTAACGGAAGAGGATATTCGCAGGCTTAAACATACAGAAATGACAATGACTAGGTGGATATGCAGTGCGTCCCTGGATGCAAGGCCTGGGGGAGCTAGGTTAACGATGGAAGAGTTGAGAGGTTGGATGAGACTGGAGTGTATTGGTGTTGTGATGAGGAGAGGTAGATTGAGATGGTTTGGGCATGTGAAGAGGATGAGGGATAATAATTGGGTGCCGAAAGTGTGAAGTGTTTATCTTAGAGGTAGGGCGCAAGAAGTAGACCCCAAAAGACCTGGGATGAGGTCATTGAGTGTGACCGGAGGGATAAGGGACTGAATAGGGAAGCTGCCAGAGATTGAGCAGCATGGAGAGCCGCCAATAGCTGACCAAGGCCAACGCATGCAAGCATGTTGGAGCCTTCAAAAACGAATGAACAAATGAACAGTAGACCCTCACTATAATGAACCCCAGCATAGCGGATATTGGATTTAAAGTACGCCATGAAGCCTGCCAAACTTTCATCGGCTGTAACAAACAATGCCCATTAAATAGGGTGCAGTGGATTGCAATACACGTATTTCCTACCCTTTTTACTCTACCCTGGCCTGAAGTTACCCTCTTCCCATCATGATTGCTGAGCTGTAATAACTGGCTATTGTGCTACCATACTAGTCATGAAGAAGTGGCATGACAGGGATGGGAAACAAACTTCAGATGTGTGAAATTATGGGCCAAGTTAGTGTACCATGGGCATAGTTTACATTTTTAGTACCAGAACATGCTGTTGTGCTCATTTATTTTCAGTTATATGCTTGAAATCCCACCTTAGGAGGGAACCCTTTGTTATGACGGATTATCAGCTTTAACAGACCTGGCTTTCCCCAATTAGTCCGTTGCAGTGAGGGTCTAATGTATTCTACTGAAGGGATTGATGGCCATTTTATGTACCCCATGTACTATTAAAAGTCTCTCCTAAGGTAAAATATATGTAAATGCCAAATGGTAGCAAGAATAAAATAAAAAGCTCAATACGTTTACGTTTTCAGGCCTTCTTTGTTCATCCATGCTCTGTTAGTTTGTGTGTTCATCCAAGCTCAGTGTGTTCATCAGTGCACTGGTAATTTCTGCAATCATTAAAGTTTTGTGAAAGTCTGTGTTCATCTGATTTTTATTAATGTATGTACTCATCGAAGCTCTTGTTAAATTTTGTGTCCATCATAGCACATTTAATATCAGTTTTTCCAAACTCTGTTTATTTGTGTTCATCCAGGTTCTATTAATTTGTGTTCATCCAAGCTTTTAATTTTTTTCATCCAGGATCATAGTTTGTTTTCATCTAAGTTGTTTAAATTTTGATGACTTGCAGAAACCCAAAGTTGGGGACTGGGATATGGAAGGAGGTGTTGACGCGCCACTGGGTGAAGACGATGATGTGGTGAGGGAGAGAGAGAATGTGGCTGCAGCGTTACAAGACCCATCGTGCACCTCACCAGTCCTTATTTATGTTAGTACGCTGGAACACTGATATGTAATGCTGCCCTTCCTACCACAATATTTACATATATAAATTGTTATGTATATGACCCATCCTCAACCTCACCAGCCATTACAATACGTATGTCTGTACGTAATACCACTCAGCAGTGCCACCCCTCATGCTACAGCACACAAAAAGACATGTACAGGACCATAAAAGAACCTCATCAGTCCATATCAACATTAGTCTGGTACATCACTCTTGATCTGTAATGCTTTCCCTTATAGCACAACACACTAACACTTACATTATAACTCTCACTATAATGCCACCCCTTACGCAACAGTACACCGACAGTCTCATTGTAATTTATAAACAATACTTTCTCTCCACTTTCACAGTTATTCCACCCCTCATACCATAACACAAACACATGAACCATTACTCATTAGCAGCTCATATCTCCATCCTGTAATTGCAGCACACAGAGACTTACACACAAACAGTACATATGCTTTTCCTCACTATAATGACATCCCATACACAACACTGCACTAACACGTACAGTATAATTCACCCTAATACTGTAACTTGCTGCACTAAGGAATTGACAAGGAATTTAAATAGATGCATGGAGAACCTTTTGTTAAGGATTTCTACCCTCTTTTTTTAAGTATTTAGTTGAGCAAAGAATTATTGTACAGGTGTCTGTAAAATGTGTGTAAAAATAAATAAGTAAATAAAATAAATAGAGTCAAGGAAGATATATGTAGATACTGTAATTTTGCATGTGATGTGGAGGCAGGATTTTGAAGGTTTGAAGGTTAGTGTTGATGAATACATTTGTAGCCTTTTTTACCTGCATTATGTGTGATGGTTCTTATATTTTAGTGTTTTATCATGTTTTTATCAATTTTTTAAATTCAGACTCTGTTTTAGGTGGGATTTAGGAGTGGGATGGTGATGATGTTGGTGATAATAGTGATACTGTACGTATAATAATAACAATAATAATAATAGTGAGAGCTGCAACATCACTAACATCCATCATAAACTTGCCCACACACAAATGTGCAGGACCTGGGAAAATCATACAAGCAGACGGTGGACGAGGGTGAGAGACGCAACCCATGCAAGCGTGGGGAGGAGAACACATTCGTAGCTCTGAAGAGCGTGTCGCTGGAGGTGAAATCGGGTCAGGTTTTCGGTCTCCTGGGGCCTAATGGTGCGGGAAAAACCACCAGCCTTCGTATCATGACAGCTGAGGAACGACCATCTAAAGGCAGGGTAGGTGGCTGGGTCCTATATTTTCTGTTGGACATGCTGGTTATAGTTCTGTCTCTGAAATTGCTCTCTCTTTCCATCTTTTCTGCCTGGTTATATTTCTGCCTCTGCTTTGCTTTATCTTTCCACCTTTTCTGCCTTTGTATTATACTTGATGACAGATGACCAGGTGGGGGTGCTCACCATCCACTCACTCGATGTAGTGCTGCTGTTGGGTGTCTGCCCTTTCCTCTCCATCCTTCTTTCCTTCCATCCTCTTCTCTCTTTCTTTCACTTCATTCTTTCCTTATCCATCTGCCTACAGGTGACTTTACACTCCCTCTTCTGTCTTTCTTTCTTTCATTCTTTCCTCTTCCTTCTGCCTTTGGGTGACTCTAGACTGAGTGACATGCTAAATGGCTTCCTGTACACCAGGAAACCATTAACTGCTGGGTGGTAACCATATAACCAAATTTGGGCGCCTGGTGATTTAGTGGGTAATTATTGTGCTCCAATCGGATTGAGCCGATGAAGGTTTAATATTCAAGGAGTGGTTGGGGTTTATTGCTCATGTAATGCCACTCAGGGATGAGTGAGGCTGGTCACTCTCATCTTAAATGTCAGGACCAACTGCCTAGCCCCGGGCTCGTATGCTCCTCATGGGGCCATGTAGGATTGGATGATGGATGGACAAATGACCACCAATAGGCTGGCTATGTTGGTGTTTGTGATGATGTGTATTTTTTTAATGCTGTTGCTAGTTCTCCTTCTTTTGTACTTTTTATTTTTTGGTCCCAGTAAGGTGGAAAAAATCATCAGCGTTTGTATTATGACTGCCGAAGAACAAAAGAAAGTACTGTATACAATATTTGGGAAGGGGTGGGGGTCTTATATTCTTCACTGGGCATGCTGTTCATAATTCCCCCTCTCTTGCTTTCTCTTTTTTTGTTTTCTGGACCCTGCCTCACTTCAATCTTTGGAACACAGTAAGGGTGTGTTTGTGTGTGTGGTTCATATTATATTCTAACAATGTAAGGTCTAAACATATGATAATGATGTACTCTGTCTACATTTGTCAGACTTTTGTATGTCCGCATGTTTCTCTCTCTCTTTCTCTGTCTATCTAGTGTCTGTCTGTTTGTCAGTTTTTTTTTTGTCCACGTGTTTCTCTCTCTCTCTCTTGCTCTCTCTCTCTATCTACTGCCTCTCTGTTTGTCAAGCTTTTGTGTGTCCACGTATTTCTGTCTCTTGCTGTCTCTGCCTGTCTATATTCACAAATACACTCCAACTATCAGTGTCTGTCTTAACTATCCAGTTTACTACCCTTGATTCCAGTATCAGCCCACTTCCGAACAAGAAGATAACATGGCAGTGTCCAGTGGCTTTTGAAATCAGTGATGCAATTTTCACGACCCAACAAAGTTCTCAAAATACTGTATAAAAGTTTCATAATTAACCAAAAAAGCAGATCAGTATTACTGTTCACAATTTACAGTTATACAGTAACATGTAATATAAATACATAACCTCTGTTTTTACCCTCATAAGTTGTAAATGTGAGGGTATATTATCAAACCTGGGGTCATAACAGCGACAATATCACTCAACTTACATCTGATATAAATCCCTGACCCTTCTGTTGTTCCCAAAAGGTACTTATGTGGTGAGGACGTTTTATTTATTTATTTATTATTTTTTTATTTTTTTTTTTTATGCGAGGAAGAAGGAACCAAAGGCCATGAGCCTGCAATAACAGTTCCCTCCAAGAGGAAAACAAAATACAAGAGAGAGCCAAATTCAAGATCCGTTCATTTTGAGATGCCTGGACACACTGCGTTTGAAAGACTGGAGATCATAGGCAGCAGGAAATACAGACAGAGGGAGACAGTTCCAGAGTTGACCTGTTGCATAATTGAAGGACTGGGAGTAACGGTTAACTCTTGCATTAGAGAGTTGAACAGAAAAGGGATGAGAGTTTGCTGCTAGACGGGTGCTACGTGCCCGTCGTAGAGGTGGAGGAATGCATGCAGACAGTTCAGAGGAGCAGTGACCATTAAAGTAGCGATAGAAAAGAGATAAAGATGCAACAGTCCGGCGAAGAGACAGAGGTTGAAAGGAGTCAGTAAGAGGAGGAGAGTTAATGAGACGGAAAGCCTTTGACTCCACCCTATTGAGAAGAGCTGTATGTGGGGAGCCTCCCCACACATGAGAGTTGTACTCCACACAGGGGCTGATAAAACCCCTGTATAGAGTCAACAATTGTGCAGGGGTAAAGAAAGAACGGAGTCGGCTTAGCACACTCAATCTCTTGGAAGCAGATTTTACAAGAGATGTAATATGATCTTTCCAAGATAAGTCCCGAGTAAATGAAATCCCAAGCATGTTCAAGGATGATGCAGGATTAAGATGAATATTATTAAACATTAGTGGGTATAGCTGTGGATGATTTTGTCGGGTTGATAGGTGTAAGAACTGAGTCTTAGATGCATTAAAAACAACAAGATTATTTTTACCCCAGTCAGAGATACGAGCCAAGTCAGACATTAGTGTGGGGTCAGTAAGTTACTTCTAATATGATTATACAGTATACGTAATGTATGCCATTGCCCCCATTAAGTACTAACATGCATTGAGGACATTATAGGAACCAGGGGTCACAGTAACAATAATAATCTACCATATCACATACTGTAATATGAATATGTAACATCTGCTTTTACTCCCATAAGGTACAAATGTGTGGCAAGGATGTACTGTCAAGCCTGTCCAAGGTGTTTGAGACAATGGGGTACTGTCCTCAACATGACTCACTGTGGCGGAACATCACCGTGGCAGAACACATCCAGTGTTATGCTGACATAAGAGGCGTCAGGGAGGACCAAGTTAAGCAGTATGTGTTTATCCTTCATTGTTGGATTATTAACCTCTTCAGTTATACATTTTAAATTTTATTCTTGTCATCTCCAGATGCTGTTATTCATTGTAGAAGAGACCTTTTCATTTAGAGGGATTATACAGTATAGCCTTCATTAGTCCCTTCACTACCAAAGCCTTTTCCTTTGTTGAATAAATCATCTTTAAAAAAAAAAAAAAAAAAAAAAAAAAAAGTCATCTGACTGAAGGGGTTAAGTATTGTAAGGCCATGTTCTTGTCAGTGTCAGGGCTCTCCAGCACTTCTTACCAGTATCATTGTGACTGAACACTTCCAGTACATTTCAGCACAAGATATGGTACTTTAGAGAGATGCCTTCACATTGTGGCACCAATTCTGCCAGATCATACAAACAGTCCTCAGCTCCTTCCCTATTCCCCTTGAAAGAAGAATGTCAATCGTAAGAGAAAACCAGCTTCAACTTGCAGACCACAAGGTTCACATCCAGATGATCTTGTGGCTGCAGCTGTAGTACTGATATGACCTCTGTGTTTACATCTATTTTCCCCACATCTTTAAAATGACTACAGTTTTTTGTCTCCATGAAAGTGTTCGATAAGAATCATTATTTCTGTTGTCTGGAAATGCTGGCAGTATAGTTATTACAATGCTATAATCAGACTGATGGTCCTGACTTGCGCATCATGTTAATTGGTAAGAAGTGACCAGAAATTTTTTCAGTCATGCAAGTAGGTGGGTCATTTACCATGTCCTGGAGTTTAGTAACTTAGCATCAAGCCCCTACACATGGAAGGGAGTCATATTTTTTTTTTCACACATGATGCTTTCAGTGATGTGTTCCAAAGTATCAAAAAATTTTCCATATAGTTGTTATTGTAAATTGGGGAAAACTCGCATATCGGCATATCAGATAAAATAGTGAAACTTTATTTGAGAGGTTTTTTGTAAATTGCGGTGAACATGATAATAAAAAGTCCTTATATGGTATTGTTTTTTCTGGGGAAAGTGTTAACAGATGCTTGCTGGTTTGGAGTTGAGTTGCTCCAGACACATGTGACCAGTAAGAAGTTATATTTGAGGGATGGTTGGGGCTTATTGCTCACATAATGCCATTCAGAGGAGACTAGTTTATCACACTAACTTGAAATGTCTAACCACAGACCCCTTTCCTCCCAGTGAGTCAAAAAAGGACAGAATGTTAGATAAGGCCTAACACCTCTTCCTTAGTACCGGTAATTTATTTTGCTATTACACCCCAGTAGCCAGTATTGATTCGCTGTTGATATTAAGGTGATAAAGTAGCATAGAAGAGAATGTAATGATGCTAAGGGAGGGATGCAAAGAAGCTTCATCTGCTGCCAAAAATACAGCAAATAGATAGATACACAGAGAGATGCAGACAGCTAGACAGATAAAAATAGATAGACTTACACAGACAGATGGATAGATACAGACCGATAGATAGATGGGCAGGTGGAGAGACAGGTAGATACCATAGATAGACACAGGTATATAGAAGAGTGTAACTATACTATTTGTTAATGTTATTGCAGCCTTGTGAATGCATACTTGAAGGGGCTGGAGGTGGAGGAACACCGGGACAAAAAGAGTAAGGATTGTTCCGGTGGCACCAAGCGCAAGTTGAGTTACATCATGAGTATGCTAGGTGAGTGGCACATTTTGATCTACACGGACGTTTTTCAGATGGCTGGATGGTTGTGTATTTTAACTTTATGCATTACAGTGATCTCTTGGTTATCATGCATAATTGGCACCAAGTCTAGTTCGTGATCATGAAATTGATCACGAAAGCACAGAACTTATGGGATTTATCTTAATTGGTACTGGGCACCCCACTTGTAAACCCAAATTTTCCCTTGTACAACAGTTTATACGAACTAAATACATACATACTGTTACGGTAAGTATCAGAGGCACATATAGGCATGGTGAAGTTAATAGTACAGTAATGAAATGGGTACAATAAGAAAGAAACACATACCACAGAGAGACCTGAGATGGGCTTGAGGCTAGGGGGTGGAGAGTTAGTGGTCTCCTCCACCTTGGATTAACTGCACAAGTATGGCCTCATCTTTGGACCTCTCAAAGCCATCAGAAAACACAGATTTTGCACAATCATTGTTGGCTTAAATCAGCTCAGATGCATGTTAACAATGTTTTTTTAGCCAAAAAATGCACGATAAAGGCAGGAGTGCAGATTTTCATCTTGCAGTGATAATGAAAACTGTGATAACCAAGGGACCACTGTGTAGAGAATTATATAAGGTCATGTAACCCCACTCCAATGACCTCCTTTATTTTATATTACTTATACCACTACCAGATGATTTTATTCAGCTTTGGTATGGCCTTTAGTAATGGTGGGGTTAATAAAGGCTGTATCCAGCCCCACAGTCCAAAACTCTATCCAAAATTGAATGAAAATCATGTAAGTAGCTAGAATAAAATTGAAAAAACACATCGTTGGACTAAAGGGATTAAGAGCTTCATTTTTGTTGATTCCCTTCATTTTAAAAGACCTTGTACTGTACCTGCTTATGTATATCAGCCTTTTTCACCCAGTGGCAGCTCACATGCTGTAGGATCTCTGACAGTATCTCATTCAATCCATATACCCAGAGTCATTTTTTATCCCAAGTCTTAGGTCTGTCCCATGGTGGTCTGCCCATTGTATTCACAGCCATTCCCCTTTTTTTTTTTTTTTACCCAGTTTTCATCCTCCATTGTCTCCACTTGCCAGAGCCACCTTTGTGTTCCCCTGTGCATCACATCACCAGTGCCATTAATTATCAGCCAGTCTCACACATTTGTCTTCCATCCATTTGCAGTTCTGTACACTCAGACCTCGACACATCCTCCTTATTTACTGCCCAAGTTTCAGCACCACATAACAGTGTTCCATTCCCTCAGTGTCAGGAGAGGTAACAATTCCCTAAACTTTCTCCATCCACTTCTAACCTTAGTAGTGCTACAATCTTCAACTCCTCTTCCCCCAATACAGATCATATCACCCACATAAATTTTCTCTACACTCCAAGAACTCATCTCCCAAGTCCGTCATGCCCAGCCCTCTGTCTTCGCTCATCCTTCATGCAGTACAGTGCATTCAGAGCCAGTCATATCCTGCAGCCTTCCTCTGATACCACTGCACCTTCTCTATACCCATACTTAATGACATAGCACCCGGCCACATGTGTTCCTGACCATTTTTTCCATCTAAGAATTGGGTGAGGTGGGGTTCGGAAAACAAGGAAGGAGAAAGTACCAAAGAGGGAGATAAAGCAGCAGCATGGCCTGTAAAATGGGTGCTGTTGATAGCTTACATACTTCTGTGGGTTTCCTTTAATTTGTTAGTGCATATTACACACCCTGTTTAATGATGGAGAATAAGTTGATGTTGATGATGATGATGATATGATGATGATGACAGTGATTGATGATGGTGATGATATTGATTATGGTAATGGTTTTGGTGATGATGGCAGTTCTTGAAAATAATGAAGGATGATGATAACAGTGTTGACAGTAATGATAGCAGAACATAACATCAGCTCAGTGTTTTTATTTGTTTACTTATTTTTTATGTTCTCTTATTTATTTTAATTATTATTATTTTTATTATTTTTCAGGTCGTCCTCAGGTGGTTTTGCTAGACGAGCCTTCGACTGGGATGGACCCCAAGTCTAAGCGATTCTTGTGGAACTCGATCCTGGCTTCCTTCAGGGTTTGTTAAAAAATATTAGTCAACCACGTCAGTCCAATGATTTATTTCTCGTAGATTCTTGAGTACTTGACGATTTATGCAGTTGTGGAGAGAATACCGTAGTAGTGAAGGGGTTAATGAAGGTTCCAGTTAGCCCCTCCAGTTGAAAAAATATATAGTTGGGAAAATAAAGTAAAAAATACATTGGAATGAAGGGGTTACCCACTTCACTGATGGCGTACTTTCTCATAGATTCTTGTTATTCACTTGAGGCAAGACTTTTTGAATGGGATGGGTTAAGTAAGGTGAAATATAAGAATGCATTATATAATTGGAGGGATTATGTGTTTTTTTATGCTAATCTGGCCACAAATTGCCTTCCCTGTATCTTGAATGGTGAGTTATAAGAATATTTTAATACAAGAATATGATGGTAGTGCTGGTCCAGGACAATTTGTCACCTGGAAAACATATTAACAAGATAGTTAGAGAGATGTATAAACTCCTGACTAATATAAGAGTAGCATTTCATTATATGGATGAGGAAATGATGAAAAAATTGATAGTGGCCATGATCTGCCCCAGGTTAGAATATGCAGCAGTAGTGTGGTCCCCACACAAAAAGAAAGATATAAACAAGATTGAGAGAATACAAAGAACAGCAACCAAATTGGTCCCCAGTCTGGCAGATCTGTGATAGAGAGGCCGGAAAAGCTGGATTTGCCTTCCTTAGGAGAAAGGAGAAAGAGAGGTGACATGATTGCAGTGTTCAGGACCATGATGGGAGTAGATAAAATTGACAAAGAAGATCTGTTAGTATGGGATAAGAGAGTAACAAAAGGACATGGAACGAAATTGAAGAAGCCATTCTGCGTGAAGGATATCAAGAAATATAGTTTTCCTTATAGATGTATAGACCTGTGGAATAGCCTGGACAAAGAGATCGTCCAGTCTAAAAACTTAAACGAGTTTAGAGCAAAATCTGACTTACTGAGAAATAGAGACGGGACCCCACAAGTGTAGTTCATTTCCTGTATATCACAATTAGGTAAATACAAAGAAATGCTAGTGCAAAGTTGATCAGCTGTAGCTTTGTCTTTTTCTGCAATCGAGCTACTTGAAATAAGCAGCTGAAGTAAAAAAAACCTGGGCCAAGTTAGGGTAAAGGGAGTATAGTATCTTTGCAGCTGTATACCATGCAGGTGATCATTGAGGATAGGGGTGGAAGAGGCAGACCGAAAAAGACCTGGGACAGGGTCATAGAGTGTGACTTCAGGGAAAAGGGACTGAATAAGGAGGCTGCCTGAGATAAAGTAGCAAGGAGAGTCACCATTGGGTGACCAAGGCCAGCACATCAAGCATATTGGAGCCTTTATAAACAATACGAATTCGGAGGGCGTCCCATTTAGTTTATTCTTGGTGCCGCCAGACAGTTTTATTCAAATTAAAAAGACCTTTTGTATTGAACAGGTTTATTAGTACTGTATTTAACCACTTCAGTTTGAAAAGTTTATCCTTAGCTGAATGAAATTTTCAGATGACAAGAATACTTAAAAAAAAAAAAAAAAAAAAATGGTTTGAGTGTTACAGTAATATTTTTTCAGCAGTGTTATGAGACTTGGATGTTTGCCAAGATATTGCTTTTTTTTTTTTGATTTTTTTTTTTTTTTTTTTTTAAGTAGAATATGGATGATTATGGGTCATTCCATGTCAGTGGACTAATGGTCCCTACCTCACCTTCTTCGATTTTGCTCAGATTTTGAACAGCAGTTCCCTCATACCTAAAATGAAGATCTGTGAAGTTTGAGCTCCATATCTATCGTGGTTGTGGCAACAGGGCTGCAGCAAAAATGGGTCCTTTGTCAGTGACCGAGCACCGAATTATTTTTTCCATTTTGAAGTGCTTGCCATTCCACACTGGTAGCCCTGACTGTCCTCAAAATTTGGTTCCTGGGACAGCTTTTTGTGTGTATTCAGAAAATTGGGTCACCAGATCTCTAGAATGCATGGATTTTTCACTAAAAGTTTACCAGTGTGGCAAAAAATATCATTTTGTATATGGTATTCCATTTTTAGACACTCAGGGATTTGTATGTGGTTAACCTGGCAAGCTCATATTATAAAGCAAGAAACTACCACTAATGTAGTACTGAATGCTTCAAACCTGACCTCTCTATCTCCTCTAGTTCCTGAGATATGAGGCCTTAAAAACGGGTGAAATGTACAGTAAGATGCATGAAAGACGTACTATCTTTAGAGCCCAAAATGGCCATGTTGCCAAAGCTGCACCAATTTTTTACCAAAATCAGTGAAAAGAGCATGTCCTGAAATACACAGGACTGAATTTTGGTACTGGTGTCTTGCTTGGCTTTCAGTTTTCAACATTCATTCATCATCTAATCCTGTGTTGCCCAATGAGAAGAGTAGGAGTCTGAGGCTAGGCAGGTTGGTCCTGATATTTAAGATGAGACTGACTGGTTGGTGGGTGTGGGTGGGCCAGTGGTTGGACCTGCATGGCTATCAGGTGTGGCCCCTTGACACTGGGGTCACCAATTTCCCGACTTTGTGTGACAAAAATGTAATTTATTAACTGATCTATAAAAACAATCATTTTGAGAAACTGGTAGTGGCTTAGCCACCATGGACCAACACAGGACAGCGATTATTAAAATTATTAAAATACAATTTCAAACAAATTTTGAAATTTGTTGACAACGGTGGGTGGTAACCATATAACTAAATTACGGTGCCTAGTGGTTTAGTGGGTAATTAAGGCGTGCCAACTGGATTGAGCCGGTGTAGGTTTATATCCAGGGGGTGGCTGGGGCTTACTGCTCACATAATGCCACTCAGGGATGAGTGAGGCTAGTTAGTCTCATCTTAAATATCAGGACCAACCTGCCTAGCCTCAGACTCCTACTCTTCTCATTGGGCAACACAGGATTAGATGATGAATGAATGTTGAAAACTGAAAGCCAAGCAAGACACCAGTACCAAAATTCAGTCCTGTGTATTTCAGGACATGCTCTTTTCACTGATTTTGGTAAAAAATTGGTGCAGCTTTGGCAACATGGCCATTTTGGGCTCTAAAGATAGTACGTCTTTCATGCATTTTACTGTACATTTCACCCGTTTTTAAGGCCTCATATCTCAGGAACTAGAGGAGATAGAGAGGTCAGGTTTGAAGCATTCAGTACTACATTAGTGGTAGTTTCTTGCTTTATAATATGAGCTTGCCAGGTTAACCACATACAAATCCCTGAGTGTCTAAAAATGGAATACCATATACAAAATGATATTTTTTGCCACACTGGTAAACTTTTAGTGAAAAATCCATGCATTCTAGAGATCTGGTGACCCAATTTTCTGAATACACACAAAAAACTGTCCCAGGAACCAAATTTTGAGGACAGTCAGGGCTACCAGTGTGGAATGGCAAGCACTTCAAAATGGAAAAAATAATTCGGTGCTCGGTCACTGACAAAGGACCCATTTTTGCTGCAGCCCTGTTGCCACAACCACGATAGATATGGAGCTCAAACTTCACAGATCTTCATTTTAGGTATGAGGGAACTGCTGTTCAAAATCTGAGCAAAATCGAAGAAGGTGAGGTGGGAAACTTTTTCAAAATTGGTTCACTTGAAGTGGAATGACCCTTATGGTGATGATGTTGATGATGATGACAGAGATGATGAGGATGATGACAGATGATGAATAATGCTGCTAATAATGATGGAAGTGATGATTGTTGGTGATGATAATGATGAATAATGGTGATAATATTGGGTGAAAGTGAATGATGATGATGACAGGTAATGAATGATGCTGCTGATAATGATGGAGGTGATGATTGTTGGTGGTGATGATGATGGTGATGAATATTGATGTTATAATATATGGTGAAAGTGAATGATGATGATGATGAATGTTTATGCTAATAATGAATGATGATGCTAATGGTAATGATGGAATGCTTCTTGCCAGGGTGAGCGTAGTGCCATTCTAACAACACACTCAATGGAAGAAGCTGATGCCCTCTGCTCCACCATCGGCATTCTGGTTCGTGGGGGAATGAGGTGAGGATTTATTTTATTATTATTATTCATTCATTCATTCATCACCTAATCCAGTGTTTCCCCATGAGGAGCATAGGGGCCCGGGGCTAGGCAAGTTGGTCCTGACATTTTAAATGAGAGTGACCAACCTCACTCATCCCTGAGTGGCATTACGTGAGCAGTAAACCCCAACCACCCCTTGGATATAAACCTGCATCGGTTCATTCCGATTGGAGTGCCTTGATTACCCATGAAACCACCAGGTGCCATAATTTGGTTAAGTGGTTACCATCCAGTGTAGTAAATGGTTTCTTGGTGTACAGGAAACCATTTGGCTTGTCACTCAGTGTAGTCAGCCACTGACAGAAGAAAGAGGAAAGAATGAAGGAAATAGAGACAGAAAAGGAAGGATGGAAAGAAGGAAGAGAGGAAAGGGCAGGCACCTGAGAGCAGCACTACATTGAGTGAGTAGATGGTGAGTGCCCCCACCAACCAATTATTATTGTTATTATTATTACTATTATTATTATTATTATTATTATTATTGTCATTATTGTTTTATTTATTTTATGTATCCTCTCCACATGGCACCTGGCATGGGTTACCTGTCTTGCTGCACACTGTTACCTCTTCTCATATCTCCAAATGCAAGAGTTATACACCAAGTCATTTCCGAACCTGTTTTCCCCAGTCTGTGTTTTCATTTGTCCCTGACCTCATTTTTTTTTATGATGATGATGATGACATTGGTGATGATGAGGGTGCCTGTATGTAAAGCCCCAACATACAATATGGATGTGGTATCAAGGTTTAATGATTTGTTGTTAAATAGTGCCATAGAATTATCCTGACAGTATCTTTTTAAATCTGCATCTCCCAGATATTATACTGAATTATGTGTCTCTGGGTTGACTGCTGAAATGCTGAAGACCTTAGGAGATGTAGGAGTGAGTTTAGTCACTGACCTGATAAATACAATTATATATGAGTATGTTGTCCCAGATGATTGGCTGAAGAGTGTAATTGTAAATGTGCACAAGGGGAAGGGTGAAGTCCTGGAAAGAGGAAATTTTAGAGGCATAAAACTTTTAGACCAGATAGTGAAGGCAATAAAGTTCTAGAAGGTATGGTTAGAGAAAGAGTGAATATTGATGAAATGCAGTTTGGGTTTATGCCAGGCAAAGTGACCACTGATGCCATATTCATTGTTTGACAGCTTCAGGAAAAATATATAGGAAAGAAAAAGGAACTGTACTTTGTTTTTGTTGATTTGGAGAAGGCCTTTGACAGAGTCCCTATAGAGGTGGTGAAGTGGGCAATGAGAAAGCTTGGGATCAAGGAGTGGCTGGTTGGGGTTGTTATGGCCATGTATGTGGGTGCTCGCACCAAAGTGAGAGTGAGTGGAGGTTTGAGTGATGAGTTTTCCGTGAATGTTGGTGTGCACCATGGGTCAGTTTTGAGCCCCTTGTTGTTTATCATGGTACTTGAAACCCTCTCATGTGACTTCAGAAATGGACTCTCTTGGGAAATGTTGTATGCTGATGATCTGGTGTTGATTGCAGTGAATGAAAGGGAGGCGGAGGAAAGATTTAGGAAGTGGAGTGATGGTATGGGGCACAAGGGCTGAAATATAGAAAAAACAAAATTGATGGCATCTAGGGTTGGTGGCAGTACTGTCAGAGAGGAAGGAGAGTGACCATGTGTGATTTGCCACAAGGGTTTGGGAAGTAACTCCATCTTGTGCAGTGTTTGTGATAAGTTGGTGCATAAGAGATGTAGCGGTATAGGTAAACTGCGAGATAATGCTGATTTCATGTGTGCAGTATGTCAGGGAGAGTAGGTGGAGATTGTCAGGCATGGAAGGATTGAACTTGCTGGTGAGTGTCTTGAGTGTGTGGAAGAGTTCTCGTATTTGGGAGAGTTCTCTTATTGGAGGCAGGGCTGGAGGTAGCTCTGTGGTTAGAATGAGAAGTGGTTGGAAGAAATTCAGGGAGCTGTTGCCTCTCCTGACATTGAGAAGGCTCTCCTTTAGTGCTAAGGGGTCTTTGTATGCAGCATGTGTTAGGAGTGTAATGCTGTATGGTAGTGAGACTTGGGCAGTAAAGGAAGAGGATATCTGCTGGCTCCAATGTACCGAAATGACAAATATTAGGTGGATGTGTAGTGCATCCCTGAGTGTGAGGCCTGGGGGGGGCTAGGTTTATGATGAAAGAGTTGAGAGGTAGGATGGGGCTGGAGTGTATTGGTGTTCTGATGAGTAGAGGTAGCTTGAGATGGTTTTGGCATGTGGAGAGGATGGGGGATGATTATTGGGTGCAGAAAGTGAGAAGTGTTAATGTTGGGTAGGGTGCAAGAGGTTGACCGAAAAAGATCTTGGACGAGGTCATTGAATGTGACCACAGGGATAAGGGACTGAATAGGGAAGCTGCCAGAGATCGAGCAGCATGGAGAGCTGCCATTAGATGACCAAGGCTGACACATGGAAGCATGTTTGAGCCTGCACAAACGAATGAACGATATCCAACTGATGCATTGGTCTGATCCAGCACTTGATGAGATTAGTGATGATAATGGTGGTGGTGATGGTGATGATGATGATGAAAATAATGATTATGATGATAATACCCAACAGATCCATTGGTCTAATTGAGCACCTGATGATAATGAGATTAATGATGATAATGATGGTGGTGGTGATGGTGAAAATGATGATGATGATGATGATGATGATTATAATACCCAACAGATGTATTGGTCCCATCCAGCACCTGAAGAATAAGTATGGTGGTGGATACAGCCTGGAGGTTAAACTAAATCAGCAACACCGGCCTTCGGTGTCCGTCACCGACGTGCAGTCCTCCAGTCACGCCTCACCAGCCAGGGAGTAAGTTAGAGGGAGAGCCAGGGAGTAAGTCAGAGGGAGAGAGACAGCCAGGGAGTAAGTTAGAGGGAGAGAGAGAGAGAGAGTAAGTTAAAGAGGGAGAGAGAGATTAACTTCTTCAGCCTGAGGATTTTTCTGTAGACGATTGCATGCAGCTTAGGAGAGGTTGTTTGAACTGGAGAGGTCAGATATAGCCTTTAAAATTCCTTTAAGTACAAGAGGCATTTCCCAAGTAATCGTATGAAAGTAACAAGAAGTATATAAAAATATTCATTGGATTAAAGTGGTTATTGGTCAGTGGGTTAGAGCGCTCCACTCTGACCGAAGGGTCGGAGGATCGAATCCACCCAAGGGTCATTGGTAGACATCAGGAAGGGCATCCGGTCATAAAATGTTGCACGCTTCAGTCCAAAAGTCCTCTACCCAGGGGCAACGCCTTAGCCCTTCGGGGATACCTAGCGTAAAACCAAATTATTTTTTTTTATTTTAATATAAATGGTTAGAGGTTCTTTTGACACGGCCACTCAGACAGGTTTAATATTTTATTTCTCTTGTTTTGTCCTTAATTGTTTCATCAGGAGTGTAGGGCAAAGGGCTAGACTACACAGTTCACAAATTTAAAACAGGAATGACTAGTAGTTGTTGTTGAGTACCTGTGATCTGTCTGGCAGGGCAAACCCATCAAACCACAGGCAAGCAATTACCTATGCAGGGCTATTCCATGCAGACAGCACCTCGCCACAGCAAGGTGCAGGGAAGAGTGTGGAGCTTTGGTTCCCAGTTGGATACCACATTTGCATTTCTCCACCCACATCACTGGAGTACCATAGTGAGCTCCACTTCACCCTGTAGTTTGATTAGATGGTTACTACCCAGCACCGTAAATGGTTTCGTATGTTACAGGAAACCATTAGGCTTGTCACTCAGTGTAGATTGAAGTGGAAAATTGTGAAAAAAGTGACAGAAAATTTGGGAGAAATAGGAGTAGAGGGGGACAGACACAGGTCAGGATAGGTAATAGTTGCTTCATAACTGTATTCCACACAGTGGCAAGTGTGAGAAGCATTCATTTATGGCAACAGACAGTAGAGAGATGGCCAGCATCCGATTTTATTTCCCTGACCTGCTTGATATTCCTTTGTTTACATAGATTGCCAGTGATCTGAGCCTGTGACCCTGGGTTGATAATAGATTTGTTATCAGTACATCATAAGGTTAAGTAGTCTGGTCAGCTACTGTAATTTTTCAGTTCTTTGATATCAGACTGCATTGCAGAGAGTCACTGAAAGACTCAAGTGGCTTATCAAGTCCTCATTGACAGCTTAACCCGTGGATTGTGCATTTATATTTTTTCATCTGACCCCGTGGTGTGCAAAAAATGAAGAAAAAACAGGTTTTTTTTTAGCTTTTGTTTATGATAAACTTGAAGATAAACATCCAAGGCATCATCTGGTGGAAAAAAGTATATATATCTCTCCCTCTTTGCATAGGGCCATGCATAAGTTTACATAGGGGAGTAGTGAAAAAAAAAAAAAAAAAAAATGGAGGGGGGGATTTTGTTATTATACACTTGAAGATAAACATCCAAGACATCATCTGGTGGGAAAAAAAACTCTCTCTCCGTCTTTGTGTAGTGCCATGTGTAAGTTTGTTCAGGGGTGAAGTAGTAGTAGTTGTTCCCTAGGCAGTACGGCCGAACAGCCCCGGGGGTGGAGTAGTTAGCAGTGATGCATGGCCAGCACAGCCTGAGCTGTGGATCGCAACGCAACGCTACCCAGCCTGGGGTGTGGCCTGCAATCCACGGGTTAAATTACAGTATGCATGTTTAGGTTATTACTGTAGTAGCCAACCCTTCAGCCCCTTCACCTCACAGGGGGATAGTGCAAGGACTGGATGATGATGATGATTTTTTTTTTTAGTAAGTACTGCTTGTTATTGCTCTCCAACTTGTAAATGACTAGACCCTGCTCACCCTGTTTATCATTTTGAACTTGGCTTGTGACAGTGGTGATCATAATGGTGACAGTGATGAGAGAGATGATAATGGTGATGTTGGCAGTGATGGTGATGAGGATGCTCTTCATACTGAGTTTTTTACAGTGGGAAATATAGTGTTGATGACAAAAAAGATGACACTGATGATGGTGATGAAGTCAACCTTATTTCTCCCCATAGGTTGTCCAGTAATAATAAGAACCAGGTGAAGGAGATGATCACAGGCACCTTCCCCAACGCTGTGCTGGACGAGGAGTTTGAGGAGCGGATGGTGTACAAAGTGCCGCAGGATGATGTCAAGAGCCTGGCAAATTGCTTTGATATCCTGGAGAAAGGCAAGTGTTAGCAGCCTTGTTGAGGTTGGCAGAGAGAGAGAGAGGGAGAAGGTTGGCAGAGAGAGAGAGAGAGAGAGGGAGAAGGTTGGCAGAGAGAGAGAGAGGGAGAAGGTTGGCAGAGAAAGAGAGAGAGAGAGGTTGGGTTGATTTAGGTTGCATTTAATAGGGTTGATGGTATGTTAGGTTAGATTTGGGTGGATAGGGTTAGGGTTGGATAAGATAGGGTACAGTACAGTAGGTAAGTGTTAGGATAGAGTAGGGTAGGGTAAGTTAGGGTAGGCTAGGTAGGGTTTATGTTGGGTAGGGGTTGAGTTAGCTTGGTTTATGGCAGTTTAACTAGGGTAGGTTAGGGTAAGTTAGATATGGTTGGGTTGTGTAAGGGTAGGTAAGGTAAGGTAGGGTGCAGTATGGTATGGCAGGGTAGAGTATGATTGAGTTGGTTAGGTTAGGTAGAGAAGGATAGAATAGGTTAGGTTAGGTTCAGGTAGGTTTGATTTGGTTAAGTTAGGTACATTAGATTAAGTTAGAGTAGATTAGATTAGATACAAAGTTCTGCAGAGCTATTTGGGGTTTTGCTTCACATTGGTATAACTGTATAAAGATAATTGTGATGATAAATATCCATATCTTTCTCCCACAGCCAAGACAGATGGACTGGTGGAGGAATATGCCTTGAGTCAAACCACACTGGAGCAAGTGTTCCTTCAGTTTGCCAGGCAACAGGAGGAGGAGGACATTGACGAGGAGGAGAAGGAGGACGAGGTTTAGGAGGAAGACAAGGAGGAGAAGGAAGACTGGGGTCAAAAAGAATGACGAGGAGGAGGAGAAGGAAGACTGAGATCAAGAAGGAGAGAGGAGGACCAAGATTAGGAGAAAGAGGAAGAGGAAAACTTAGATTAGGAGGAAGAGGAGGAGAAGGAAGACTGGGATCAAGAAGAGAGGAGGCCTGAGCTTAGGAGAAGGAAAAACAGGAAAACGGACGAAGAGGAGAGAAGACCTGATAACGAAAGTCAGCAACAAAGAAGGAAGGCTTAAATGAGGAGAAGAAGGAGGAGGATTAGAAAGACGAGGAGGAGGATTGAGGTTAAGAGAACAAGTGGAAGATTGGAAATAAGAGGGAGGGAGGCTGGAACCAGGAGGAAAAAAGCACACAAGAGGGGGAAAGCAGTCAAGATAAGGGAAACACATTCAAGAGGAGGAAGAGGAAGAGGAAGCACTCAGGAGGAGGAGAAGGAGGAAGAAGATGCACTCAAGAGGAGGAAGAGGAAGATGATACAAGTAGGAGGAAGAGGAAGCACTCAGGAGGAAGAAGAATCACTCGAGAGGAGGAAGAGGAAGCACTCAAGAGGAAGAGGAGGAGGCACTCAAGAGGATATGGAAGAGGCAGCACTCAACAGGAGGAAGAGGAAGAAATGCTGAAGAGAAAAAGAAAACAAGAGAAGGAAGAGGAAAACTTACAAGGAGAGGGAGAAAGAAGAAGAAACACAGGAGGAGGAAAAGGAAAGACACTTAAGGGGAGTAGGAAGACTGATTGAAGAGGGAGAGGAGAAGGACAGTGATAATGAGGGGGAGAGGAATAAGAAGACTGACAAATTGGATGAATACTCAGAACATCCAAGAGAAAGTGAAGGTTGGTGACTGTGGTGAGGAATCCCAGTAAGGTGTTCCCTATTTTTTTTACTTGGTTTAGGGACACTCACATCTGCCTTATCATTGTTAAGGAGAGAGACAGAGAGAGTCATGGATTGTAGGGGCTTGAGGCTAGATACTTGAATTTTATGGAAAGTCCTTATAATGCATCGTCTTTTTTTGACAGTGTGCTATTAAGCATGCTGTTTAGGGGTGGGAAAAAAAGAAGGCCAATGAAGTCTCCAGTGCTACCTTTTTTGAAAATTTAGATTATCATTCAGTACAAGCCCCAGCCTGGGTATGTTGTCACTGAAAGCCAAGCAGGAAGGATACAATTGCTGCTCGTAAAGCTTATTTGTCAGTTCCGTCCCATATATGGTACAGGACAGGCATACCCCGAAATCAGCGCCCCAATAACCAAACACTTGCTACACTGAACCAAAGAAATTAGGGAACATTCCCACAATCCAAATGGCTGTCAGTTTGCTAGTCTGAACACTCTGCCGCCCCCTAGGTTTGAAATGAGTGTGTCCGAATGCAGATGTGGTGGTGCTAACAGCTCTCCCCATCCTCCCTCCATCCCTCCATCCTCTGCCATGCTCAGCAGTGGCAGGCATGTCTCTCTCCCCATCCCCCTGCCCTCCTCCACCCCTGCTGGTCTCCCTCCCCATCCCTGCTCTCCCCCACCCCTGCTAAGCGCACTGCCTGCCTGGTCTGCGCTTGTCCATTTTCCTATTCTCACTGTCTGTTGCCCTGAATGCATCTCAGCACTGCACCTCGCACCACATTACCTTCCTGCATGTGATGTCTCATTTTTTAGCAGTAGTATTGTGTATGAGGATAGTAATGGTACCTTTGGTGTTTTTGTGTCAGCCTCTGACAATTGAGTAAGGTACTGTATATAAGAGTTTGGGTTTGGGCCTGGAATACATCTGTGTCTTTTCTTCAATATCTTATGGGGAAAACTGCTTCAATATCTGGCAACTTGCCATCCGAACACTCCCACCGGTACACAACACTGCCGGATATAGGGGTAGGCCTGCGCCGGTTGTATGGAGAAAGCTGTGATATATTGGAACACCAACATATGAGGAGGTCCCTTCTGCAATAATGAATGTCAATTACACATTTTTGGAAAATGGCCTTTAAAGTTTAGCCAATTTTGTCTGAAAATTATTCAAAGGTCTCATTTTGGTTCATTTAAAGACTTAAACGTGCTTGCATGAATCAGCATTGATCCCCCAGTGGTGGCGCTCCACACTGCTTGATCTGTAACAGCCTCTCTATTCTATAGTTGGAAAAAATAAAAGTTGGAGGTGGACTATTTGCCACACCCACACAGCCCCAAACCCAAATGGGAAGATGCTGACGAAGTCCGTCTCACGCCTTCCTTCATGTTTGCCACCAGATAGCCTGGGCAAAGTTAACCAGTTGCATGCTGTTGCTGGTGTCAACCGCTATGTCGTAGTAGGGTACCATGTGTGGTGTGTAAAGTGCATGTAGTGTAGTGTACAGTGGACAGCTTGAGATATGTGCTTGGGAGAGTATCCTGGCCTACTCTCTGTTTTAGTGACTCCTTGAGGAAGGTCAGCTAAGGGGGATGGTAAGGTGTTAGTCCTTTGGGCTAGTGAAGTGGGAGCTCCGACTCTATCACCAGCTTTCCCATCCTCCTTGGGAATACAACCCTGATCAGCTGGAGCTACAGCCTACCCCATAATATTCAAAGGATTATGATAGTTTATACAGTACTGTATATATAAAACTGAAAGAAAATTAATGTATTTTACATGATAAAAGCTTTGTTAATGGGAGCTTTGCACAGGTTTATTAGGGTTGGCAGGATTGGTTGAAATATATCATGGTAGGGAGCTTGTCATAATTTTTATTGGTGAGGTACGGAGCTCACTAAAGATGCCATGGTAGCTGTTGTACTAATGCCTATGTTAGTGGTTCATGTACAAGCAAACATGGTAAACTTCATTAGAGAAGTATGAAGCTTACTTAAGATTCCATGGTAACTGTTCTAATAATGCTCATGTTAGTGATTCATACGCTTACCAACATGATAACTTTTACTGGGAAAGGATGGAGTTCACTAATAAGAATCTATCTCCGCATATGCTAATGTCTCATGCTTGCCAGCATCACCACCAAAGGTGACTGGAAGTGAGAGAGAGGAAAAAAAGTGAGTAACCAAAGAAAACACTTGAGTGACTTATTCCTTTGGCTTTGGGGAGTTGATGGGGTGAATAAGGATTGTATTTTAAGTGGCCTTTGGAGATTTTATATCCTGTTCCTTAGCAATTGGTGATGGAGAGGGATGTGTACATGTGGTGGCACTGATATAACTGGCTTGCTGGGCTGCCTGGTTGTGCAGATGTCCCTTACCTCTCTCCCTGTTCCTTTGAAAGGAGGATGACTGTTGGAGGAGGTCAGTTTAAGTCTGCAGTCCACCTTGTTAACATTTTAGATGAGCTTGGGGATGTACCTACTACTGTACAAGATTATAATAATTCTCAACAGTTCATTCTTCATATCACACATCAATAAGCCCTTGTATGTTATTGATGTAAAGCGTGTCATTTGAAAACTATAAATAATATTTGGAAATTAAATAAAAGATGGAGAGATGTGTTATGAGATATTTTTTGAAAATAGCGAGATTTACATACATGGAAGGGCTGTACAGGTACAGTTGAAATTAGTGTTTGAAAGTAAGTAATTAACAATTCAGTGTTAAGCTGTAGCTAACATGCAAAATATATCACTAAGGAAGCAGGTGCTGTGAAGCCTCCAATGCCTCTTAGAATATGGCCATAAAACTGATCTTCTTGAGCTGGAATGAAATGCGGAGTTCTTCATTCTCAGCCAGAGTTAATTGTGACACTTTTTTGTACTTTTTTTACTCCAGGTTTCATTTAAGCTCTGTAATATTGACTGAAATTATCCAGAATGAAATGCAAAGTAGGTATATAGTTTGCAAACAAAAAATTAATTGTTTCCACATATTGACAGCATAGTACTTATCTAGTTTCTAAATGCTTTGTGATACATAGGTTATATATATTTAAAAATACTGTAGGGTGAGTCACTACTCAGAGGCCCCAGAATAACGCCAGTATATCTGTTGTGAATGAACGAATATAAATAAAATTCCATTCTTACAAACTTTGGAGTACAGCATTTCAGTCTTATACTGTCCTGAACTTGAGAAACTACCCAACATTTGAACTTGGATGCTGGAAATGAAGTGCCGTCCTCTCACCGGGATTGTGCTGAGCGATTATCAGTTGGTCCACTGCATTGATCTACTTGTTGTTGTTGATGCTCAACCCCAGTTCATCTGATTGAGCAGACCCATTGACCTCCAGTAAGGAACTGCCCTTATAGGATCGTCCCATAGGTTCCCTACACTGTTGTCTGCATCTTAGTGTGGCATGTGCTGTGCAGTGCTCCATTATGTGTGTTATGTTGTGTGGACCTGTTCTACAAGCTGGGCACGTGTCATCTGTGATTCCATGCAACCCAAATGTAAACTGGTAACGTAGAACGGTTGGGTGATGCCCCACCCTAAACCTAGCTAGTTGTACTTGATCATCTCTAAGGACACCTCTGATGGATGGGTGTCAGTAAGGGGGGCTGGTAGTATGGTGTTTTGATCGAGATGTTGTACTGTATTGCCTTCCACGTGAAATGAGTATGTATGTGTTTTTTTCATTGCTAGTGTTGGAATATCTGGAGGTGGAACATTGCTGTAGATGGTTTGATAATATTTATGTGGTAATTGTTGTCTGGACATTGCTACTCCTCACCCTGCCCTATGATGATGATGATGATAATGATGAATTGTTTTGTGTGTCTTGGTTGTGTGTCTGTCATGTAATGACAGAGCTGTTGTATATTGGCACAGCCTGCGGCATAGAACTATGTGCCCCTCATTTCAAGGTAGTCTCTGACAAAGAGGACATTAGTTTCAGAATGTAAGTGAGCTATGGGAGTGGTTTTGTTGCAACCAGTGGTGATGCATAGCACATTATTCATAATGATTTGTAAGGTATATGTAGTGGCTATTAAATAGGAGGGGAGTCTATGCCAAGGAGGTATTGTTTGTAGAGTAAGGAGAGTGTTTCCTTTTGTTGCTCTGACTCTAGCCTTATAGTTGCCCTAAGTGCAGTATCTCTTGATGTCTTCCACATGGTTCTTGATATCATGTGTCACTCCAGGGATCTTAGTAGAGGTGGGTATGGCATACAGTGGATCACCTGTCCAAAGTATGCCATGCTCAATAACTGACCATGTTTTTATTATTATTTTCATTTAACTAAAGATTTTTTCTTGATTATGGGGACCTCTTGAGGGAAAAGAATTTGAAAAACATACGATGCACATTTGATTAACTTTAAAGAAAACATTTTGAGGGAGAAAGCAGCCATTCTGGAGGATAGATTGCACCAAAAAATTTGCCATTTTGGAACACCAGATTTAATCATGTTCAAATGCTGAATGAGACAGCTTTCAAACTTGGTGCAACTGTAGATAAATTGTAGCAGAAAGGAATTACCAAATTTAATTGAACTCAGTTCTTTAGTATTGGAAATATTAAAAATATTCTGGGGCCTCAATGTACTGAATCACCCTGTAGAATTGCTGTCTATATTTATATTGTCTATATTTATATTGATTTAGTGATGCCAGAGTTATATATATTTGTATTGTACTTATATTTGTGATATGCAGAGTATATTGTGATATGCATAATGTATTTTTGAGTATTCATGACTTAATAAACCATCTTAAAATACACTAATTTAAGATGTATTTTGGGATGAGTTACCATAATAACCTGTGTTCTTGAGTCATCTGGGACTACACTTTAAACGAGTAGACTAAACCAGATTATACTGTATTATGAGCATTATATATTGTAGGATTTTTAGGCAGTCGCATTGTATAAATTATGGCTGCAGGTGCCTTTCTGGAGGGTGTTAAATAAGCCGTTATTTGTGAGGGTTTATTATGGCTCCCGGTGCCATTTTAGAGGGATTTAAATACTCTGTGATGTGCGGGGGTTCGTGTTCCCTGACCCACTTGAATTGTAAGGGATAAACTGTAATGTGAACTAAATGGCCTTTGTATATTAGCATCCATAACCAGTTCTCTGTGATGCCGTCATTTTTATTTTGTTCTCGCTATCCAGCTCTTTCATTCAGCACAGAAGAGACTTTCTGAAGTGGAGAGGTTAGATAAAGCTTGTGTCAGTGCATTCCTACAAGAGGCTTGCCTGAAGTGGATAAAATTCCTTTGGCAGTTGTAAGAATAAAATAGAAAAGGCACCATAGCATTTAACATGCATACTTTGATGATGTGATTCACTGATTTATTCATGATTATTCTGATGACAAACTTTACTGCTTTATTCATATGTTAATCTGATGATGGGATTTGCTTTACTCTTGCTGCCTCAAGATGATTTTATTAACCCCTACCATGCTCATTGCCTCATATTAGGTGATATGCACACCACCCCTGGCCAAGCCCGTCGCCTCACATAGGCAATAGGTCTCCACACCATAATTTCAAGCACGAGCAAGCGTCATTGATTTCCACTACTCTGATCCATCAGAGCAGTTGCCAATCCCTGCCATACCACAGTTGCCAAATGCTGCATACAATATTTAGTAATTCAGTTCTCGTTTGTAGTCCAGCAATGGCGCATTCACACCCATCTACCTCCTATGATGCTGGCGACTTACTGTCGTCCTCACACCCACCCATGAGATGTAAATTATAAAAAGATGAGGGTGATCAGGAGTTTGAGCTCAGAAACATGATCTGACGAAAAAAATCAACCTAATAGTAAAATGGAAACTCCAAAAAATTGACTCAGGGAAGGTAATTGAGTTAATAAGAATTAGCGCGGCAGGGGTTAACACTTTGCCATTCCACTCATCACCCAGTCCTTCGCTTGTCTAACTGTCAGAGCTTTTAATGCAGACTCTCAAGAGCTTTTTGGATTCAGATTGGTAACCTACATGGCAGAGTCAACACACCCAGGGGTATCCAAAGAACAGTTGTTCATTGAAATCTTTGCTGCCCCAGGGTGTCCAGAGAATGGGAAAGTGTTAAATATTGGGCAGATCCCTAGCAGTAAGTGAAGGCTGTACCTAACCTTCTTGTTCAAAAAGACTCTCCAAAGCTAAATTAAATTGTTAGGAGATAGCAAGAAATACAGTGAAAAGTATGTCATCAGAGTGAAGAGCACAAAGATCCAGGTTCAAAGTGCACATTCCAAGTGGAAGTATTTAGGATCACATCTACAGTGTTAAGTGATGAAGTACTGTGTTGTAGGGTTTACTCCCTTTTTATATTTTATTTAATTATTTATTTTAATTATGATTTTTTTATCAGTCTGAATGAGTTTCAGTGTTTATATTTGTATACCTGACCCTCACCTCGCGTAACTGTGACACATCATTTAGTGTACTCTCTAAAAAATGATCTCTGGTATGTGAAAGTCATTGTTATATGTGGCCTTTTTTACCTTTTTTTTTTTTTTTTTTTTTTTACAGTACTTATACTTTGCAGATATGTAGCCTTTTTATTTTCTTTTTCACAGTACTTGTTTTTGGCAAAAACACTTCTTATTGAAGTAGTTCCATCAGTACCTATAAAGCTGATTTCCCAGTTTTCCCAGTTTACAATACCAGTGGTGCAGTTGACAGGTCTGCCTAGCCAGGCAGACCAAGGTTAAGTAGCAACAAAACAACAGCAGCAACAGTACCAGTGGTGCTAGAGAGGAATGCTGTCATTTGATATTGCTAATTTATCAGGAAGCTGTACTGCCTAGATGTGCTATATAAACATCCATGAGCTTCTTCCCTGTTCCCCAAAAGGAGGATTGTGGCTTGCAGAAGCTTCAGCCTGCAATCCAGTAGGGTCATGTTCAGATGAGCCTGGGTCCATATAAACAACAACAATACTGGTTGTATGGAAAAAGTTGTGATATTATGGAACACATAACTAACATATAATGAGGACTTACTCTGTACCATACTACTGTACTTTAACACATTTCCTGCTAGGATTTCTGCCAGCTGAACAAAATCCTGGGTGTACCAGTAACAGACAGAAGGTTACTTGAATAAGTTTTGAAGCTTATGTGTGCTTGGCTTTGTCTCAGGTAAAATACGTCTCTGTTAGCCAGATTATTATACAAATGCACGAACCACAACGACAGAATTAATGTTGTCAGTACTTAAGAAATAATATATATCAATTTAGTATTATAGACTTCATCACTATACTTTTTTTTACTTTTCCAGTTTGTACTTTTTTTTACTTTTCCAGTTTGTACTTTCTCAGCTCAAGCGATTACTCCAAACTTATTTCCAAAAAATGGACTGTAGTGTTGCATTTTTTAGGTGTTATATGTTTTATATGGAAAGTGTCAGTCTGTGAACTTTGGCTGCTGTCATTAGAGATCTGAATTCCCCACAAAAAATGATGTTCCAAGCCTCATTGCTATTATATTTTTAGGCTGATTGTGTGCTGTATAACTAAGTTCGATAATTACACCATTTAGATGTGATTAAAATATAAATGAAGTATTGTGCGACATAATACAAGTTAGTACAGTATTTGAAATTCTTTGTGGAAAATCAGAGAAAAAATGTTTCTGTAGCCAAAGTTTAAGTATTAGAGAACACTCACTTTGAAACACAACTTAGGAACACAGTTACTCCTAATTACATATATGGCACAGTCCACTGCACAATTATTCTTTTCTTCCAGATTTCATAAAAGTAAAGAGCATGTCATAGTGCATATAAACTCATAAGCATAAGAGCTCTCCAAATAAATGTGATAATCATGGACTTTCTTTTTGTCTCAAACATAATTATGAAATTTGCAATTAATACAGTAAAAATAACTAGGCACTTTACAAAGGCTGTGTATGTGGATAAAAAGGTGAACCACCCATTAAATAAAGCCTACTGATCAGTCCTGTAAATGGCATTAAATATGTGATTCGCACTTTATTATTCATCTGTAGGACTCCATTAAGGCTAGGTACAGGTATATCCCTACTCTAATTTCAATATAAATTAGTCACAGTGGGCTCCAATTTTATTTGCATCATGAAATGACAGTAGTGGTCGGTGGTGGCAACTATCATCCACTCACTTGATATAGTGCTGCCTACTTTTTCCTTCACGTTCATCATTATTTGTCTGTCTGCCCTCCTCTCTTCCTATTTCTCCTATCCATCCTGTCACTTTTTACTGTTTTTTCTCTTTCAGGTGGCTTTACATTGAGTTAAAAGCTAATGGTTTCCAGTAACCCAGGAAACCATTTACAACACTGGGTGGTAATGATATAATCAACCCACACATATTCCTTATCTGTCAATAGATGGGTTGGCATAGGGTTAGTGCCCCTCCCTGTAAAACAACTAACTCAAAGACAAATGGCCACCCCTTCCAGGATTATGGTATTTGTCTGTAATTAGATAGATGGATGAAATGACAGGTACAGAATACAAGTGGTGTTTGGTTACTTTCTTTTTGTTGTACTTGGAAAATGTTTTGAAATAAACCACCACCACATGCATACTGGATAACTTATAGTACTCATATTTCCCTTTTCACCACCCATCACCATCACTACCATTGCTGCCCACCTATCCCTATCCACCCACCCACTTGCAACCCTGTCTCCCTCCACACTGAACTTGTAAGTGGTGTACTTCCACCCCAACACTGCTCCTCATACAGTGCTTATAGTCTTCCCTCCCTCCCCCACTAATCACCACCATCATACCCATACTACAAACTTCACTCCTTCACAAACCCCACCCATTTTTTCTTGCTCATCGGCATCCTACCCCCCTACCTACAACACCCATGTACACAGCATATACTTCTCTGGGCATATTCTACCTATCAACATCCCTGCCCATCCCTTCCACATCTGTTCATCCACTCTACCCTTTTATGCTCTGTGGTATATATCATAATAATTACCTTGACTACCAGCCAAACTATACTGCCCATATTCACAAGGTGTAGCCAAATTCCCCATTGATAGGGCACCAAAGAGTCAAAGTGAGAGTTAGGGTACTGTAAGAAGAGGCAGATCTTGAGATGTGTACTTTTATGGAAAAAAATAGAGAAGAAGCATACCAGTAAATGAAGAGAGGAAGAGGAATGTCTGAGAGCAAGAGAGAAGTACATATGCAAGTGTAAATTAGTAGGAGATGGAGGATGGTGATGATACCCCATTGCACCCAAATGACAGTTATCAATCCAGTCCATCTTGTCATGTGTCTCAGTCTATCCCACTCAGTCAACCCAGTCCAACTTGCCACTTATCTGTCCACCCCGCTCAATCAACCCAGTCTATCTTGCCACTTGTCTCTGTCCACCCCTCTCAATCAACTCAGTCCTGAAAGACATGTGATCAAATTTAAAAAAAACATACTACCAAAAGGGCTAAATTTTGGTACACACTTCCCAAGGCATGGCATGAATCAAACTTTATTAGCTCATTATGTGAACCTGAAGTGACCTGGTAATAGTACCTATATAGCTTTACTTCAATCAGAACACAGCCAAAATGAGCTAAAATGACTGTACTGTTATTTTACTCTAACTTGGCCCAGATTTTTGTCCTCTTCCAACTTAGTTCTCATAGCTCAATGGTAGAAAAAGTCTGACAGTAGCAAGGTTGTGTAAAATACGTAATAGACAGTGACATGGTCTGAATTGGATATAACGGCCACAGTCCCCTTGAGCAGACTTTCGTGAGACCAAATGGATTTCTGATGTGACTGAAATTTTGATTGCAGTGACTGGGTATGAAAATCATATCATGGCAGAGAAGGGATTATTCTTTCGAGCTACACCTAAATAGGTCATATAGTCCTTCTCGGGTTACAGGAGAGTGCTACCTCTTCCAACAAAGGCAGCTACCTGGGCGGGGCGCGAACTCTCGACCTCACAATCTCCAAGTCCAGAGCTCTACCACTGAGCCACCCCGCTCCCTTAACCCGTCACGTCCCGAGGTTTTCTGCACCTCCGACATCCCCCAATCCCGAGGTATTTTGATTTATTTTTTTTTTATTTTTTTTTTTTTTAATTTATTTTTTTTTTTGGCTAAAACCTCTGCTTTTGGTGAGAAACATCAAAAATTCATAGAGAAATCGCTCACCTGAGGTTTAAAACACTCGATACATGTAGCAGTACCTCCTTACCTGACTGGGTTTTCTATCAGGCTGGCTGCAAAGAAAACGAGTTCTATGGGAGGGTAGCTATTTCACACCACTCATAAACGGTATTTATTTATTTACCTGGTACGAATTTATATGTAGTATGAGAGTATATTAGTTTTCAAGCAGTAATATAGGCATTATAAGCATTGTTTCACTCACTAACTCATCACCATACCTGACCTTCTTTTGCCACATTACCTGATCATTATTTCTGACTGTTTCTTCTTCTAATGCTATGTAAACTTTGTCCTCCACATTGTCATCGATTGGGGAATCACTCTGGCCCTGAATATCTTTACTGGCCAGGTCACTGGTAACAGGTGAATTGCCGAGACAATGGCATGAGGGGAGGAGGGAGGAGGTTATGCGGTGTAAGGCATTGTCCCTCCTTGGCATCTTGTAGAGGAACAGAGGAAGGTGTCCCGTGTATATGTACGAAAAATCATGCATGAAAATTGAAAATTGTGCAAATTAGGGACCTTGCAATTGCACGATGTACCAGTATGTTGCCGGGACTGGCAAATGCAAAATGTTGCAACGTACCCATACGTAGACGGGACAGGGCGGGTTAATGGCAAAGAAACTGTAGTTCTTCTCTCGAGAAGGAAATAATCATAATTATTATTTATTAAAGGAAGAGAACAGAAATATCTCGTGTAGCTCCTATGGCAAAAAACATTCATAATCGTAAATCCAGAACCTGTTGAGTGATACTTTCCCATATGTTTTGGTGAGTCTGTTTTACTTAAATGAGCTTCGTAACAATACAGATTACTGAATGTAGAACCTGTTGTGCTAGGTGCTTTAAGGGCGACTTCTCGTCCTAGAAACACCAGAGATAGGACCCTGGCCCAGAGATAGAACCAGGGTCCTTTTTTGAGACTGGAGCAAGAACACACGAGAAGAGCAGGACATAAAAACTCTGGACAACAACCTTACACGTTTATTCCAAATTACAACCTTCGCACAATATGGATGGGAGTTGTACTTGACACACTATTTACTATCAACTGTGCTGGACAGACTAGAAGGTCCCGACTGGTTTGTGGGTATCACGCAAGATACTAAAGCCCGTGTCACACATGCGCAACTCAAGACCCGACCGCAGCGGGACTCAGGGTCATGTCCTAGTTGGCTCCCACGCCTCCCGACTGGCCCCGAATCCAATCTGCTCATGACTCCCTCACGACTGGTCGTGACGTCCTCAACAACGTGACTAGATCACAAGGCAACCGCAAGACAACCATGGGGCGAAGGAGCAACGAGTCTTCAAGTTTGAAATTTTAACGGATTTTTGTCAGCTATGACCGGCCAAGAATGCAACACGACTGCGTGACGCATTTGGGGAATGCACAACGACCCTCCCCCGACCCCCTGCTGACCCCCCCACGATGGCAAGCGCCGGCCTCTCACGCTTTATACGCCGCTTGCTCGCCGGCATACAGTTGCCATGTGTGACCGGTGTTGCCAGATCGCCAACCGTGCCCGGTTTCCCACCAAGACCCTTTGCGCGGTCTGGGATCAGTCCTAGCTCAGTTGTCGTGTGGTCTGCTTGTGGTCTGCTTGCAGTTGTCACATGGTCATGAGCCATGATTCCAAATCACTGACTGGACTATCAAAATGCGTTGCATGGTTGGCTCGGCGTCTGATCGTGGTCTGGTCGTGGTTGGTGACTCATTACACAATCGTAACTTTTTTTTGTCGGCGACCACGCTGACACACAATGAATGCATCATGACGCATCCAATTGAGCCAAGACTGCTTCAGGACTGACCTATGACACTCCCGACTACAATGCAATTGTGACCCGACTTTTGGCAAGTCGTGAGACAGCCACGATTTTTTAACGCGCGCGATAAAAGTTTGTGGGGCTCGAGGAGTTGTCCCAGCAGCTCATGACTGCCCTCCAGAATCCGGGCTTTGTCGGAGAATCAAGGGACAACCAATGACAAAAGCTGTTACGACCTTGAGTTGCGCCGCGGTCGGGCCTTGAGTCAGTCACGTATGTGTGATAGGGGCTTAACCAGTCAGAAGGATGCTGGACAGACACTGCACAGTGAAGGGTAGTAGATCTCACACAGTTTGTTGCTTGGGCTCTGACATCAATCGGAATATACCGTCTCTCACCATATATCACAAAATGGTAAAAGCACTTGTACAACACAGTATACACACATAGACATGTATAGGCATACTATGTAGTCACTAGGGCACTAGTTCGACACTGTATATTTTTGTATACATATATATATATATATATATATATATATATATATATATATATACTGTGCATATATATCACGAACACTACAGTCACTATAGGTCTGGGTAGTCACTATTACACTGGGCAGGCCGAGGGACTCCAGCTAGGCTGCAGGGGCAGGGTGGTCTCCAGGTGTTGGAGGGATCCTGTCTGGTGTCCCTTCTCTCGAGGGCCACGGGATAACCCTCATGACGTCGTCTGCTGGGAGCTGTGGTCGGGCGTGGTGGGAGTCCCTCTACTTGTGAGGCCTGGCCAAATAGCACGAGCAGGCGCACTTGTCTGCGGCTACCCTGGGGAGGAGGTCGCCGTTGCCTGGGGCTGGAGAGGTTGCGCCCTGTAGTTGCAGGGGCACCTCGGGGAGTCCGGTGACTGTGGTCTCCGTTCCATCGGGCCGCCATCAGGGTCGGACTGCAGCGTCGCCTCTGGCAGGAGTCTGTCAGGTGGTTGTCTCTCACGGGTGCCGGCTGGATGGCACACGCTCCTGAGGACAGCACAGGACCTCACCACACTTCCTCCAGGTAGGAGTGTTCCTCCTGGGGCCTGCCTCAGTGGAGAGGGGCAGAGGAACGTCCCGCTCGGCTACAGGAGGGGTGAGCAGAGCGAGGGTCATCCTTCGCTGGGGCAGTCACGAGGGGTGAGAGGCTTTGGTGGTGATGCCTCTCCCTGGCGCGATTGGAGGCCGTTGCCGAGGTCCCGTAGGCAACAGGGAGGGCGGCTAGAGGCCGCCTCTTCCCTGTCGGTGCGGCTGGAGCCCATCACTGAGGCCCGACTTCCTGGCAGGACCATGGGTGAGGTGCGGGCGGAGGCCGTCACCTGACCACAGGTGCGGCTGGAGGCCGTCACTTGTGTCCTGCAGGGGGAGTGACGTGCAGTCAAGGTGCAGGCGGAGGCCGTCACCGGTGTTGTTCTCCCACAGGTAGCTGCAGGAGAGGGAGCATATCTACCTCTCCCCAGGTGTGGCTAGAGGCCGTCGCTGATTTCTGCAGGAGAGGGGAGGGGTCGAGCAGCACCTGAGCGGCTGGAGGCCTTCACGTTTGGTGTGTGGCTAAGGCCGTCACTATTTTGGAGCAGCTAGAGGCCGCCTTCTTGTTTGTGCAGCTAGAGGTCATCACAGGGGTACTGCTCAGAACTGTCTTTTCAGCCCCTCCCCAAACCTGTCGAGGGCTAGTCCGGTCGGAGAGTAATGTGCGCGGACTGCGGCACTCCCGCTGGGTCTGTTCCAGGGAATAGGGGCGCAAGGTAGTTGGGGACATACATCCATACTGCCTTAACATTGCGCGCGCCCTCGGAGCCCCTCTGTGGTCACTTCCTCGGGGGGATGTCACTCTGCCCCGGTGGTGCTCAGTTGCCACCGTCGATATTTCAGAACCTAAATTCCAAAAGTCTTCGCCATGTGTCAGTATTCAAATTACAGTAAGTTTTGATAATTTCTTTGTTGATTGTTCAGTTGCAATTGTTTCTTTGTTGATTGTTCAGTGCACCACATTTGAGAGCTGTGGTTTACCACTGAGCTCTGTAATATGGAAGGGCTATCCACAACAAGCATGTGCCTTTGGCCGCTATATTGAAACACCGCAGCTGCCGCCTCCATCGTGGTAAAACAGTTGGAACATTGTTGATTGTTCAGTGCACCACATTTGAGAGCTGTGGTTTACCACTGAGCTCTGTAATATGGAAGGGCTGTCCACAACAAGCGTGTGCCTTTGACCACTATATTGAAACACCGCACCTGCCGCCTCCATCATGGTAAAGCAGTTTGAATATTGTTCTTGGCAAGGTCTGGTGAGGTTCTCACTAGACCTTGGTTCTTAGCTTGCTGCCTGTGTTTTGCTGTCGCTTCAGTAAGCTGCGTAGTGGACCATGGCACTATAATTTCCAGTTCATCTGCTTATTTCAAAAGGTGCGGGCGTCAGGCATGGTGCACAAACAGCTGCCACAACATCAGCACCGCCCTGGGCCTGGGACCCTGGCAGCAGACACACTAACTACGCTGCGCGGCGGTACCCATGAGAAAGTCCCACCATATTATAGAGCTCAGTGGGTTTAACTCGTCACGGAGAGAGAGAGAGAGAGAGGGAGGGAGATAGACAGAGAGAGAGGGAGATAGACAGACTACTAATATCCTCTTTTAGTTTAATTTATCTGAACGATAATTCTCAAACTGCAAAGGTTACAGCCTTCATTTATATCTTTACTACAATAAAGTGGTTTCCCAAACTCATTTAAAATCCCTTGACTCCTAAAAAGAAATGAAACACAACACTACCGGCCTGAAAGGATTACTTTCCCTCCAACTCAAGTTTTAATCACGTTCATGTAACAAAATTTCCCCAAGTCATTCCAGGAAAGTAAAATACGAGATGTACCAAGGGGAGACCACAGGGAGGCGCGACAAGGGACCGAGCAAGACAGGCATGTGTCCCCAACCACCACGCGCCACTCTTCCCCTCAACGCAATCCACGGGAGGTACGTTACCCTGATGCATTACCCTCTACCTGGATCAGCGCTCACCAAGATCGGGGCAGGATCTGTGTGCTAACAGACTCCCCAAGTAGGACCGCGACGACGCCCACCGTGCTTGACAGGGAAAGGACACCCACTGTGCTCCTTTCACCTACAGCCACCAACAGGACCACGATGACACCCACTGTGCTTGTCAGGGAGGGAACACCCACTGTGCTTCCCTCATCTGCAGCCTCCACCGGGAGCAGGACCACGGCGACACCCACCATGCTCGCCAGGGAGAGGACGCCCACCGTGCTTCCCTCATCTGCAGCCCCCACTGGGAACAGGACCACAGCGACACCCACCATGCTTGCCAGGGAGAGGACGCCCACCGTGCTTCCCTCATCTGCAGCCCCCACTGGGAACAGGACCACGGCGACTCCCACCATGCTCGTCAGGGAGAGGACGCCCACTGTGGTCCTCTCGCCTGCAGTCCCAGGGTCTAGCAGGACCACAGCGGGGCCCACCGTTCCTGCTGGGGAGGGAATGCCCTTCGTGCTTCCCTCATCTGCTGACCCTTCAGCACCCACCAAGGGTCACACCCCTTGCTCACCTCACTCCTCCAGAGGCCGAGTGGGATGCCCTTCCTGCTCTCCCCTCACCACAGGGGGCAGAGCCGGCTCCCCAGCGGAGTCGCTGCTGGAAGGGGTTTGGAATGGCCCTATAGCGAGTCTGGGGATACACTCACTACAACCAGCACCCCTACATCACCAGTCACTGTTGGACTCTCGGAGAAAGAGAAGCCGCAAGCAGCCCCTGCCAGACTCCCGATGAAGGCGAGACCCGACAATCCAGAGTACGATAGTGGACCCGCGCCCATTCAGAGAGCGCACACCTGATGAGACCGCTCCCACACCTGGGCGCCACCTGCAGTTACCTTATTAGCCCTAGTCTCAGACTTCAATCCCTGTATCTCCCATAATGTGTGTAATCTGTCACATTGTATTGTGTCAAGTCATTGTACTCTTTATGTGTAATATATGTGTAAGACTGGTTAGCCTGTGTTTTTTAGCCCTGTTCCTCTGCTTGCATGCTGCTGACCCGGGATTGGAAAGAACCCAATATCAGACCCACGTACTATGAGAGCAAGGAGTTGATCTCTGAGCACGTGGCATAACAGAAAGGTTTCGGCTCTACTGGGAAAACATTGATCAGAGAAAAAGAGAGAGAAAAAAAAGTAGGCTACTGTAATTCTGCAGGTAAGAGAGAGAAAGGGTAACTATCTTGTTATGCTATGTGTTTTTTTGGTGACTTCTCGTCCTTAGAACAGCTACTGAGCTGAGGTTCTCTTTCGAGACCGGAACTAGAATACACAACAAGAGGAACAGGTTATACTCGGCTGGCCAACCTTACACGTATATTACCTTAGTTACAGTCAGAATAAGTACAATATTAATAATACAAATCAGGTTAAGGGAACTCAGTTTGATTAGTTGACTCTGGTCCTGGTGCTGTGGGTTTGGGCTGCCTTACAGGTGACGCCCAGGTGTGGGAAGTAGCTCGTCGGGGGTGCATTCCTGCAGGAGGCACGGGACTACTGCTGGGGGCTGGATCATCCAGGATGGGCTGCTGGTCGGCGTGGAGAGAGGCCCTTCCCTATGGGGCATAATGGGGAAGGCAGTCCTCTGGGCTGGGACCAAACAGGGCAAGCAGGCATGCTTGCCTCTGCCTGCTCCTGGTGGAGGACTGTCTGCTGGCGGGGCTGGAGAGGTCATGCCCTGGAGTCCTACGGGAGCCCCTGGGTGTCTGGGGGCTGTGGTCTCTGCTGGGTCAAGCTGCCGTCAGGAGCTGCCTGCAGCATCCCTTCCTTGTAGAGTCTGTCAGTTGAGGGCATCGCCTGGACACTGGTCGCAGGGCACTGATCCCCAGACTCGTGATGGGCCCTTGCCAAAGATCCTCCAGCTGCAACTCCTCGGGGGAACTGCACCTGCGGGGAGAGCGGGAAAGGCATCCCGCTCGGCCTCTGGATGGGTGGTGGGCCAAGCCAGGGACTTCCTCCAGAGGGGTAGCCACCAGGGCAGTGGACAAAGGGCGTACTGTGGCTGTCCCTTCCTCCCCGGTACAGGTGGTGGCCGTCACCACGGTTCTGCCTTTCTCTGGGTTGTCAGCCGAAGAGCAGACGGTGGCCGTCCCTTCCTCCCCGGTGTGGCTGGCGGCCGTCACCATGGTGCTGCTCCCAGGAACGGCTGCAACTAAGCGGCTGGTGGTCCTCTCTTTCTTCCTGGTGCAGCTGGTGGCCGTCACCGTGGTCCTGCTTGGGACTGTAGTGAGACAAGTCCCACCCCGATCCTGGCGAGGGCTGGCCCGGCTGCAGTGTAGTCTGCCGGGGTGGCTTTCCTGCTGGTGGCTGCGTTGCGGGGAAGAGGGGCGCAGGATACATAGGCCCGTCTCGTCCGAGTCTTACTCGCTCCCTATGCGCCTCCCCGTGGTCTCCTTGTAGGGTTGGTGTTGGGCCGTGGGTCCTCCCTCGGGTGGATGTTGCGACACCCCTCCCTGGGCTTCCCGTGGGAGTGGGCACTTCATATCTCAAGTGTGAGAGAGGAGGGAGGGGTAATTCTGTCTAGTTGAATTTCCTTCTGCCTGTGACCTCCAGTCCAGCCACCTCCAAATCAACGGATCTTGATTTTGAGTCTATTATCTTTTTATTTTTTTATTGGAGGGAACAATCTTGCTGACCTCTAGCCCTTGGTTCCTTCTTCCTTGCATAAATAAAAATATGAGACAGAGAATAATTCTGTCTCAAGCAAAGTAAAATAGGCATATTATGCATCTTTATCAGAGAAATTACCAATATGCCGGGAATCGAACCCAGAACTCTCAGGTGAGAGCCAGGCATATTGGTAATTTCTCTGATGATTTTTCCTGTGTAAAAATACAGGTTCTCTCTTCATATGCAACTTTGTTACGTTTCTTTTTGAAAAATTTAGTTTTATATCCATAGACTTATAAAATTGGTCACCTCGTTGGGTAAACACAAAGGAACGCATCAAATCATTCTGTCAAAATTTAGGTCACGAAATTCTTTGGTTGTATTCAAGACTACAAATATAATTTTCAGTGAACTAACCTTTCGTCACTGAATACTGAGAAGATGCTGTTTCCTCGAATAGTATAAGCACTCAGATCCCGACATTGTCATTAATATCGATACATTCTAAGATCGTATTTCTTTATAATGTAATTCATCAATACTGGTGAACAGCAGTAAATTGAGGAAAATATTAATTGATTATTTTGCACAACTGACAAGATTCATTGATTAACAACATGTTTTTAGGAGATGTAAGTTTTCAGAGCAGAGCAAGAGTCGCATTTTAGATAATCTTAGACCTAGGTATTAATAACAAGGTTATATATGAAATAATTTTCTCCAAGACTCTTAACAGCGATCTTGAAATGAAATGTTTGCTTCAGTCATACTTTCAATTTCCAAACACATAACTAAATATTTGATGTACATATTTCAGTCCCTAGGCAAAGACGGTGTGGCGGGGGATGCAGTCGTCAGTCATCTGTTGTCTTGTGTGTGGTTGTGGTGCGTTACTTTACTCCGGTGAATTATGCATATTTCCTCCTAACTGAGCTCGCCTGGTTCACTAGGGGATGATGATGAGAAGGTGAGTAATGCGGAGTATGTTTTGAGGCATAGTGGATATATGGTTGATGTGTGTGATAAAAATATAGGTCCGATTTAGAGTACTGATCGGCAGATGAATAGGTTACGGTAGGAGTGACAAACTTGTTCAATTGTTTTTATTTAATGGTTGTCTAAGAAATTCAGAGTATAAGTAATACAGGGGAGAATTTCTCCGTGATAACTAGGAATGGTAGATGTTTATGTTAATCGTGACTATGAAACTCGAATGTCATTGGAGCGTGTTGGTGTTTGCAAATGACCCACATAGAGATATTTCACCCTTTGGCCGTTAGGGATGTACATACTTGGGGTGTCTCGTTCTGTCAAACATCAGAGATTTTTTCCAGCTGAATGAATTCGTAACAGTTGGGATATAAAATTCAAGCATCAGCCTTTCATTGCATGGCGTAAGGTAGGACTTGGCCTGTGTTTACCTTAGTGTTTGTTTAGTGGCAGTAACACTTCCTGGGACAAGTCGGTAAACCAAGAGTCATATTTCCATACTGTTCTCATGATAGTTCTGAAGTAAAGTTCTTCATTACAGGGATAAGTAACAAAACTGACCAAACCATGGCACAACCTAAGTTTCATTCATTCATTCATTGCCAGACGCCATGTATCCCAAACGGGGTGACCAAGGGCTTAGAGTTAATTGTTTTACAGGGAGGGGCACTAATCCTCCACCAACCCCACTTGACACGTAGGGAGAACGTTATGCCAACAGCATCTGGTGTTCCCAGGCGGTCACCCATCCAAGTACTAACCAGACCCAACGTTGCTTAAGTACGGTAAACTAAATCAGAGCCAACCGAACCTAGAGGAGACTCCCTCCCAATGCTGTCAGTGTCAGGGGGACGCTTAAAAAAAGGGCCATGACTGTGAAACAGCAGTAAGGAAGGCAGTTCGTGTGGAAAGATATTATTAATGCTGTATCTAACCTTTTCAGTTTGAAGTTTCACTTAAAAATAGTGTAAGTTGAAAAGGAGTTGAATTATACAAAGATGACCAGAATTTGTTGTAATTGGCATCATTTTATCAAAGGCAGGGGTTATATGGCCCTGCAGGCTCTCCAAAAGATTGTCAGGTAACATGTCTGTGGCTGGTGGGAGTTTATTTGTCAGGTTTACTCACCTGACAGCACTGTCAGTGCAGAGGCAGTTTGGCCATGTGCAGTTTGCCACAAAGGTGTGGGAAGTAACTCCATCTTATATATAGATTGTTTGTTGTAAGTGGGTGCATAAGAGATGTACCGTAGTGGCATTAGAGGAAGACTGCAAAGTAATGCTGATTTCATGGGTCGTGTGTTGGGGAGAGCATGTAGAGATTGTCAGGCATGAAGGGATTGATCTTGCCAGTGAGTTTGAAGTGTGTAGAGGAATGTTGTTATTTTGAGGACATGGTATGTGCTGGAGGTGGGGATATGGGTAAAGTAAAAGTGGTTGTAAGAAGCTCAGGGAGCTGTTGCCTCTCCTGACATTGAGAGGGCTCTTCCTCCATGCTGAGGGATCTGTGTATGGAGCTTGTGTTAGGAGTGTATTGCTGTATGGTAGTGAGACCTGGGCAGTAAAGGAAGAGCATATTTGTAGCCTTAGATGTACAGAAATGACAGTGATTAGATGGATTGGTAGTGCATCAGTGAATGTGAGGTCTGGGGGATGCTAGGATTAGAATTGGAAGAGTTGAGCAGATGGATGGGATTGAAATGTATTGTTGTGATGAAAAGGGATAGATTTGGTTTCAGCATGTTGAGAGGATGGAACACGACGGTTGGGTGTGGAAGGTGAGAAATGTGATTGTTAAGGGTAGGGTTGTGAGAGGCAGACCAAAAGCAACCCGGAACGAGGTCATAGAGTGTGATCTCAGGGATAAGAAACCGAATAAGGAGGCTGCCAGAGATTGAACAGCATGCAGAGTCGCCATTAGGTGACCAAGGCTGGTGCATGCAAGCACGCTGGAGCCTGTATAAATGATATTAATGATGTCTCTTACAGTATTCATAAGCCACCCACTCAGTTATTACCAGTATGGTACATAACCCTTTCAGTATGGTACTATCCAGTGGTTTGGTTCCTGGACTGCTGTAGACGCTAGTTGATGTAGTGGTTGGAGTCTGTACATTGTTTGATAAACAATGTTCAGCAGACTCAGCCATCCTCAGATCAGCGGATTATATGGTGCTACAGTCATTTTCCATAGTTGCTGTACTGCTGTATTCAGTTATTGCACTGAATAGTGATGATTACATTTTGTAAATTGAACTCCATGGTTGTTCAATCTGTACATGGATGGAGGTAATAAAAGAGGTACAAGGTAGGGTAGTGGATGTTGGAGTGGCCCTGGTGAGAGAGGATAGTGTTTGGAAACTCCCTGTACTGTTGTTTGCAGATGATACCATGTTGTTGAGTGAAGACGAAGCGGAGCTGCAAGGCTTGGTAGATGAGTTTGGGAGAGTGTGTAAGAAACAGAATCTAAAGGTGAATGTAGGGAAGAGTAAAGTGATGGTCTTTGAGAGAGGTGAAGTTAGTGAATGTACAGCGAGGTTGGATGGTGAGGAATTGGAAAATGTGAGTACGTTTAAGTACTTGGGTAGTGTGATGAGTAAGGATGGAGGTTTGGAGGGAGAAGTGCTTGAAAGGGTACAGCAGGGAAGAAAGGTTGCTGGTTCTTTGAAAGCAGTGATAAGAAACAGGGAAGTGAGCATGGAAGTGAAAAAGTTACTACATGACGGTATTGTGATACCAACTCTAACGTACGGAAGTGAAGCTTGGACGTTGTTGGAAGGACACAAGTCAAGAGTGAGAGCAGTGGAAATGAGTTATTTAAGAGGAGCCTGTGGAGTCACATGGAGAGACAGGCTGACAAATGAGGATATAAAGGAGCGTTGTGGTGTGGATGTGGATGTGATAGGAAGCGTTATGAGGAACACACTGAGGTGGTTTGGCCATGTGGAGAGAATGGAAGGTGAAAGACTGACGAAGAGAGTGTATGTGAGTGAGGTGGAGGGGGGAAGAGGGAGGGGGAGGCCGAGGATGAGATGGAGGGATGGGGTGGAGAGGTGTATGAGAGAGGGGAGGGAGAGTTGGGAGCAGGGCAGTGAAATGGCGGGGGACAGGGCGACTTGGAGGCGATTTGTTTGTGCCCACCCCAAATGGGATTGAGGCGTCTGGCAATAGATAGATAGAGTTATATCTTTTTATAATTCAGGCCTACCCAGTAACAGTCTCCTTTAAATGCCCCTAACTGTTAACAGGTTGCAGATCTCTGATCTAAAGGGAGATAAAAATGAGCTTGGCTATTCTTTTATTTCTTTGGGATGCTGTGTAGAGTTGTCTCACTCCTTGGTCTTTTCAGTTTATCTATTTCTGGATTGTACCCTTTTTCATCCTTAGGTAATAAGAAGGGTCATGATGATGATGGCAGTGGTGGTGATGATGACAATAGTGGTGGTGATGATGATGATGAGGGGGAGGTGATGGTGAGGAGAAAGTGGTGGTGGTGATGGTGAGGATGAGGCAGTGGTGATGATGAGGATGAGGCAGTGGTGATGGTGAGGAGGAGGCAGTGGTGATGGTGAGGATGAGGCAGTGGTGATGGTGAGGAGGACGTAATGATGGTGGGGTGATGGTGAGGAGGAGGTGGTGGGGTGGTGGTGAGAACAGTCTTGTGGGCAACTGGCCTCGGGTTTTTTCTTCCATGCACTGGCATTAAAAAAAAAAAGTCTAGGCTTCATCTCCATATGTTGGAGTGGTGATCACAACACTGTCATGTAAAAAAGTTGTTACATGACAGTATTGTGATACCAACCCTAACTCATGGAGGTGAAGCTTGGACCTTGTTGGAAGGACACAAGTCTAGAGTGAGAGCAGTGGAAATGAGTTATTTGAGAGGAGCATTGCCATGTGGAGTTACCTGGAGAGACAGACTGACAAATGAGGAAGTGAAGGAGCGTTGTGGTGTAGATGTGGATGTGATAGAAAATGTTTTGAGAAATTCATTGAGGTGGTTTGGCCACATGCAGAGGATAGGAGACTGAGAGACTGACTAGGAGAGTGTATGTGAGTGAGGTGGAGGGGGATACTGAGGATAAGATGGAGGGATGGAATGGAGAGGTTTATGAGAGAGTGGGGTGTGAGTTGGGGGAGAACAGTGAAAAGGCAGGGGACAGGGTAACATGGAGGCAATTTGTTTGTGGCCACGCCTTATGGGAATAAGGTTTCTAGCTATAGATTGGTAGCTAGATAAATGCAGGCTTAGAGAGGATTGCAATTGCAGGTAAAATGTCCAACAGTTGCTGGCCTGAAGCATCTTTTAGCTAACCCCTGAATCTATGTAACATCCTCCATACCATATTTTATTCTTGCTACTGCAAGATTTATTCAAGTCAAAAAATATCAGTCATACTGAAAAAGTTAGTGAAGGCTGGTCTCTAACCCCTCCAGTTTAAGAAGTCTCTCCTAAGGTGATTGAGTTTGGAGTTACAGTACCAGTACTGGTACTCACAACTGACCTTCTGGATGCGGCCTATTTAGGCCTGTGGGTCCAGCTTCATTACATTAGCTTCATATGTGGTGGTTGTTGAATTAATTTTATTAATTTTTATTTTAGCTTTATAATCATAAAGTATATCCTGGGTACTCCAAATTTTAGCTATTTAAATTTCTCTCAAAATGCAAAACTGGCATTGAATCCACTACATATATAGGCCTGTAGGGTTAATACATTCCAATTATTTGCAGTTCTATTGCAAACTGAGTACGGTATTTCCATTTACCTAATCTGGTTCTTTCCTTATAAATCTTCTTATTGTGGCCTCTTGTTGATTGGTCCTCTCACAAATCAAAAATATCGTTGCACACTTCAGGGTAGTACATTTCCCATAGTATCTTGTAGATCTCAATCATGTCTCCTCTCGCCTTCCTGTATGTTAATGTTGGTAATCTTTGCATCCTTAACCTTTCTTCGTAGCTCAAACTCTTCAGTGATGGAACTAATTTGGTTGCTTTCCTCTGTACATTTTCTACTGCCTCCACATCCTTCACCAAGTAAGGACACAAGACCTGATTTGCTTATTCTAAATGGGGCCATACCAGGGTTACATTTAACAGTTTAGAGATTTCTTCATCTGAAGCCACAAATATTTGCCGAGTAAGCCTGACTATACGGTTTGCCTTATTTATCTTCTCCACAAGATGATCCGAGAAAATGAGCTTATTATCAATTACGGTATGATCCCAATATCCTTCTCAGTCTGATCCCCCGTTCCTCATAAAGTTGCATTTCTTAGGGTGAAGCAACAGAGCCACCTCTTTTACCACATCTTGATTGCATGTAAGTCTTTCTGTAAATTGGTACCATCAGTTGTTCCTGATCTGCCTCTACACCTTCATGTCATCAGCATATAAATATATTTCACTACCATTTTAAACTACTTCCAGCAGATGAATTATGTAAAGAACAAACAATAATGGCCCAAGAACTGACCCCTGTGGAACACCACTCATGACTTCATACCGTTCTGATTTCTAACCATTTACAATGACACATTGTTGTCTGTTTCTTAAGAAAGCTTCAGTCCAATTTATACATGCTCCACTAGTGTTATAACTCTTGATCTTCTCCAAAAGTATTCTATGTGGCACTTTGTCAAAGGCCTTCATAAAGCCATGATAGATTATTTCCACTGCTTGGCATTCCTCTAGTATATTAGTCCACTGATCGGTCACTTCAAATTAGCTGGTGTTGTCAGCTGTCGTACCAGAAAACCAAACTGCCATTTACTAAAAAGATTATTATTCCTTAAATGCCCCATTAATGTATCTCTGACCAATGACCCCATTAACTTATACACCACACTAGTTAAACTTACTGGTTTGTAGTTCCCGGGATCAGAATGGTCTCTCTGCTTGAATATAGCTGTTATATTTGCCATCTTCTAGCCATATAGGAATTGTCTTCTATTAAATGAATCCTCAGATAAAATTTTCAGAGGCATGGCTAATACCTGTAGCTCATATCTCTCCTTAATAATTCTAGGGTGTAGCCCATCAGGACCTAGTGATTTATTTCTTTTATGGCTTGTTTTATTTGAGTCAAATAAAACTCCATGTGAAACAATGCTGGTATGGTACATCTTTTTAGGGAGGTGAGGAATTTCTCATACTGGTTCCTCAGTAAATACCCTGCTAAAATGTTTTGCCAATATATATCTCTGCTTTATCCTTGTCTGATTTTGTCTTCTCTTTACTTAATGCATTTACAAATACCGGTAACTCATGAATTCCTGTTGTTGTTAACATTTCTTGAACATTTTTTCCCAAAAACTTTTGGAATCTCATACATTTCTTGCAGTGATGCATTCGTAATTTTTTTATTTCTTTCCTAGCTTCTCTCCTCACTTGATTATTAATCTGTCAGTAGGCTATTCCCTTTCTACTTTTCCCTGTTCTCTGTTGTGAACATCTTCTTCACCCAGCTGTCATTGAATGGTCCTCATACTCTTCTTTCAACACCAGAGCCTCCTTTTTTTCTTTGAGCCTTTGTCTATAGTTTTCTGCTCATTGACAATTCTTTATCCATTTCCTGAAATTTATTTCATTCTTGAAATCCCTTACTGGAATGCTGTCCCTAACTGTGTCTTTAATTTTCTAAACTTATTCCACATATCTTCAACACTACCATTGCCCAAAACTTCTAACCAGTTTATATTCGACTTTTGCCTCATTAGGTCAAAATCTGCTTCCTCATACATACAGTACTGTGTATATACTAGTCTTTTACATATCCTTTCTTCCACCTCAGACTCACATATAGGCCTAAAAGTTCAGTATGCATTATCACTCCTTCCTATTGGACTTCCTGTTTCTATATTCTCCACAATTTCCTCCTCACAGCTAAATAGCAAGTCTAAAACACTTCCCTGATTATCACCTCTTATTCTTGTCACTTCTGATGAATACACCACTGGATTGGAAGGTTTAAGCACAGTAGAGGAACAATAAAATAATGTAAAGTACCAGTACCTATTTATTTGATAGTGTAAAGTCTGTTGAACGCTCACACCATTCATCGCAAGCCAGTATCAATCACCCCCTTTCATCACTGTTGTCTGTCCGTCACATCTGTCTATCTGTAGCCAAATCCCTTAATCCTGTAAGTGGTGGCCACAGACATATCACTTTCATGGTGCCCTCTTGTAATGCCTTTTAATATCAGGCTTGACATCGGCATCACAGACTACCGTAGGAGACTTTGGCTATGCAGAAGAGGCAGCTGAATTTACCCCATGCTTCTTGTCAAATAATTTCAGTGTTCACAGTAATTGATGATACAGTTACCGGTATCCTTAAAGACTTTCAGAAACATAATATAGGATGTAGGTATACAGTATGACAGGGACAAGTACTGTAATGCTGTGTCAGGCCAATGATTATGCAAGTCAGTTAGCACAACCAGTTTGAACAGGAAGGCAGGAGGCAATGCACTGCACAGTGTCCATGGTTGCAGGTGTGCCTAATTGTGTGGATGGCCAGTATAGGGGTGTAAAAATCTGGTTTGCTTGTAGTAAGGTGACCATTTTGGTTAGACTAGTGAACTTGTATATACCAGGTAAATATTTTAATTTCTTGTATTATTTACCATATTTATTCATTTAATGAGGTATGGTTGTAACTCCAGATAATCAGGGGGATACTCTAAAGGAGAATAGGAAAGCTGGTGGTGGGGAGAGCTGGAGCTTCCCTTTCACTACCACTCAGTTCAGGCTCCTGACTATCCCCCTTTGCTGACCAGTTTCAGGGTGTCACTAACATGGAGAGTAGGCCAGCATACTCTCCCAAATACATTTCTCTAACTGTTTACTGTACTGCACATTGGACTACTCCACATGCATTTTACACACCACACATCATACCCTACAAAGATACAGGCTGGTGCCAGAAAATTTTCCCCTGCTACCTCGTGTTGGACATGAAGGGAGACTTGGTGTGGGATCCATCAGTATCCTCCCCTCTTTGGGTTTGGGGCTGTCTGGACGAGGACTGTTGTCTGTCTCCACATTTTGTTTTTTTTCCAACTCTGGAGTATGGTAGAGAGGCTGCTTGAAATTAAGCAGCCTAGAGTCATACCATTAGGTGACAAAGGCCAATGCATGCAAGCATGTTGGAGCCTTTAACCCCAGCATGCTGGGTATTGGTCGGGACCGACACAAAAATGGTGGACAAAGTCCGCCGGGTGTTGGTAGGAACCGCAACTGTTTTCACGCCACAGTTTGAAGTGGCTGCCATTTGATTTCGTCACCAAAGGGTGGGGAGAGACTGCCGCCACCTCTTGCAAGCATACCTCAGTCTCTCTTTGACTTAGCCAGGTGCTGAACAATGTTTTCTGAAACTTCTCATCCGATTTCATTTGTGTCTCACGCAGACCTCATGCCTCATCCACCCCCTGCCAAGCCTCTGCCCAAGGATACTAGGAAAGGGCTCAGTGACAGTGCCATAGGGCATGCCTTTGATGCTAATGTGTTTAGTTTATCTAGTGGGCTTGCGGAAAAGTTATTACGTTGAGAGTGAAGCCAGAGTCGGGGCTGTGTGGACACATGAAGGCATCCTGCTTCATTGTAATCAGTAAAATTTCAGAAAATTATGATAATCCAGTGAAGCTTGTATCTTCGATGATAATTTACCTACGCCAAAAAGTGTGTTAGAATATTGTCACTAAATCATATTAACTGAGAAACAGGTACTGTTTTGCGAAATGAGTGATCCCACAACTAAGAGATTGTGTGATGTATTTATTTAATGTTGTGCATGTGCATTGTTTGTATGGTAGCTACCAGACACAGTAATTGTCAGTGCTCATTTGATGTTTATTAGCTAACTTCCATTGCTGGTATATGCTAGATACTTATGGTACCGCAAAATTGATAGCTACCACTAGAAGGTTAAATGAGCTATAAATTCTTTTTATTATCAGGGTAGAAGAATAGTATGGTTTGTGGTCATCTAGCGTTGCTAATATTATTGATCATCACATACTGTATGCCAGTATAACCTTGCTGCAATTTATATATCATTCTATAATAAAATAATATATTTGCATTTCAAACTACTTTACTACCATAAGGAAGGACAGCATGATATACAATATAGTTATGATATGTGCTATAATCTTTTTACCTTAACTTGGGCCAGATACTTTATCTTTTAAAGCTTGTTTCATATACCTGTAGCTCAGTGACAGAGCATGACATTACTTGGCTCAGTTTCCATAGTACTGTTTTATGGCTAACGTCAACTCAACATTCAAGTTGGACGGATGGCAATTTTAGGCCAAAAGTTAGGTTTAAAAGAAGTATAGGTACCAGATGTGGCAATCAGATTGGATGTGTATGTTACAAGTATCAGTAGGCTATGCTTAGATTACTCAATAATTTTGCTGTAGAATCATGATTTAAAAGTTCATACGTGGCATTCGGACAAGTTGTGTGCACCTTAGTTACTTTGTAGTAAACCTGTTAGGTTTATGTATGTGTGTGTGAAAGAGAGAGTAGTAGTATGTATGTGGGTGTGCAAGAGGGAGTAGTAGTATGTATGTGGGTGTGAAAGAGAGAGTAGTAGTAGTAGTAGTAGTACAGTAGTAGTAATGGTAGTATGGTAGTAGTATCACAGCTAACATGTGGTTTCTCTTGTACAGTGCAGTACAGGGACTGGATCCACAAACAAAATTTATACGATACCCTAATCAGCTGTCCATCATAATTCAGATTTTGAAGTGAAGGAAGAACAGTTAAGAGAAGTGCAGAGATTCTGCATGCCCCATGTTCTATATGGAAAAAAAAAAAAATGATTTTGAAAGAAAGTTTATACTGTAACTAGGATGAGCTTTTGCAGGAAGCACAAGAAAAGAGAGCAACACAGTACTGTTCAGTAATTCCTGCCTAATCACTGTAGATTTTATTTTATATTATTATTGCTAGGAAGAAGGAACCAAAGGCCAGAAGCCCACAACATTGTCCCTCCAAGAAAAAACAAAAACTAGATAACAGGGAGCCAAATTCAAAATCCATTCATTTTGAGATGCCTGGACTCACTGCGTTTGAAAGACTGAAGTGTTTCTAAAAGCTGCCATGTTAAGTGAGAGTGTTCTAGCGGGAAATATTGTATTCTTTGTTAGTAATTAAAATAAATTACCGGTTGAAGAAAACATTGAAGGCAGCAAACAATTGTGGAAGTGGATTTTATTTTGTGGCAGGGTGTATGAGGGTGTATTAAATATTAAAATTCATAAGCAAGGTAAAGAAATGGTGATATATTGAGATCTGTGGTAGTATAAGTTGTATCATCACTGGCTCATCACTGCACATTCTGACTGCTTATTAGAGTTAATAATAGCTTACAGAGTGAAGAGTGTTCCTTTGTTACTGAACAGCTTTATGGTGAAAAACATCCTGACTGAAAGTGTGTTATTTTTTTATTCATTTGTTTTTCCTTCCTCCATTCTGTTATTAAAAAAAAAAGAGAGAGAGAGAGAAATTACTGTATTCCTGTCCCATATTCTTCTTTCAAAAACAACTGAGCTGTGAAATGAAAATGGTTGTGATTGATTCATGGTCCAGGTAATGAGATTGGTTTCAGTAGCCAGTACAATTTGTTTGTAAACCAAAACAACAAGAAACCACAGAATTTTCAAAGAAAATACCAGGCGACAATTATACCGTGTACATTTTTAGGAAGCTGAAAGTTAATGTAAACAAAAGTAAAGTTATGGTGTTTGAGAGGAATGAAGTCACAGAGTGTGCAGTGAGGTTGGATGGTGAGGATATGGAGAATGTGAGTGCATTCAAGTACTTGGGTAGTGTGATGAGTAAGGATGGAACTTTGGAGGATGAAGTACGTGAAAGGGTACAGCAGGGAAGGAAGGTTGTTGGCACACTGAAAGCAGTGATGAGAAATAGGGAGGTGAGTATGGAAGTTAAGAAGTCACTGCATGATGGTATTGTGATCCCTACCCTGACGTATGGAAGCGAGGCATGGACCTTGCAAGAGGGGAACAAGTCAAGAGTGAGAGCAGTGGAAATGAGTTACTTGAGAGGAGCATGTGGAGTGACATGGAGGGACAGGTTGACGAATGAAGAAGTGAAGGAACGTTGTGGGATAGATGTGGATGTGGTTGAGAAGATTAGGAGAAATACACTGAGGTGGTTTGGACATGTGGAGAGGATGGAGAATGAAAGACTGACTAAGAGGGTGTATGTAGGTGAGGTGGAGGGAGGGAGAGGGAGGGGTAGACCGAGGATGAGGTGGAGGGATGGAGTTGAGAGGTATATGAGGGAGGGGGGGGTGAGTTGGGGGGAGGGGAGTCAAATGGTGGGTGACAGAGAGACTTGGAGGCGTTTTGTCTGCGGCCACCCTTTGCGGGATTAGGGCGTCGGGCTATAGATAGATAGATAGATAGACATTTTTAGTTTTATTTATTTATTTTTTTCATTGTTCATAGGTATTCCTTTCTGTTTTAGTGCATTTTGATTGGATTTACTTTGTGTCTGAGTGAACTCTACAGGCATTTGGTATGTACACTACAGTGTACAGGCAAATCCCGGTTTAACAGTGCAGTTCATTAAGTAAAAACCCACTGCTGGGCGGGGTATCCTAAATCAGGGATGATTTACGGGTAACACATAAAGTGAAGGGATGCATTTTTGAGCCTTGGGTTTCCCCCTCAACAAGGCCCTATATCCACCCAAATGAGTCCAAAAGAAAGTTTTAAGCTACTGTAAATGGCCTAACAGCTGTAAATGAAGCTAACCTAAGCCTAAAACCAATGCCTGTCTCACTTGTACACAGTCAAGGTCACTGGAGAAAGCAATCTCCAACTCATATTCAAACTTTGTATAGAAGAAGCAGCATGATATACAATCCCACCATCAGATGGTCCTGGGGAAATTAAATAAATACACAATGTATGAATGATGCAGAATCATCCAAGGTGCAAATTCTTGTGATGGAGTATTCTTTTGAGGGGGAATGTGATCGATGATGCAGTCGGGATAGCCTTTTCAGCGGTCCCTCTTTATGCCATTTTAGTTAGTGTTCTGGTTGTTGAGCTCTTTTAATTTTTTCTCTGTTATTTTCCAACATTTACGAGCTATTTAGAAATTCTTTTGTATTTTCAAAATATTTTCCCATGAACAGTCCAAGTGTAAACACATGATTTATTGATGTCACAGTTTTTGATACAGGAACTATTTACTCTTCAAGGATTTCATAATTATTAATATTTATTTCTATCTATCTGTCTATTGCCAGACGCCTTCATCCCGTAAGGGATGGCCACAAACAAATCGCCTCTATGTTGCCCTGTCCCCCATCATTTCATTGCCTTGCTCCCAGCTCACACCCCCCTCTCTCATATACCTCTCCACTCCATCCCATTATCTCATCCATGATAAGTTAGATGTTCAGTGGTCAAACACGAAATATTCCTTGTTGGCTTGTAGCTCGTCTGATGGGTGAGAAATCTGTACCCCAAATGACAGTGTTCACTCCACCTATGACAAAAATCCATTAATCTAAGTCTAAAAACAGTTTATAAATCAACCAGAACACAAAATTTGTCCAAAATATCATCAAAATCAGAAAAAAATAAATAAAAATAAAAACCTATTGTTAAATGGGGGCTCGGCCATCGTCATGCGAGGTAGGGTGGTATTTCTACCCCTATCACTATTCTGGGGTATCACTTCTAGGGGTGTCGCAAAACATGGTTTGCCTGTATAGGCCATGCAACTACGGTTTGTGCAATGCTGTTGCTATATCTTAATTCAAACATTATGATACATATTGTACTGTTTACATTTGGTAACGCAGTGCTATATACTTGGGTCAGTCAGCCATATTTTCTCCTGATGGTTGCTTTGCAGCCTACTTCAACATTCTGTTAAGTCCCCTGACTCTGAGGTTTGTTCTTAGTACATCTTCCCATAGTTTCCCTAGTTTGTCCTCAAGGGCTGTCCCTTCTGTGTACAGTGCTTCACACAGTTGCTCATCATATATTCTCTCCACATGTCCACACCATCTCAGCCTACCCATGCACACTAATACTGTGTTTTGACCCTCAGTGTGGCATCACACACCCATCTCACCATTCTTTCTTCATTGCCATCAAGTCTGGGATTATATATACTTCCCTCTTTTGCAGCTCATGATTAAGCTAATTTCCATACAGTTTCTCACCCGGCACAAATAGAGCATAAAGTTTCTCATTTTGCACGGAGAGAGAGAGAGAAACTCCCTTCATTGGCAGTAGAGGCAACAGCTTCTTACTGCTACTACCGTACTGTTATGAGGGAGCCAATCAGTTGTTCCAATCAGTAAATGTGCTTGTTGACATTGCTGAAAGAATATGATGGTATCAGTACAGTAGGCATTGCTGAAAGATTGTTATGATATCAGTACAGTAGGCTGCTGCATTTCCATGTTGGTGCTGTCCATGTAAGATAAGTCTATTCTGCCTGGTAGTAAATACTGTGTGAAGTCTTATCTACTGTATGCAGTACAGTTGAGCATCTTCATCATAACCCAATTTTCCATACTGACATTGGGTGCAGTTATCATATGCAGAGCTCATGGCCCTGGAACCAGTACTGTAGTACTTGTATATCAGAAGAGGAAGGAAGCCTCTGGTATTATCTCTCTCTCTCTCTCTCTCTCACACACACACACACACACACGAACCGCCGGAGAGAGAGGTCGTCCCAGGCATCGCTCCTAACCTTGAGTAGTTCCAGGAATTTTGTCTGTCCTGTCTCCTAGGGTCTTTCTTTAAATTTAAAATAATGAAAGTTGGTAGACTACCAAAAATGTAAAGATTTGTTGGCAATAGTATACATGAATGTTTGTGGCTTATTCGATAACAGCTGTTTAGGTACTTTACCGGCACGTTAAAGATGGCCGAAAATGTAAACAATGAGGGAATGGAATTTCAAGGATTTGATGCTAATACTAATGTCATGGACCTGGTGAAAACATTAATTATGAGGATTAGTGAACTCGAAAAAAAAGTAGAGAATCTAGTGATAAAGGATGTGTCAGGAAATACGGAAACCACCATACAGAGTCTAATCCAGTCCAACGAAACAGCCATTGAAGAGATTAAGAATTTGAAGAGGGAAAATGTTGAACTGAGGAGGAAACTTGAAGAGAGTACTAATAAAACGGAGAAGGTGAGTAATGTACTAGAAGAACACAAGGCAAAGTGGGCACACGTAGAAGAAGAACAGAAAGAAGTGGTCAGCTTAAGAGAGATCATCCAGGAAGAAAGGGAAATGAACAAGAAAGAAATGGAAGAAAATGTAGTGAAAATACTGAAGAAAAAAGAGAAAATAGTGAGAGAAACTGTAGAAAGGAACATGTGTGGTAGTATTTGGAAACAGGGAAGAGGAAGAAAAGGTTAGGTTCGCAAGACTCGAGAGAGACACGAACATGGTGAGAGGAATATTAGGCAAGATTGACCCCGAAGGAGACAAGTGGGTAAAAGAAATTGAGGAAGTAAGGAGGATAGGGCCTTATAAGAAAGGGGAAACAAGACCAATGAGAGTCAAGTTTACATCAGAAAGTGTAATAAATGAGATACTTAAAGTGACCTGGAAATTAAGCAAAGAGGCGGGGATGGAAAATATTATAATAAGAAAAGATCTGAATGAAGAGGAAAGAGAAGTTTTAAAATCATTCAAGGAAGAAGTAAAGGAAAAAAATGATAAGAGGACAGAGGAAGAACGTAATACTTTTTTTTGGAGAGTATTGGATATGAAAGTAAGGAAATGGTATTTAAGGAAATAGAAGTGAAGGAAACTAGGGGGGATGGTTGTGAAAGATCAGAAGTTGAGGAAGTGGTACGGACAGAGAGTAGGAGAGAAGAGGGTATTAATAATGTCAAAAATAATTTGAAGGTGATATATACTAATGTTGATGGTTTCATATCGACAAGGATCAAAATTAATGATTTCTTGAGAGAACATGAACCTGATGTCATGTGCTTTGTAGAGACCAAATTAAGAGAAGATATTGATGTTCATTTGGGAGATGGTAAATACAAACTGTGGAGAAAAGACAGAAAAGAAAAAAAGGGAGGAGGAGTGATGATAGCAGTGAAGAACAACATAAATGTAGATACTGTGGAAATGGGAGAAGGCAGGGCTGAAGTGATATATATGAAATTAGAAACTGGAGAGAATGTTAAGAGAGATATGGCGGTAGTGTATGTTCCCCCAAAGACGAGAGCATGGAAGGATGACGAATACCATGAGATGTTGTCAGATATGGCTAGCTACTTGCAAAAAATAATTGAGAAAAGCAATAATATAATTTTGGTGGGTGACTTTAATTGTAAAGAGGTGAACTGGGAGGAATGGTACTCGGGAGGCGGCGAGGATTCGTGGGGTACTGTGTTATTAAATATAATAATGAATAATGTGATGACGCAGTGGGTCAAAGAAGAGACACGGTTTCGAGGTGAGGACACACCAGCAAGGTTAGATTTACTGTTCACCAAAGAACCCGATGTAATAGAATCATTGGAATATCTCTGTCCTTTGGGAAAAAGTGATCACGTGGTCATTGAGTTCCAGATGTTAATAGGAAACGTTGAGCCAAGAGACGAGCTTCATAGACAGGGAAGATACAACTTTGGCAAAGCAAATTTTACAGGATTGAGAAACTTTTTTGAAAATGCGGATTGGAGAAAATTCAGAGAAACAAGAGAGATACAGAGGAAGTGGGATATCTTTCTAGACCTCTATAATTTGGGAGTGGAAAAATTTGTACCAAGAGTAAGAGGGAAAGAAAACAGGAAAAAGGAGTGGTTTAATAGAAGGTGTATGATAGCCAAAAAAAAGAGAGATAAAGGCGTGGAACAATTGGAGAAAGAGAGGTAACGACAGAACAAAGGAAGAATATAAAAGAACAAGAAACGAATACACAAGAATACGTATGGAAGAAGAAAGGAATTTTGAAAAAGGTATAATTGACAAATGCAAGGATGAACCCAAACTGTTTTATAGATTTGTTAATGGCAAACTGAAACAAAAGGAAGGAATCACCAAGCTGAAAGTAGATGGAGAGGTCTTTAAGGATGCGGCAATGCAAGCAGAAATAATGAACAAACGTTTCCAGTCAGTTTTCACTAAAGAAAAGGAGCTTGTGGAAGGGGAGGGAGTGATTAGAAATGCTCCGGTGATGAAAGATATAAAAGTGGAGGTGCAGGAAGTGTATAAATTACTGGAAACTCAAGATGTAAGGAAAGCCCCAGGACCTGATGGAATTTCTAATTGGGTACTGAAGGAATGCAGAGAACAACTGGCGGATAAAATTCACAGCTTAATTGTATGCTCACTGGAAGAGGGGAAAGTGCCAAAAGAATGGAAGAGGGCAAATGTGGTACCAATTTACAAGGGAGGAAACAGGGAAGAACCCCTGAATTATAGACCAGTGTCTCTAACCAGCATGGTCGCAAAATTGTGTGAGAGAATGCTGAAAGACAGATGGATAAAATATCTGGAAGAGATGAATATTTTGGCTGAATGTCAGTTTGGATTCAGAAGTGGAAGGTCATGTGTTTCAAATTTGTTGAGCTTTTACTCAAGAGCGATTGATGTGGTACAGGAGAGAGATGGTTGAGTGGATTGTGTGTACATAGACTTAGAGAAGGCCTTTGACAAGGTACCTCATAAGAGACTAATGTGGAAACTAGAATATATAGGAGGACTAAAGGGGAAACTTCTGGAATGGATGAGAGACTTTTTGAGAGACAGACAAATGAGGACAGTAATAAAGGAAAAGATGTCTGGATGGAGGGAAGTAACAAGTGGAGTCCCTCAAGGCTCAGTGTTGGCGCCAGTAATGTTCCTGATTTACGTAAATGATATGGTAGATGGAGTGAACAGTTATGCGAGTCTGTTTGCTGATGATGTAAAGATCTTGAGGAAGATAGAGGTTGAGGAGGATTGTAAAATACTGCAGGAGGATTTGGATAGGATACACAATTGGAGCCGGACGTGGGAAATGAAATTTAATGTAAAGAAATGTAAAATATTGGAAATGGGTAAAAGTACCAGGAGACCATCACTGAATTATTTTTTGGGTAATGAATTAATCACAAAAAGGAGAGAAGAGAAAGATTTGGGAGTGCTGGTCCAAGATAGTTTGTCACCAGAAAAGCACATTAACAAGATAGTTGGAGAGACTTATAAGCTCTTGACTAACATAAGAGTAGCATTTCATTATATGGATGAGGAAATGATGAAAAAATTGATAGTGGCCATGATCCGCCCCAGGTTAGAATATGCAGCGGTAGTGTGGTCCCCACACAAAAAGAAAGATATAAACAAGATTGAGAGAATACAAAGAACAGCAACCAAGATGGTCCCCAGTCTGACAGACCTGTCATACAGAGAGAGGCTGGAAAAACTGGATTTGCGGTGTTCAGGACCATGGTGGGAGTAGATAAAATTGACAAAGAAGATCTGTTTGTATGGGATAAGAGAGCAACAAGAGGACATGGAATGAAATTGAAAAAGTCAAGCTGCTTGAAGGATATCAAGAAATATAGCTTTCCTTACAGAAGTATAGACTTATGGAATAGCCTGGACAAAGAGATCGTCCAGTCTAAAAACTTAAACGAGTTTAAAGTTAAATTCGACTTATTGAGAAACAGCGACGGAAACCCACGAGCATAGTACATTCCGTGTATATCACAATTAGGTATATTCTTAAATATTTAGAACGACTCAGACAAAGAGGTGGTGCATGAGAAAAACATTCATGTGTGTAAAGGTAGACTTGATAAATGTGGATATAGAGACAGGACAACACGAGCATTGCTCAATTCCTGTACAGTAAACCCTCACTTTATCGCGGGGTTATGTTCCAAAGGCACCCGCGATAAGCAAAAATCCGCGATGTATCGACGCTACCCCTAAAATGGCTATTTATTGTCTACTAATAAGAAAAACCAGTACAGGCACTCACTGATGATGAATGAGACAAATTGAAGATGATGATGATCATGAAGTTCAGTACAAGGTGTATATTAGTTGTGCAGCTCTTGAGAGGGCGCCTATGACGACATTTCTGCCGGTGGTGAGCGAAACGTAAGTGCGGGAGGTCGGTCTACCACGCACCACACAGTTAGTTTGAATCCGATGGTCGAACCATGCGTGACTCGCAAATCATTATTTGTGGCTTATTTTTCTGCCTTCCAGTGATTGCTTGCCTTGTCTGCCAACATGGGGCCTAAGCATAGTGCTAGTGATGCATGTGGTAACACACCAAAACGGACTAGTAAAGTGATGTTGCTGACAGAGAAAGTTAAAGTGTTGGTCAAACTTAAGGGAGGAATGTCGGCAACAATTCTCTGTCAGGATGATTCCCCGTCATTTATTTACATACCAGTTTATTCAGCAAGTACAGTACACTAGTTTTTTACTTATATGAGTTATAAAATCCCCCTGAAAATTAGTTATTAAAGTATTAATCAATGATAAGTATATTTATAGAATGACAGGGAATCATCCATGTTTTGATGGTGAATTGACTTGATGGTGAATTGTCTCTGAACCGTGTGTTTGGGGTGAGTCAACTGTTCTCTCAATAAAGAAGACAGAACGTAGCATACGGGACTAAACGGGAGTCAGTATGGGCTACTGCACTAGACTGTGATGGAGTGTCTCCACCTATGCCTGTGAACTGGCTCAGAACCGTATGTTTGGGGTGATTGAGTCAACTGTTTGGACAATAAAGAAGGCAGAATGTAGCATATGGAAGGCAGTGAGAGTTTGTGCAGCAGACTGCTGAAGTGTCTCCACCTACGCCTGTGCTTGTCAGGTAAACTGGGAGGTGCGGTATGGTGGTGTGGTGCGGTCCTGCTCCTTTCTTTGAGGAGGGCGCATCGGCAGCAGCCAATCAGCGGCGAGTAAAAATGTAAAGCGTGTTTGGATTGGCTACTGGTAAGGCTCCAGCCAATTGTGTGCCACCTACCAATGAGTCTGGGTATTTCCTCACCCCACGCCACGATTTCGCTTGTATTTTATCAAATATATTAGCCGATTTTTAATTATTATTTTAATACAGCTATTAATATTTTAGAATAAATAAAGATGTAAAATACAATAAACATATCCATTTCAGAATACAGTACTGAAAATAAAGATGTAAAAATAGGCGTTTTTTGTAGCACCTCGGAAAGTCAAAAGGGTTTGGGTTTCCGCTGTTGGAGTTTACAGAACGCTAAGCAATAGCACAGCCAGACGAACGAGCACTGTGAGCCCTGGAAGAACTGTTGTACATAGCCAGTCTGCAAGGAAATGAGATGACAACTTTTTCATAATGACATTTTATGCTCCTAAGATAAACGTAGGAGCATTACTTACAATTTTCGTTCCATTCCGAAGCAGAAATTAAGGCCAGTAGAAACCATTTACTCTCCTATTCTTTTCAAGTAAGCCCAACCTCGCGGTGGATTTGTTAACTTGTTCCACTGGCTGCAGTTCCTGCGGTAAGACGTATGATAAACTGGAAAATTTTTGGGATCCAAGCACATTTAACGGTTTGGAAATGCATCTATATCCCTCATAAAACACATAACATGAAAATACTTATGACTGACTGAGACGTTACATAAGAATTTTGTATTTTGTACTTTCGTTGGAACGAAGCCAAAACCACAGTCAATATATTGGACGCGTCGGCCATTTTGAGGCTGGAGGTGCGAGCTGGTGCGAGACGGAACATTTAAATTGATTGATTTTCGTAATAAAGTACATTGTTAGAATTCCTTATTGTCATATAGTCATTAACATGATTATTTGTTATGCATTATAATATAAAAAATGAATAGTTATCTTCTGGTATTGCGAATTAAACACCATGCTAAACTCCCTAACTGGCTACACTCCGCTACACAACACGCTGATTGGTAGTTTGGGTATGCACCACTGCAGAGGCAAACTCCTCGGTGAGGAGTTTGACTTTCCAACAGCGGAATCTCAAACCCCTTTGACTTTCCGAGGTGCTACAAAAAACGCCCAATATGTACTGTACCCTAAAAATAGCCGTAGTAGGCTTTGCGGAAACAACGATGAGGCGGGGTTTCCCGCAATGTAAAAATAGGTTCCAATGAAAATTCCGCGATAAAGTGAACCGGCAATATCTGAACCGCATTATAGCGGGGGTTTACTGTATACTACAAATAGGTAAATACACACACACCACTCTTTCATTAATTGCCAGGAGGACATATGCTGAACTAACTTTTTGTCCTTAGATAATACAGTAAGGGTGACTTCTTGTTTGTCATTCTTTTCAGTAGCCTATTATGCTTGAGGATTTTTTTTTTTTTTTTAATGCAATTATGTTTTAGCAAACTCAATTTATCCAGTTCAACCACCCATGCACCAGAAATACTTTACCTGATAATGACCTTATATTTTATTTTTTCCACCCTTCAACTGTAAATTAAGGAAGAAGTAGGCAACACTCATTTGATGTAATGTTGCCTTGTACTGTACTTCCTTCACCTTTATCACATTTTTCTGTGTCTGCCCTTCCCTCTTCCTATTTCTCCCATCTTTTCTGTCCCTTTTTATTACACTTCTTTCATTTTCAAGTGGTTTTGCATTGAATGACAAGCCTAATGGTTTCCTCTAAGCCAGGAAACTATTTACAACTCTGGGTGGTAACCATATAACCAACCCATACGTGTTCCCTACATGTCAACAGGCGGGTTGGTAAAGGTTTAGTGACCTGCCCTGTAAAACCACTAACTCAAAGGCAGTCAGCCCTTACGGGATTATGGCGTCTGGCAATAGATAGATAGATAGACCAAGACTTGGGACAACATCATAGAGCACGGCCTCAGGGGCAAAGGACGTAATAGAGGCTGCTAGTGACAAAGCAGGGCTGGTGTTGGGTGACCAAGGCCAAGTCATACAAGCATGTTAGAGCCTTTATAAGGAAACAAAATGAAACAAAACTAGAAGGATAACAGTGAGTCATATAATGGAGCAGACTTATACTTTTCATTTTAGTTGAGTCTGTAAATTCATATCTTCAGTTGCTGTTGCATTATTTCTTGGCCTTCTAGTTTTGTCCTCTTCTTCATAGCCTTCTTTCTCAGTTGTGCCTTTGTGTGTCTTTGTCTGGAAGGTACCTTCCATGAAGAGCCATTTGAAATTGATAGTTGCAGCACTGTACTGTATTGTTTTACTGTGTCAACTGAAATCTGTTTATCCCATCATGTTTTGCTGCTTTTAAAGGCTAGAACCCTACGGTAGTCCAGTGATGGAATATTATATAGCGCTTTTTATGTATTGTTATTTATTTTATGGAAGGAGGAGGAAGAGGGTGAGACCAAGGATGTGGTGGAGGAATGGAGTGGAAGATGTATGAGAGAGGGGAGTGTGAGTTGGAGGGAGGGCAGTCACATGTTTGTGGGTACCCCTTACGGGATGAGGCGTCTGGCAATAGATAGGTAACTAGACTTTTTTGTTTTGTTTTTCCTGTATTGTATACCACACATTCCATTACAGTTCTAGGTCCAAAGTCCCAATTCAGATACTTTTATGGCTGATTTAGAATAGATGGCAGTAGATGGTATTGTACTAAGCAGTGCTCATCTGAACGTAAATCCACAGAACTGCAGCCTGAAGTTGCCTTCTCATGGCAGCAGAGCCACCTGGTTATATAAGTTCCATGGCATGAAGGTATCCATTTCCTCTGTCAGACTGTGCAGTAGATCTTTCATGCATTTTGGAATATGTACTCTCTTGAATAAAAATTTATAGGATTATAGCTTAAATGAAGTAGATTTGGCCGCCATCATAATTTTTACTCATTTTCCATTTCAGAAGACCATATTAATTCTTGGTGGAATCTACATTCAAGGAAATCAGCTGCTTCACTGCCAAGGTAGGTGGGAGCTGTGTGTTTGTTAGTGCATCATGGTACCCCGTTTTAATGTGTGTCCAACAGGAAGTGGACATAATAATACCAATACAGTATAGTATTGTATACACTATGTACCGTCTGTCAACTTTGGCTGTCCTTAATATTTTCCTGCTTTTCCTTTCTGGTTCTGCCTGTCCCCCCCCCACTCCCCCCAAAAAAAGTAGTAGTAATAATAATAATAATAATAATAAGATGGATATGTAGTGCATCTTTGAATATGAGGCCTGGAGGGGGGGCTAGAATTACATTTGAAGAGATGAGAGGAAGGATGGGACTTGAATGTGTTGGTGCTATGATGAGGAGGGATTGATTGAAGTAGTTTGGGCATGTTGAGAGGATGAAAGATGACATTTGGGTGTGGAAGGTGAGAGGTGTGAATATCGAGGGTGGGGTCGTGAGAGGCAGATGAAAAAAGACCCAGGACAAGGTCATAGAATGTGACCTCAGGGATAAGGGACTGAATAGGGAGGCTGCCAGAGATCAGTCAGCACGGAGAGCTGCCATTAGGTGACCAAGCCCAACACATGCAACCATCTTGGAGCCTTTATAAATAATAATAATAATAATAATAATCCATCCATCCATCCATCATCCAATCCTGTGTTGCCCAACGAGGAGCGTAGGAGCCCAGGGCCAGGCAAGATGGTCCTGACGTTTAAGATGAGAGTGACCAGCCTCACTCATCCTTGAGTGGCATTACATAATCAATAACCCCAACCACCCCTGGATATAAACCTTCACTGGCTCAATCCAGTTGGAGCGCCGCAGTTACCCACTAAACCACCAGGTGCCATACTTTGGTTATATGGTTACCACCCACCATAGTAAATGGTTTCCTGGTGTACAGGAAACCATTCAGCTTGTCACTCAATGGAGAGTCACCCACAGGCAGAAGGAAGAGGAAAGAGTGAAGGAAAGAAAGACAGAAGAGGGAGTGTAAAGTCACCCATAGGCAGAAGGACGAGGAAAGATTGAAGTAAAGAAAGACAGAAGAGGAAGGAAGGAAAGGAGGGAGGAGAGGAAAGGGCAGACACCCAAGAGCATCACTACATTGAGTGAGCGGATATAATAATAATAATCCTGGGGACATGGCGGTACGATGGTAGAGCGACTGACTCAGGACCAAAGAGTTGTCAGTTTGCACCGCACCCAGGTAAGCTGCCACGTCGGGAGAGCTAGCACTCTTCTGTCACGTAATTGGTTGTAGCAGCCCTGGCTCAGTGAGTTAGAGTGCTCTGACCAAAGGGTCGGAGGTTCAGGTCCACCCAAGGGTCATTGGTAGACATCAGGAAGGGCATCTGGTCATAAAGTGCTACACGTTCCAAAACCTAAATCCTCTATCCAGGGGCAACACCTTAGCCCTTATTGACAAAAGGGGACACGGGTGTTTAAAAAAAAAAAAAAAAAAAAAAAAAAAACTTTGCTGTCTTCCTGCAGGTATTTATGTCTTTTTAAGTGCTTCATGTGTTGCATTGCTTTTACCATCAAGTATTCATGCTGTGTGAAGGATAAGAATAACAGTGCTTGCAGTCTTTCAAATAGAATAGACTTTTGGTGTAACAAACCTCGATATAATGGATTTCTGATTTAGTAAACACCTCAGAGCCCACCAAACTCTCAGCGGCCATACCAAACAATGGTCGTTAAATGGAATGAATCACACAGCTTTTCTGAATGCTTCTGAACCCACCATTTTTTTTTCTTCTTCCCCCCCCCCCAAATGGTTGTTAAATGGAGTATCATGCAGCCCTTCTGAACCGAAATAAACTGCAAAGGGGGAAAATATCAGCCAGGTTAATGTCAAATGGGTGTGTTTTTCATTTTTAGAAGTATAATATGATATTGTACTCATTTATTTTCAGACGTGCTTGAATTTCCACCTGAGGAGCGGACCTTCAGATTTAATGAACTTTGACTTTATTGAACTTGGCTTCTCCTCAGTTATTCTGTTATAGCGAGGGTCTACTGTCTACTGTGTCAAGCATTCTCTTTAGTGAAAATTATGTGAGAGAGAGAGAGCAGTATATCGTGCAATTTACGTCATCGAGCAATGCTGTTCCTGGGAAAGCATTGCATGTGCCTTGAGGGGTTGGCTCCAAATTATTTTTCATTAGTAACCAATTTGAAAAGAAGAGAATGAATGTTATATAAAATGAGGTACAGCAAATATTGATTTCGTTGAGAAATTGTACCGTACAATGTTTTGTTAGTTCTTGTGGTCTTTTTGAAGCTCCTTAACATTTTATCTTTACCAGTTTATTTCTGTTTATGCCATGTGTAATTGTCACATGCACTTTTCATGTTAAATTATCCCAGATTCTCATCCTTTTGGGTCTACATCTTTCCATTCCACAGCACTTCTCTGTGACTAGGATCATATTTTATTAATCTAATGCTACAAGTCTGCAGGCAAGGTGGAGACGTGTCAGTTTTAGGCTTAGTTAGGGTAAAAGGGGTATAGGAGAGTGTATGTGTGTGAGGTGTAAGGGGAAGGGGGAGATAAGTGGTGAGGTGGAGTTATGGAGTGGTAGGATATATGAATAAAGGTAGTTGGAGTTGGAAGAAAGGCAGCATTATGACAGAGGAGAGGCATTTTGTGTGTGGCTGCCCCCTCCAATATTAAGGCTTCCAGCCATTGATAGATATAGGTAAATAAAACTTCAAAAGTAGATCTCTGGGAGTGGGACCTCAGTGTTCTCAGCCTTTTCAGTATTATGTAGCCTCAACACATGCATAAAATTGCCTGATGGTAGCAAGACCAAAACAAAGATGTTATTGTACTGGTTAACTCAACGCTGACGAGGAGTCTACCGTACATGTGCTGGTGCTCGCAGTGTATTGTGGGTGAAGCTAAGTAGCTGCAGCTTCCACCTAGGAGTCAAACCTTCTCATATTTCACTGCACCTTAACTGTGGGGATGGACCCTGGTCTGACCCTGTTGAGGTGCTGTCTACCTCAGGAGGGTGCTGGATCCCTGCACAATGTGTGTGCTATAGTGTACCTGTGGGACAGGCCTATAAAGGCGACTGCATATTTGTGGTTGATTGGTCTTCCCAGCCAGATGGACTATGGTTAAATAACAATAACCTCTTTACATCAGAACATTATTTTAATACAGTGCTCAGTCTGTAGGTCATTTAAGTCAGTGCATGAGCAACTTTTTGAACTGGAAGTGTTACATACAGCCATAAATAACCCTTTGTGCCAAGAGACTGTATTGGCACAAAAATAAAATTACTCATTATGGTACCTGACAAAACTTCTGGAACTGGAGGGGGGAAGTATAGCGTTCATTATATCCCTTTAGTACTAGGAGGCTTTACTAATTTGAATAAAAGTCGTGTGAAAGGAGCTAGAGTAAAGAAATTATACTGGTTAGCCCTCTCTTGGTCATAGCAACTCTAGCTTTGTGTATTAGCTAATGCCAGACTACTGTACAGATATTTTGTTCAGAGGAGAGGGAGTCATAGGAGCCTGAGAAAGTTTATATTGTCACTGTTAACCCACTCATCACTGGGACAACTCTAGCTTCCTATTCCAGCTAATATCAGATGATTTTGTGTAGTTTATTGTGTGATATGAGCCTCAGAATTCACCCCTTCAAGTCAGTGTCATGTAGTAGCCTATTATTATTGGTACTGGTGGTATTAGTATTAGTGCGGTATTATGTTTCTTTTCCAAGGCCAAGTAAATTACATTATACTTTAACTGCTTTTTAAACTGCCATTGCTACTTGTATTGTGGATTTGCTAAGTGTTCTTGATAAACAGTATGGTGCCTTTTGTGTGGAAAAAGGTGTGAGTTTTAGGTGGCTTATAACAAGGACCAGCTTTGCAGGTTATTGCTCTCAGCTTCCTGTGACCCACTCCTAAGTAGGAAAAAAAAATCATCTGACATTAACTGGAATAGGAAACTAGAGTTGTCTTTACCAGGAAGGGGTTAATGGTGACTATTAAAATTCTGAGCCTCCCTTAAACTACTATCTGAGTAAAATTGTTCAGTGTTTGCTGGAATAGATTAGCCAAGTATACTACAACAAATGAGACCCTGAGAGTAATATTGTACACTTATTATGCAGTCACAAGAGGCAGACACAGTCTAGTACTGATGTAATTACAGATAATAAGATTGGCCTTGATGAGTGATAGCACCGTTCTGCTGATTACACTATCTGGATACAATGATGCTCTGTGCTCGGCTTATCTTAAACTAACAGACCCTGAAATTTGGATTGTTTGTGAACTTTATGGTATATTATGAACATTTTCAGCCTTATGAACACTTGTGCACATGAATGTTTTGTCTGCATTAAGGGTGCAATTCACAGTGCGTGCATCACTGCAGCTGTACAGTAGCTACATATTGAGCTTTTTTTGAGAGATGCTCCCTGCATGTCAACAAGTGGGTTGGTGGACGCCACAATCCCGCAAGGGATTGTGGCATCTGGCAATAGATAGTTTTTAATGAAAACACTGTAGAATAGACAAGTATGAAAACAGAAGTGTGTGTGCTGAGTGTACACTACTAAAGGATCCCCCTTAACTAGAAGCCAAAAATGACTAAAAAATATATTGGACTTAAGGGATTAAATTGAAAAATATGCCATCTTCTTGAGGGGGTTTAATAACATTAGGATGATAATGATTCTGACTGTTCTGCAAATCATGTACCGTACTCCACTTTTGTCTAATTTTTAGCATGGGTGTGGCTGGTGGTAGTCTTTTGTCATCCTTTCTTTTCCACTGTTTCCTAGGTGTTAGAGTTATTGGTGATGTGGTGTGCTTTTCTTGCATTATTCCAGTGGTGTGGTGTGCTGTGTATAGTAAACAAATACCCAACAGGTAAACAGAGCAGTAGAGGTGTGGCAGTTGAGGTCATCAGTGTGGGGTGATGGTGGGAAGTAGGTTAGCCAGGGACCATGGCCAAGTATGTGACTGCCCAGGGACACTGATGCTCTGTCCCTGTATTCGTAAACATTCTTGAACTTAGCATATTTAAAAGATGGCATATTTAGATTATACTTCTAGCTGCTCTGTATCCATTAACATTCTTGAACTTGGGTGTTGAATAGAGTGCATAGGCCTATTTATACTTCCAGCATCTCATCAACAAGTGGGTTGGTGGAGGATTAGTGCCCCTTCCCGTAAAACAAACTCCAAGTCAAGTGGCCACCCCTTACGGGATTATGGTGTCTGGCAATAGATAGAATAGATAGATCTCTGTATTTGTAAACATTCTTGAACTTTGAGCATTTAAAAGATTGTATATTAAGACTATACTTCTAGCTTCTCTTTGTAAACATTCTTGAGCTTTGAGTGTTTACAATATTGCATATTTCTACTCTTATACACCTACCAAACTCTTGCCAACCCAGTTAGGCTGTATGTCAGGGATGTGTTTTTCATACAGTTGATACTGTGAATTGTTACTATTTTTATTATTATTATTTTTTTTTTACTATTACCGGTATTATTATAATTATAATACAGTAGTATATAGTAATAGTATTATGGGAAAGGAGGTCCGGATGATGATGATGATGATGATGATTATTATTATTATTATTTTATTATTATTATTATTATTATTATTATTATTTTTATTATTATTATTATTTACTGTATTCCTTTTCTCAGAAGGACAGAAAAGGCAGTGTATAACAAGAAATTACTGTATAGAAACACACACACACACACACACACACACACACACACACACAGTTATTTATGACAGTTAATCGGCATGGAGACTTGTTTAGGGTAAGAATTAAGTAAAATCATTTTTGAATATGATCTGTGGGTTGGCAGAAGGTAAGTAGGTCACCTGGCTGACAGTTGCACCTTAAGGATGACATTCAAGGCTGGGTGTAGGTCAGGTAGATTAAGCTGGTTAGGTTATGGTTGGGGTAGGGTAGGGTAGGGTTGGTGAGGGTAGGGTATGGTTGGATTGGGTTTGGGTAGGATAGGGTAGGGTTGGTGAGGGTAAGGTAGGGTTGGGTTGGGTAAGGTAGGGTTGGGTTAGGGTAGGATAGGGTAGGGTTGGTGAGGGTAAGGTAGGGTTGGGTTGGGTAAGGTAGGATTGGGTTTGGGTAGGATAGGGTAGGGTTGGTGAGGGTAAGGTAGGGTTGGGTTGGGTAAGGTAGGGTTTAGTTTGGTTAAGGTAAGATAGAGTTGGTTAGGGTAGGGTTGGGTTTGGTTAGGGTAGGGTAGGGTAGGGTTGGGTTAGGGTAGGGTTGGGTTGGGTTAGGGTAGGGTAGGGGCAGTGAGGGTAAGGTAGGGTAGGGTTGGGTAAGGTAGGGTTTAGTTTGGTTAAGGTAAGATAGAGTTTGTTAGGGTAGGGTTGGGTTTGGTTAGGGTAGGGTAGGGTTGGGTTGGGTTAGGGTAGGGTAGGGTAGGGTAGGGTTGGGTTAGGGTAGGGTAGGGTTGGGTTGGGTTAGGGTAGGGTAGGGGCAGTGAGGGTAAGGTAGGGTAGGGTTGGTTTTGGGAAGGTAGGGTAGGGTTGGTTTTGGGAAGGTAGGGTAGGGTCGGTTTTGGGAAGGTAGGGTTGGGTTGGTTAGGGTAGAGTAGAGTAGGGTATGGTTTGGTTTGGTTAGGGTAGGATAGGGTTTGGTTTGGTTAGGGTAGGATAGGGTTTGGTTTGGTTAGGGTAGGATAGGGTTTGGTTTGGTTAGGGTAGGATAGGGTTTGGTTTGGTTAGGGTAGGATAGGGTTTGGTTTGGTTAGGGTAGGATAGGGTTTGGTTTGGTTAGGGTAGGATAGGGTTTGGTTTGGTTAGGGTAGGATAGGGTTTGGTTTGGTTAGGGTAGGATAGGGTTTGGTTTGGTTAGGGTAGGATAGGGTTTGGTTTGGTTAGGGTAGGATAGGGTTTGGTTTGGTTAGGGTAGGATAGGGTTTGGTTTGGTTAGGGTAGGATAGGGTTTGGTTTGGTTAGGGTAGGATAGGGTTTGGTTTGGTTAGGGTAGGATAGGGTTTGGTTTGGTTAGGGTAAGGTAGAGTTGGTTAGGGTAGGGTAGGGTTGGGTTTGGTTAGGGTAAGGTAGGGTTGGTTTGGTTAGGGTAGGGTTTGGTTTGGTTAGGGTAAGGTAGAGTTGGTTAGGGTTGGGTAGGGTCGGTGAGGGTAAGGTAGGATAGGGTTGGTTAGGGGAAGGTAGGGTTGGGTTGGTTATATTAGAGTAGGGTAGGGTTTGGTTTGGTTAGGGTTGGGTTGGGTTAGGGTAGGGGTGGGTTAGAGTAGGGTAAGGTATTGTACCGTAGGTTAAGGAGGGTTTTGGTAGGGTAGGGTAAGGTTGGGTTGGGTTAGGGTAGGGTAGGGCAGGGTAAGGTAGGTTAGGTTAGAATTTATGATTTTTGTTTTCCTTCAATTTCATCAACAATTTCTGGGATAAGATTTAACATATACGGTAACGTGATAATATTTTTTCACATATCATCATCATCATCATCAAGGGAATATGGACATGAGATACATAGAATAACACATCATCATCATCATCATCATCATCATCAAGGGAATATGGACATGAGATGCATTAAATAGCGCATCATCATCATCATCATCAAAGGTATATGAACATGAGATGCATTAAATAGCACATCATCATCATCATCATCAAAGGTATATGAACATGAGATGCATTAAATAGCACATCATCATCATCATCATCAAAGGTATATGAACATGAGATGCGTAAAATAACACATCATCATCATCATCATCAAAGGTATATGAACATGAGATGCGTAAAATAACACATCATCATCATCAAGGGTATATGGACATGAGATGCGTAAAATAACACATCATCATCAAGGAAATATGGACATGAGATCATCA
>NC_137057.1:46105250-46117750 GCF_032717465.1 Coenobita brevimanus
ACACACACACACACACACACACACACACACACACACACACACACACACACGAATAAATAGTCTACACTTCCTGCATATACATACATAAAAGTGCGTTCGCTTTAAGATGCATTCATTCATACATACACAGCATATACACAGAATACATGCTCTTCCCCTGCCATCCTGTTATACATACCTATACATACATACATACATAAATACATACATACGTGCACACTTGGTCATGTACACGCTCGCAGGCCTTTCTGTCTGGGTCAAATTGCCTCTCTCTCTCTCTCTCTCTCTCTCTCTCTCTCTCGTAGACGTAAAAAGAGTGGATGGAGAGAGAGAGAGAGAGAGTAGCAAGGTGAGGCAGTGTGAGGTAACGGGAGAAGGGTGGGTTGAGTCGAGAGAGAGAGAGAGAGAGAGAGAGAGAAATGAGAAGAGAAAGAGAGGGGAGAGAGAAAAAAAGATTGAGGTTAGAAGTGAGAGAAAGAAAAAAAGACAGACAAGAATGGAGAGGAAGAGAAATGTGGAGAGAGAGAGAGAGAGAGAGAGAGAGAGAGAGAGAGAGAGGAGGAGGTAAAAAGAAAGTTGAAAGAATGGAGAGAGAGAGAGAGAGAAAGAGAGAGAGAGAGAGAGAGAGAGATGTTGAAAGAATGGAGGGGGAGAGATAGTAAGAAATGACAACAGGAGGAAAGATGAGGGAAGAAGGAAAGGGGAATGATGAAGGGAGGGGTAGAGGGAGGATTAAAGATGGGAGGGAGGAGAGAGGAAGGGAGAGGGAGAGAGATGATTGAAGAAGGGAGGGAGGGAGAGAAGGAAGAGAGAGGAAGAGAAGATTGAAGAAGGGAGGGAGGGAGAGAGAGAGGAAGAAGATTGAGGAATGAAGAGAGAGAGAGAGAGAAAAGATTGAGGAGGGAAGGGAGGGAGAGAGAGGAAGAAGATTGAGGAGGGAAGGGGGATATTAGAAGGAAGACCCAGGAGTGAAGGGAGAGAAGATTGAAGAAGGGAGGGAGGGAGAGAAGGAAGAGAGAGGAGGAGAAGATTGAAGAAGGGAGGGAGGGAGAGAAGGAAGAGAGAGGAGGAGAAGATTGAAGAAGGGAGGGAGGGAGAGAGAGGAAGAAGATTGAGGAATGAAGAGAGAGGGAGAAAAGATTGAAGAAGGAAGGGAGGGAGAGAGAGGAAGAAGATTGAGGAGGGAGGGAGGGAGAGAAGGAAGACTGAGGAATGAAGGGTGAGAGAGGGAGAAAAGATTGAAGAAGGGAGGGAGGGAGAGAAGGAAGACCTAGGAATGAAGGAAGAGAGAGGAAGAAAAGATTGAAGAAGGAAGGGAGGGAGAGAGAGGAAGAAGATTGAGGAAAGAAGGGAAAAGGAAGGGAAATTGAGGAAGGAAGAGTAAGATGGAACGAATATTGACGGAAGGAGAGAGAGAAAGAAGAAGGAAGGACGGAGGTACTGAAGGAAGACAGGGAGAGATTGAAGGAAAATTGTGGAATGAAGGGAAGAAAAAAAAGATTGAAGAAGGAAGGGAGGGAAAGGAGGCATTGAGAGAGAGAGAGAGAGAGAGAGAGAGAGAAGGGTGAGGCAGAGGAAACAGGAAGTGTCATTGTGGACGAACGAGGTGGTGAACAGAAGAGGTGAGGCAGGGGTGGGATAGGCGGGAAGGTTAGGTAGAGATGAGATAGGCAGTAAGGTTAGGTAGGGATGAGATAGGCAGGAAGGTTAGGCAGGGATGGGATAGGCAGGAAGGTTAGTTAGGCAGGGATGGGATAGGCAGGATGGTTAGAATATGTTTGGATAGGAGCAGAGGGATGAAGAGGTGAGGCAGGTATGTGGACAGGCAGGAGAGAGAGAGAAACCAGTAAAATGTGAGCCAGGGTGAGTGAGATAAGAGTGAAGCAACAACAGTATGAGGGACAGAAAGATAAGGCAGGGAAGGTGAGGTAGAGGGTGAGGCAGGGAAAGTGAGGCATAGGATGGGGCAGGGAATGTGAGGTAGAGGGTGAGGCAGGGAAGGTGAGGTAGAGGGTGAGGCAGGGAAGGTGAGGTAGAGGGTGAGGCAGGGAAGGTGAGGTAGAGGGTGAGGCAGGGAAAGTGAGGCATAGGATGGGGCAGGGAATGTGAGGTAGAGGGTGAGGCAGGGAAGGTGAGGTAGAGGGTGAGGCAGGGAAGGTGAGGTAGAGGGTGAGGTAGAGGGTGAGGCAGGGAAGGTGAGGTAGAGGGTGAGGCAGGGAAGGTGAGGTAGAGGGTGAGGCAGGGAAGGTGAGGTATAGGGTGAGGCAGGGAAGGTGAGGTATAGGGTGAGGCAGGGAAGGTGAGGTATAGGGTGAGGCAGGGAAGGTGAGGTAGAGGGTGAGGCAGGGAAGGTGAGGTAGAGGGTGAGACAGGGAAAGTGAGGCATAGGATGGGGCAGGGAATGTGAGGTAGAGGGTGAGGCAGGGAGGGTGAGGTAGAGGGTAAGGCAGAAAAGGCACAGGGTAAAGTAGGTAAGATGAGGAAGCCATGGGGTGAGGCAGAAGGTGAAGCAGGAAGGGTGAGGCAGGGAGGGTGAGCACTGGTATGTCTGGTGTGGTGGTGGTGCCTGGAACCTCGCGACCCTGTGACCTTTATGTATACCACCACACCGTTACCACCACACCAGTACCACCACAACACTCCACACCGTTATCACCACACCAGTACCACCACACCGTTACCACCACACCGTTACCACCACACCAGTACCACCACACCGTTATCACCACACCGTTACCACCACACCAGTACCACCACACCAGTACCACCACACCGTTACCACCACACCACCACCACCACACCAGTACCACCACACCACCACCACCACACCACCACCACCACACCACCACCACCACACCAGTACCACCACACCGTTACCACCACACCACCACCACCACACCGTTACCGCCACACCACCACACCGTTACCACCACACCGTTACCACCACACCAGTACCACCACACCGTTACCACCACACCAGTACCACCACACCGTTACCACCACACCACCACACCGTTACCACCACACCGTTACCACCACACCAGTACCACCACACCGTTACCACCACACCAGTACCACCACACCGTTACCACCACACCAGTACCACCACACCAGTACCACCACACCGTTACCACCACACCAGTACCACCACACCAGTACCACCACACCAGTACCACCACACCAGTACCACCACACCAGTACCACCACACCGTTACCACCACACCAGTACCACCACACCAGTACCACCACACAGTTACCACCACACCAGTACCACCACACCGTTACCACCACACCAGTACCACCACACCGTTACCACCACACCAGTACCACCACACCAGTACCACCACACCGTTATCACCACACCAGTACCACCACACCGTTACCACCACACCAGTACCACCACACCGTTATCACCACACCAGTACCACCACACCGTTATCACCACACCAGTACCACCACACCGTTACCACCACACTAGTACCACCACACCGTTATCACCACGCCACCACCACACCACCACACCGTTATCACCACACCACCACACCGTTATCACCACACCACCACACCGTTATCACCACACCGTTATCACCACACCACCACCACACCGTTATCACCACACCACCACACCGTTATCACCACACCGTTACCACCACACCACCACACCGTTATCACCACACCACCACACCGTTATCACCACACCGTTACCACCACACCACCACACCGTTACCACCACACCACCACACCGTTACCACCACACCACCACAGTTACCACCACAATACCACACCTTTACCACCACACTACCACACCGTTACCGTCACACCACCACACCATTACCCCCACACCACCACACTTATCACCACACAACCACACCGTTACCATCACACCACCACACCGTTACCACCACACCACCACACCGATATAACCACCACACTTACCACCATACCTCACCGTTACCACCACCACACCGTTACCACCATTCCACCGCACCATTACCACCACACCTCACCGTTACCACTACACCACACTGTTACCACCACACCATTACCACTACACCGTTACCACCACACCGTTGCCACCACACCATTACCACCACACCGTTACCACCACACTACCACACCGTTACCACCACAATACCACACCGTTACCACCACACTACCACATCGTTACCACCACACTACCACACCGTTACCGTCACACCACCACACCATTGCCCCCACACCACCACACTGTTACCACCACACCATTGCCCCCACACCACCACACTGTTACCACCACACCGTTGCCACCACACCGTTACCACCACACCACACCACCACATTTACTACCACACCATTACCACCACATCACCACTCCGTTACCACTACTACCACCACTCCGTTACCACCACACCGTTACCACCACACCATTACCACCACACCGTTACCACCACAGTTACCATCACACTGTTACCGCCACACTGTTACCACCACACTACCACACCGTTACCACCACACTACCACACCGTTACCGTCACACCACCACACCATTGCCCCCACACCACCACACTTACCACCACACCATTGCCCCCACACCACCACACTTACCGCCACACCATTGCCCCCACACCACCACACTGTTACCACCACACCATTGCCCCCACACCACCACACTGTTACCACCACACCGTTGCCACCACACCGTTACCACTACACCACACCACCACATTTACTACCACACCACACCACCACATTTACTACCACACCATTACCACCACATCACCACTCCGTTACCACTACTACCACCACACCGTTACCACCACACCATTACCACCACACCACCACACTATTACCACCACACTATTACCACCACACTGTTACCACCACACCGTTACCACCACAGTTACCATCACACTGTTACCGCCACACTGTTACCACCACACCGTTACCACCACACCGTTACCGCCACACTGTTACCACCATACCGTTACCACGACACCGTTACCGCCACACTTACCACCACACCGTTACCACCACAGTTACCATCACACTGTTACCGCCACACTGTTACCACCACACCGTTACCGCCATACTGTTACCACCACACCGTTACCACCACACCGTTACCGCCACACTGTTACCACCACACCGTTACCGCCACACCGTTACCACCACACCACCACACAGTTACCACCACACCATCACCGTTACCACCACACTGTTACCACCACACCATCACCGTTACCACCACACTTACCACCACACCGTTACCACCACACTGTTACCACCACACCATCACCGTTACCACCACACTTACCACCACACCATCACCGTTACCACCACACCGTTACCACCACACTGTTACCACCACACCTTTACCACCACACCGTTACCACCACACCGTTACCACCGTCACCACACTTACCACCACACCGTTACCACCACGTCACCACACTTACCACCACACCGTTACCACCACGTCACCACACTTACCACCACACCACCACTGTTACCACCACACTTACCACTACACCGCCACACCGTTACCACCACACCATTACCACCACACCGTTACCACCACACCATTACCACCACACCGTTACCACCACAGTTACCACCACACTGTTACCACCACACCGTTACCACCACACAACCACACCGGTACCATCACACCGTTACCACCACACAACCACACCGTTACCATCACACCACACTGTAACCACCACACCACACTGTAACCACTTCAACACCACACTGTTACCCCCACGGCACCACACCGTTACTACCACACCATTATTATCACACCGTTATGACCACAGCACCACACCGTTACCACCACACCACACCAGACTGCCACCATTAGTACCACACCACCACACCTTTAGTACAGTACCACACCGCCACCACAATACCACACCACACCACCACATTCATTTCCACACCACACCGTTACTACCACTCTTACTACCGCACCGCACCACGCTACACCATTACTACCACATCACCGCACCGTCACTACCACACACCATACAAAAAACAGAACTACATAGAAGAGGATAGAGGTAGTATGCAAAATAGACCACAGAGAAAGAAACATTACCACACCTCACCACACCACACCACACCACACCTCACCACACCACAGTCATCCTAATTGGCGCAAGCATGTGATTTCGACACACCTGGTGTAGGTAGTAATTAAGTATAGCCTGGTTATCAAGGCTGTCATTATGAGAGAGAGAGAGAGAGAGAGAGGAAAGGGTAGAGACAGGTAGGCAGTCACACACACACACACACACACACACACACACTATATATATATATATATATATATATATATATATATATATATATATATTTATATATTGTAGAGAGAGAGAGAGGAGGTAATAAGTCACTGATGCAGTTATGACATGGAAAAAACTATATTAATAACAAAAATAAAATCCCATTGAGCCTAATGTGGTGTACTATAATGTATCCCTAGATGATTTTCCCCCAGACGTCAACCTACTGTACACTACAGCTGTTCAAGTCCAACTGTGACAATTTTTTTTCTGTAATGAATGGAGGACACCTGTAATTTGGTTTATGGATTTTCTTTTTAAATTTGTTTTTCCCTCCTCCGTTTATCTGTAGAAAAATAATATAAGTTTTTTGTGAGATAACTAATAGATAAATAAAAATGTTGCTCTGACCACATGCGAGTTTGGGGTATGGTGCGAGGAAGTTTGAAATATTGTCATTGATGATAGCATTAGGAGAAACATAATGAGGAGGTTTGGCCGCGTGGAGAGGATAAAGAGTGAGAGACTGACGAGGAGAGTATGTGAGCGAGGTGGAGGGGGGGAGAGGGAGGGGGAGGCCAAGGATGAGATGGAGGGATGGAGTGGAGAGGTCTATGAGAGAGTGGGGTGTGAGCTGGGAGCAGGGCAGTGAAATGGCGGGGGACAGGACGACCTGGAGGCGATTCGTTTATGGCCACCTCTTACGGCATTAAGGCGTCTGGCAGTAGATAGATAGATGATATTTCCTTCATTGGTGGATTTGGCGTATTAAAAAGATGAATAGGTTATATCGTGAAGACAGCGTTGAAATATAAAGTACAAGTGCTGTCTCACGCTCTGCTTGGGTCAGCATAGGATTGGATGGTGGATGTAAAGTACTTGCTGGTCAGGTTTATGCATTGGCAAGGAAAATGATAAACATTTTTTCTCAAGCGTTGTGAAAAGATGGACGGCTTTCAATATTACGCTTAATTTAATTTTAATTCAGAGCATAAGATTGTTGAGCAAGTACTTGTGATATATATATATATATATATATATATATATATATATATATACTTTTTTTGTGCATGGCTCGCCTCTCTCTCTCTCTCTCTCTCTCTCTCTCTCTCTCATTCTGGATGTAAAGTTGCCATTTTCTTCAGCCCACCATCCCTCTTTCGGGGGATGGGAAAGGATGTAAAGGACATTCGTATCACCAGCCGTTACTAGAGCAAACTACTCTCTGGCTTCGGCTTTCCTGTCATTCTCTGACTAAATATATCTGTGCTGTTTACTTATCCCCTAATTCTACTGACTATCAAAAATTCTTCGACTATCTTACTTCTACGATGGAACACATTCTGTCCATTTCTCCTTTCTCTGAAATCTCCATTCTTGGAGATTTCAATGTTCACCACCACCTTTGGCTCTCCTCTCCTTTCACGGATCCACCTGGTGAACAAGCCTACATCTTTTCTATCCTTAATGACCTAGAGCAGCTTGTACAGCACCCTACCCGTATCCCTGACCGCCTTGGAGAGAGCTCCAACATACTTGACCTCTTCCTCACAACTAATCCTTCTGCTTACTCTGTTAATCTTTTCTCTCCGTTGGGCTCCTCCGATCACAACCTTATTACCTTAACCTGTCCTATCGCTCCAGTACGGCCTGCGGACCCTCCAGGGAAACGTCGTCTCTGGCATTTTGGAGCTGCGGACTGGGAGGCCCTCAGGCAGTACTTCTTTGATTTTCCCTGGAATGATTATTGCTTCCATGGCCGTGAGCCATCTGAGTGTGCCTTGCGCATTAAGGAGGTTATTCTCTCGGGCATGGAAGCATACATTCCTTTCTCATATCCTTTGACTAACGCAAGAAAGCCTTGGTTTAATCACGCTTGTTCTAATGCTGTCCGCAACAAGGAGAAGGCCTACAAAAGGTACCGGAGCCAACCCACCCCTGAATCACATCATCTTTACGTTTCTGCCCGGAATCGTGCTAAGTCTGTTCTTCGCTCTACTAAAAATAATTTCATCCATACTAAATGCTCTCAACTCTCCAACTCGAATTCTTCCCGCTCCTTCTGGCACCTTGCCAAAAATCTTTCTAACAACTTTACCTCATCATCCTTCCCTCCTCTTTTCTACTCTGATGGTTCTGTAGCTATTTCTTCTACTGATAAAGCAGATCTCTTCGCAACTTTCTCCTCCAATTCCACCTTAGACGATTCCGGTGCTGTTCCTCCATCACTTCCCCCTCTGACTTCCTCATGGCTGACATTAAAATTTCTTCAGTTGATGTATTTTCTGCCATTACTGGCCTCAGTACTAACAAGGCATATGGGCCTGATGGGGTCCCTCCTGTTGTTCTCAAAAACTGTGCTTCTGTGCTTACACCCTGCCTAGGCAAACTATTTCGCCTTTGTCTGTCAACTTGTACCTTTCCTTCTTGCTGGAAGTTTGCTCTCATTCAGCCAGTCCCAAAGAAGGGTGACCACTCCCAACCCTCCAACTATCGTCCAATTGCTTTAACGTCCTGTATTTCAAAAGTTTTCGAGTCAATTCTTAATAAAAAAATTTTAAGGCATCTTTCCTATCACAGCCTTCTTTCCGATCGTCAGTATGGGTTCCGTCAGGGACGCTCCACTGGCGATCTTCTCACCTACCTTTCAGACTCCTGGTCATCCTCCTTTCGGGACTTTGGCGAAAGCTTTGCCATTGCACTTGACATCTCAAAGGCTTTCGATCGAGTCTGGCATAAATCTTTAATTTCCAAACTGCCCTCCTACGGTTTCTATCCTTCTATCTGTACCTTCATCGCTAGCTTCCTTTCTGGTCGTTCTATAGCTGCTGTCGTAGACGGCCATCGTTCTTCTCCTAGATCTATCAACAGTGGTGTTCCTCAGGGCTCTGTCCTATCACCAACTCTCTTCCTTTTATTCATCAATGATCTTCTAAGCTGTACATCTAACCCTATCCACTCATACGCTGATGACTCCACCCTTCACCTTTCCATTCGGTTCCCGCAACGCCCATCTCAACAGTTACTTCAAGAAACAAGGGATGAGGCTATGGCACACCTAATGTCTGACTTGGCTCATATCTCTGACTGGGGTAAAAATAATATGGTTGTCTTTAATGCTTCTAAGACTCAGTTCTTACACCTATCAACCCGACAAAATCTTCCACAGGTATACCCACTAATGTTTAATAATATTCAGATTAATCCTGCATCATCCTTGAACATGCTTGGGGTTTCATTTACTCGGGACTTATCTTGGAAAGATCATATTACATCTCTTGTAAAATCTGCTTCCAAGAGATTGGGTGTGCTAAGCCGACTCCGCTCTTTCTTTACCCCTGCACAATTGTTGACTCTATACAGGGGTTTTATCCGCCCCTGTGTGGAGTACAACTCTCATGTGTGGGGAGGCTCCCCACATACAGCTCTTCTCAATAGGGTGGAGTCAAAGGCTTTTCGTCTCATTAACTCTCCTCCTCTTACTGACTCCCTTCAACCTCTGTCTCTTCGCCGCACTGTTGCATCTTTATCTCTTTTCTATCGCTACTTTAATGGTCACTGCTCCTCTGAACTGTCTGCTTGCATTCCTCCACCTCTACGACGGGCGCGTAGCACCCGTCTGGCAGCAAACTCTCATCCCTTTTCTGTCCAACTCTCTAATGCAAGAGTTAACCGTTACTCCCAGTCTTTCATTCATGCAACAGGTCAGCTCTGGAACTGTCTCCCTCTGTCTGTATTTCCTCCTGCCTATGATCTCCAGTCTTTCAAACGCAGTGTGTCCAGGCATCTCAAAATGATCGGATCTTGAATTTGGCTCTCTATTGTATTTTGTTTTTCTCTTGGAGGGAACTGTTACTGCGGGCTCATGGCCTTTGGTTCCTTCTTCCTCGCATAAAAAAAAAAAAAAAAAAAAAAAAAAATATATCAGCAATAAAAAAAAAAAAAGGAAGGCTTGAATTTAATAGGCATAATAAGTCCCTCACAAACAAGTGCTACGTATCATCCAAGGAAAGTTTAAATTTAATACGCACAATAAGTAGCTCACAAATAAGTGCTACGTATCATCCAAGGAAAGGTTAAATTTAATACGCATAATAAATCCCTCACAGAAAAGTGCTACGTACCATCCAGTTCCATCTAGAAAGCAGAGCAGTCAGTCACCATTATCCCAAGTTAATTCCACATTCCCGGAATTTTTGTGGTGGGTTCTAATCGTCCCGGAATGCCAAGGAAGTGTAGTGGTGGTCGACTAAATCGCCACAAGAACGTTAAAGAGGGTTATAGTGATTGCAGTGCCTCCCTAACAATACTTCCTAAGCGATTTACTCTGCTTTACCGCACCTTACTGTGTCATCTTTGGACACTACTGATTACATGCCAGAGTAGTATATAGAGTAATACCTTCAGTCACACAGGTCTCGTCGGAAGCTCCCTGACACCCAAACACCTTTTCATAAGCGATTTATTTTGCTTTACCACACCTTACCATGTCATGGTTAGCCTGTGTTGATTACATGCCAAAGTAGGATATAAACCGGTACCATTAATACTTTGTCACACAGGTCTCGTCGGAAGCTCCCAAACACCCAAACACCTTTTCATAAGCGATTTATTTTGCCTGACTACACCTTACTGTGTCATGGTTATATTGATTACAGGACAGAGTAGGATATACAATAATACCTTCAGTCACACAGGTCACTCCCCAAACTGAAGGAAGTGGAACGGTCATCGGTAACTAGGGCCCAAACACTTTTTCCTAAGCGGTTTAATTTTCCCTACTACACCTTACTCCTTATGATGCGTTATATAAACCGAATATCGCTGTACTCTGCATATATAACGTACAAAAGGATATTAACCACCCATGTCCAAAAATAAACCGCTAATGAAGAGGTGTTAGGTAGCATCCCTCTTCAGGGAGACTAAGGGCCAAGGACACAGGATGAGCCGCGTTTTCACGACATAAAAAGTCCATCTGTTTTGACTAATCTTGATATATTGACTATCCTGCTGATACCTGTTTTCGCGAGTACCGAAAGTCGATACGATACTGACTGTGGGTCAAAATTAGTCTATCTATCTATCTATTGCCAGACGCCATAATCCCGTACGGGGTGGCCATTTGACTCGAGTTATTTGTTTTACAGGGAGGAGCACTAACCCTCCACCAACCCACTTGACACGTAGGGAGAATCAAGATAATATATATATATATATATATATATATATATATATATATATATATATATATATATATATATTTTTACTCGTTTGTTTTTCCTCCCTCTGTTATCTAAAAAAAAAAAAAAAAAGCCATTGTTGTTCCCGAGGTATTTTGATTAATGTTGACGATATTGACATCTCTATTTTGCAAACACACACGGCGTTTCGATTTCCTAGATGAAATATAGAGGCTCCTGTGGTGAAACAAGTTCTGCGGAGAGAACCTTGGTCAGCCTTGTAAACATAGGGAACGTTGTGTCCATCCCAAGTTAGACTGCGGCGGAGTGGCTCAGCGTTGCGTGGTACAGACTGGAGTGGTGCCGTCCTTTGTGTCATGTCCTAGTATTGCCCTAACATACCACAGTGAGGAGGCAAGAGGAACGGAGATCACGATAGCAGTGTCCCTAAACCGTAGCAGGAAACACGGAAAGTAGGGACTGCCCATGTGAAGGAGAGGAGACAGGACAATGGACAGCAGTCAGGCTTAGTAAATTTGATGTAAAGTTTCGGCTTATCCTCCACTAATAAAATTATATATTATTCACATCCTACTGTTGTTATTCTCGCATGCCTTCCCACCAACGAGGGGCAAAACACTAAGAGAAAAGATTTAATGCATTCTTCCAGGGTAGCTATGATGCACGACGGTTTGTACTGTTAAGGAAGCTTACTAACACCTCCTCCTTAGCGATTTATTTTTGAATATTACCGGTTAATATCCATTTGCACGGTATTTAAGTAGAGGACAGCGATACTGGAAGAGTTGACATAGTTGAACAGAACAGTAATAAACAAAATAAATCGCGTAGGAAAATGTGTTAAGGGACTTCCACAGCCAGAAGTAACCGCGACAATTGACCACGTAAGAGTTTTGGCCTATAAGAGAATTCAAAATATCGACACTGATGATATTGACAGCATCAGGACAAATCGTGTTTAAAATAGTAGAGTATCGTGTCTGTTTCCCACTGCCTATGACCTCCAGTCTTTTAAAGGCTGTGTCCAGGCATC
>NC_137057.1:46125250-46147750 GCF_032717465.1 Coenobita brevimanus
ATAATAATAACAATAATAATAATAATAATAAAAATAATACAAACACCTTAACCTATTAAGATAGTTACTCTTCAATTTTGTTTTAAGAGTTAACTAAGATGTATATTTTTCTTTCCAGGTAATGGTGATGATTGAATATACATGGCAAGTATTACTCTGAACATACTGACCATTTTGTATATTATGAACTGGAAGGTTAGGTTGAGTGTGGTGTAAGAGGGATGGTTGTAGGTGGAAGGTGGTGATAGATGGATTTCAGGTGGTGATAGATAGATTTAAGGTGGTGATAGATGGATTTGGTGGTGGAAGTTGGATTTAAGGTGGTGATAGATGGATTTAAGGTGGTGATAGATGGATTTGGTGGTGATAGATAGATTTAAGGTGGTGATAGATAGATTTAAGGTGGTGATAGATGGATTTACGGTGGTGATAGATGGATTTACGGTGGTGATAGATGGATTTAAGGTGGTGATAGATGGATTTAAGGTGGTGATAGATGGATTTAAGGTGGTGATAGATGGATTTGGTGGTGATAGATGGATTTAAGGTGGTGATAGATGGATTTAAGGTGGTGATAGATGGATTTGGTGGTGAAAGTTGGATTTACGGTGGTGAAAGATGGATTTACGGTGGTGATAGATGGATTTAAGGTGGTGATAGATGGATTTAAGGTGGTGATAGATGAATTTACTGTGGTGATAGATGGATTTAAGGTGGTGAAAGATGGATTTGGTGGTGAAAGTTGGATTTACGGTGGTGAAAGATGGATTTACGGTGGTGATAGATGGATTTAAGGTGGTGATAGATGGATTTAAGGTGGTGATAGATGGATTTAAGGTGGTGATAGATGGATTTAAGGTGGTGATAGATGGATTTAAGGTGGTGATAGATGGATTTAAGGTGATGATAGATGGATTTAAGGTGGTGAAAGTTGGATTTACGGTGGTGATAGATGGATTTAAGGTGGTGATAGATGGATTTAAGGTGGTGATAGATGGATTTGGTGGTGAAAGTTGGATTTACGGTGGTGAAAGATGGATTTAAGGTGGTGATAGATGGATTTGGTGGTGAAAGTTGGATTTACGGTGGTGATAGATGGATTTAAGGTGGTGATAGATGGATTTAAGGTGGTGAAAGATGGATTTAAGGTGGTGATAGATGGATTTGGTGGTGAAAGTTGGATTTATGGTGGTGAAAGATGGATTTAAGGTGGTGATAGATGGATTTGGTGGTGAAAGTTGGATTTACGGTGGTGATAGATGGATTTAAGGTGGTGAAAGTTGGATTTACGGTGGTGATAGATGGATTTAAGGTGGTGAAAGTTGGATTTACGGTGGTGATAGATGGTGAAAGATGGATTTAAGGTGGTGATAGATGGATTTATGGTGGTGAAAGATAGATTTAAGGTGGTGATAGATGGATTTATGGTGGTGAAAGATAGATTTAAGGTGGTGCAAGTGATTTAAAGGGGTGAAAGATTGATTTAAGGTAAAAGATAGTTTAAGGTGGTGATAGATGGATTTAAGGTGATGATAGATTTTAGGCGGTGAAGGATAGATTTAAGGTGGTGATAGATTGATTTAAGGTGAAAGGTAGATGTAAGGTGGTGAAAGATAGATTTAAGGTGGTGATAGATTTAAGGTGATGTGGGATGTTTCATGATGGATGGTTAAGTTTGAGATGGATAAATTTGCAGTAAGAATGTGTTACGATCACTAGATGGATAAATTTGCAGTAAGGATTTGTTTGGATCACTAGATGGATAAGTTTGCAGTAAGGATGTGTGACTAGAGGGTGTATGTAGGTGACGTGGAGGGAAGGAGAGGGAGGAGAAGACCGAGGATGAGGTGGAGAGATGGAGTTGAGAGGTATATGAGGGAGGGGGGGTGAGTTAGGGGGAGGGCAGTCAAATGGTGGGTGACAGAGCGACATGGAGGCGTTTTGTCTGCGGCCACCCTTTTGCGGGATTAGGGCGTCGGGCTATAGATAGATAGATTGATGGATCTCTGTTTTAAGAAGTGGTGGTGATGGATAGATAATAGATAAGGGATAGATAAAGACAGAATGGATGTGGGTGAGAGTGGATGGGAATGTGGAAAAGAATGTTATGAGGTGGAAGATTGATGAGAGAGTGATTTGGGTGTAAGAGGGATGAATGTGGAGTATTTGAAGAAGAGGTGATGATGAGGGTGATGATTAATGGTGATGATGAAGATGAATGATGATGGTAATGTTGATAGTGATGATGATGATGGTAATGTTGATGGTGATGATGATGATGGTAATGTTGATAGTGATGGTGAAGACGAATGATGATGATGGTAATGTTGATGATGATGATGATGGTAATGATACTGATGTTGGTGATGATGATAAGGGATTTGTGTGAGGAGGAGGAGGTGAAGGAGAGAAAAGGATAGCTCGTGATAGATACAGCCCTTCTTACCTACTTCCTACGGCCTCCCTCCTTCCTTTCCTTTCCTTCCTACTATTTACCTTCCTTTCTGTCCACTGTTCTTCCATATCCTTCCCTCCTTGCCTGTGTGTCCAGCCTTCTTTTCTTTCACTTCCCTCTTTCATATTCCATACTTTTCTTCCCTCCTCTCTCTTTTTTCCTTCCCTCTTCCCTCTTTATCTTCCTCTTCTTCCCTTTCCTCTCTTTTCTTCCCTTTTCTTCTCTTTTTCATCCCTTTTCTTCCCTCTCCTCTCTCTATCATTCCCTTTCCTTTCTTTATCTTCCCTTTCTTCCCTCACCTTTCTTTATCTTCCCTTTATTCCCTCTCCTCTCTTTATCTTCCCTTTATTCCCTCTCCTCTCTTTATCTTCCTTTTCTTCCTTCTCTTTATCTTCTCTTTTCTTCCCTCTCCTCTCTTTATCTTCTCTTTTCTTCCTCCTCCTCTCTTTATCTTCTCTTTTCTTCCTCCTCCTCTCTTTATCTTCCCTCTTCTTCCCTCTCCTCTCTTTATCTTCTCTTTTCTTCCTCCTCCTCTCTTTATCTTACCTCTTCTTCCCTCTCCTCTCTTTATCTTACCTCTTCTTCCCTCTCCTCTCTTTATCTTCCTTTTCTTCCCTCTCTCCTCTTTATCCTCCTGCTTCTTCTCTCTCTCTCCTCTCTTTTTTTCTCTCTCCTCTCTCTATCTTTTTCTTCCCCTTCCTATCTTTATCATTTCTTCCTTCCTTGTCACCCTTTCATTATCTTGCTTTTCTTCCTTTCTTCCTTGTCCTTTTGTTTACCCTCCATCCATCTTCCCCTCCCACCCTACCACATCCCTTCCTTTCCTTCCATTCCTTTACCTTCCCTTCCTTACCTCTCCGTTCTTTTCACCTTTCCTTCCATTTTCCTTCCCTTCCCTTCGCTCATGCCTCCTCTTCCATCCTGTCACCTGTAGCATTTTTCATTCATTCATTCGTCCCTTCCTCCCTCCCCTCCTTCCTTCCTTCCTTCCTTCAGTCATCCCTCCCTCCTCCTCCTCTTCCTCCTCCTCCTCCTCCTCTTCCTCCTCCTCCTCCTCCTCCTCCTCCTCCTCCTCCTTCTCCTCCCCCTTCTCCTCCTCCACCCGTCTCGTGGCCAGCCTTGGCAACTGGATAATATACCCGTTAATTCACTTCCTTTTCCTGGGGTGAGGGAGGGAGGAGGGGAGTGGAGGAAGGTGTGGAGGGATGACGGTAGGTGGAGGAGAAGAAGAAGAAGAAGAACAAGAACAGAAAAGAAGAGCGTGATGATGATGATGATGATGATGGTGGTGGTGGTGGTGGTGGTGGTGATGATGATGATGATGATGATGATGATGATGGTGGTGGTGGTGGTAGTGGTAGTGATGATGATGATGGTGGTGGTGGTGGTGGTGGAGGGAAAGAAGAAGAGCGTGATGGTGGTTGTAGTGGTGGTGGTGGTGGTGGTGCTGGCGTCGGTGGAGGAGAGGAGGAGGAAGTAGAAGAAGAAGAGAAAAAAGAAGAGGACGATGATGGTGATGATGATGATGAGCAGGAGAAGAAGAAGATAAAGAAGATGAGAAGGAGGAGAAAATGAATAGAGGAGGAGGAAGGGAAAGTAGTGATAATGAAGATGATGATAAGAAAAAGAAAGAAATGAATTTGGTAATGATGATGATGATGATGATGAGCAGCTGGAGGAAAATATAAAGAAGAGGAGGAGGAAGAGGAGGTAATGAATAGGGCGGGAGGAAGAGAAAGCAGTGATAATGATGATGATAAGAAAATGATGATGATGGTAATGATGATGAAAGACAGAAAAGATGATGATGATGATGGTGGTAATGATGATGAAAGAGAGAAAAGATGATGATGGTAATGATGATGAGAGAAAAGATGATGATGTTGATGATGGTAATGATGATGAAAGAGAGAAAAGATGATGATGATGGTAATGATGATGAAAGAGAGAAAAGATGATGATGATGATGATGGTAATGATGATGAAAGAGAGAAATGAAGATGATGATGATGATGGTAATGATGATGAAAGAGAAAAGATGATGATGATGATGGTAGTGATGATAAAGAAGAGGAGTTGCAAAGGAAAGCAAACAGCATACTCATCATCCTTTCAAGGCCAGTGCAATAGGGTAAGATGGTGGGTAGGTAGGTAGGTAAGTAAGAAGATAGGTAGGATGGCAGGTAGGTAGGTAAGCAGGTAAGTAAGTAAGAAGGTAGATAGGTGGGTAGATCCATAGGCTGTGTATATGGAAACTATGATATCTGTTTTGTGAGTGAGAGTAGAATACCAGATGAAGAAAGTACCCCCCCTTCCTCCAATAAGGTACCCCTCCCCCTCCAAGAAAGTACCCCCCCTCCAAGAAAGTACCCCCCTCCAAGAAAGTACTTCCCCCTCCAAGAAAGTACCCCCCCTCCAAGAAAGTACCCCCCTCCAAAAAAGTACCCCCCCCCCCTCCAAAAAAGTACCCCCCTTCAAGAAAGTACACCCCCTCCAAGAAAGTACACCCCCTTCAAGAAAGTACCTTCCCCTCCAAGAAAGTACCCCCTCTAAAAAATATCCCCCTCCAAAAAACTACCCCCCTTCCGTTTTTGTAGGTGGTGCTGGCAGGAAAAAGTAAGCAGGACCACCATACATTTTAGATCTTTAATAATTGGAACGGATGAAAGGAAGCTACGTGAATATTCTGTATAAAGACTAATATTAAGCCAGTTGCGTAGCGTTACTGTACTGTTGCTTTACGTGTTCGTGGGTGTGCGTCAGGGGGAAGGAGAGTGTACAGTGATGGAAAATGGGTGAAATGAAGGAAGGAAAGAGGTGAGAGGAAAGAGTGTATAAGTGAAGGAAAGTGGGTGAAGAAACGAAGGAATGAAGGGAGTAGGATAAGTGTATAATTAGAGAAAAATGGGTAAAGAAATGAAGGAAGGAAATAAGATGAGAGGAAAGAGTGTATAACGACGGAAAATAGGTGAAGAATTGAAAAAAGGAAGGAAATGAGCGTAAAGAGAGTATGAGTGAAGGAAAATGGGTGAAGGAATGAAGGAAGCGGGTAGGAGGAAAAAGTACAGTATGTAAGTGGAGAATATTGGGTGAAGAATTGAAGGAGGAAGGAAATAGGATGAGAGGAAAGAGTGTATAACGACGGAAAATAGGTGAAGAATTGAAGGAATGAAGGAAATAAGATGAGAGGAAAGAATGTATAGCGAAGGAAAGTGAGTGGAGAATTGAAGGAAGGAAATAAGATGAGAGGAAGAGAGTGTGAGTGAAGGAAGATGAGTGAAGAATGGAAGGAAGGAAGGAAGGTGAGAGGAAACGAATGTAAAAGTAACGGTAAGTGGGTGAAGAATTGAAGGAAGGGAAGGGGAGGTTTGGGAAATGGTTAAAGGAAGGGAGTGAGGGAGGAGGTAAGTGAAGGAGGAAGGAAGGAAGGAGGGAAAAGGTATAATTCAGGCTTTACTGATCTACCAGAAGACCCGTCGACATGTCGTAAAAATACCCCTGCTAATACCCAATACACCAGTCCTGTATGAGACAGCCCTAGCATGTATTCAATATGGACGGTGGGTGTTAACGCCGAAGTGGTGACATGTAGAGGTGTGTGGTATGTAGGAGGACTGCTGGGCCTTGATAGCAGGCTGTGAAGCCTATGCCCAGAGTCGAACACAAAATAAAAAAAAAAAAAAAAAAAAAAAAAAAGATGAGGAGGAAGGAAGGAAGAAGGGAGTAGGTACCTGAAGGAGACGGGAAGTGAAGGGTAAGAGATGAAGGAGACAACAAAACATTGATTGTCCTTTCGTGTGTGTGTGTGTGTGTGTGTGTGTGTGTGTGTGTGTGTGTGTGTGTGTGTGTGTGTGTGTGTGTGTGCGTGTGTGTGTGAATGACAAGGAAAACAGGAAGGAGAGTGGAAAGGGAAGGGGAAGGAGGTGAGAGAGAGGAGGAGGATGAAGGAGGGAGGGGCAGGGGATGAGGGAGGGGGATAAAGGAGGTGAAGGAGAGTGAAAGGGCAAGGAAAGGTGATAGGTGAAAGGTGTGAAGGAGGGAGGGGAGGGGAGGGGAGGGGGTGAAGGAAGGAGGGAAGGGGAGGGGAGGGGGTGAAGGAAGGAGGGAAGGGGAGGGGAGGGGGTGAAGGAAAGAGGGAAGGGGAGGGGAGGGGGTGAAGAAAGGAGGGAAGGGGAGGGGAGGGGGTGAAGGAAGGAGGGAAGGGGAGGGGAGGGGGTGAAGGAAGGAGGGAAGGGGAGGGGAGGGGGTGAAGGAAGGAGGGAAGGGAAGGGGAGGGGTGAAGGAAGGAAAGAGGGAAGGGGAGGGGTGAAGGAAGGAGGGGAGGGGAGGGGGTGAAGGAAGAAGGAGAGGAGAATTTACACTGTCTTTGCCTTCTCTCTCTCTCTCTCTCTCTCTCGTTGCAATAAATCCTGTTCAAATACGTTCCTTTATTAATATGGTAAATAAATAAATCGTCTTGTAGCAGTAAGAATAAATCGGACGTTGCCAGGATTTAAGGAGGGCGATGAGAAGGGCCTGTATTCTCGTTGGTTTAAGGAGGCTCCCTAACACCTCTTCCCTAGCGATTTATTTTTAGATATGGCTGGTTCATATCCTTTTGCACGTTATGTATGTAAAGTGAGGCGATATTAGAAAAATTTACTTAACACAGGACAGTAAGATAAATCGCTAAGGAAAATATGTTTGGGAGCTTCCTTAACCGACGAGAATAGGGGCCAAGGAAGGGAGGAGGAGGGAGAGGAGAGAATTTGGAGGGAGGAGTAGGAGGAGTTAAAATTGGAGGAAGGTACAGAAAGAGAGGGGAAGATGGAGGAGGTGAAATTGGAGGACGACAGAGAAAGAGAGAGGGAGAGGAAAGTAGAGGGTGGAAAGCAAACAGCAACAAACCTTTTGGTCCTTTCGAGGCTGTTTGTTAGAGAGTAGACTATGACTACAAGATCTAACTCTACATGCTGAAGGATAAGGAGAGTAAAGCAAGAAGGCTGCCCCCACCACCAAACCCTCCAGGAAAAACTGGCAGGAAATAGTGAGAAAACTACCACGCAGCAGGGAAAAACTGACTTATGGAAATTTCATAGGAAAGACTGAAAAGGAAAAGTTGCATTGTTATACTTTATAAGCTGCCAGTTTGAATAACCTGGAAGACAAAACAGGAAAGTAAAATGAGTAGTAGTAGGAGTTAAATAGGGGGAAGGTAGAGAAAGAGAGAGGAGGAAGGTGGAGGGAGGAGTAGATGGAGGTAAAATAGGAGGAAGGTAGGGAGAGAGAAGGGAAGAGGAAGGTGGAGGGAGAAGGAGATGGAGGTAAAATAGGAAGGGAGAGAAAGAGAGGGGAAGAGGAAAGAGAAAACATGGCATGAAAGGAAGAGTAGAATTTTGCGTAAGATGGCTTAAATATAGAAGAGGAGGAGAGGGAAGTGGAGGATGGGGTGGGAGGGAGAGATAAGAGGAGGGAGGGAAGGAGGAGGAGGGAGAGTAAAGGAAGGGGAAGATGTGAGGAAGCATAAGATGGAATGAATGTCAGATTTTACATAAAGGTTAACTGTAGAGGAGGAGAGAGGGATGGTGACCGAGGATGAGAGAGGTGTGTGATGAAGTGTAGACAATGTGAGGTGAAGGGAGGGATTGGAGGAGCGAGGGAGGGAGGGAGGGAGAGGGTTGACAATATGAAGGGAAGAGGAAGGTGAGGGTAGAGGAAGGAAGAGGAGGGGTATATGGGAGAGGAAGGAAGAGGAGAGAGAAAGGGTGGTATGGAAGGAAAGATTTTAACATAAGAGGGTTAAATATAGAGTATGTGAAGAGGGAGGGAGAGGAAGGGAGGAGAGAGAGAAGGTAGAGGAGTAGTACAAAGGAGTACAAAGGAAAGCAAACAGCAGCAGGCCTAATGGTCCTTTCGAGACTGCTTGTTAAGAGAAGACTATCACTATGATATCTAATTCTACGAGTTGAAGGTGAGGATAGTAAAGCAAGGAGGCTCTCTCCCACCCACCAAACCCTCCAGTCGAAGCTGGCAGGAAAAGAGTGAGAAGGAACCTGCAGCACGGAAAAGCAGACATGGAATTTTCATAGGAAAGCCTGAAAAATAATAAGCTATATTCTGTCCTACTGTATCTGTAAACTACAAGTGTCAATAAGGTACACGTATCATAAATTGCAAAGTATTTCCCTGTTGTAGTCTCGCCACGATCAGAAATGGAGGAAGGAATAAAGGAGGGAGAAGGGGGAGGAGGAGGAGGTAGGAAGGAGGGAGAAGGTGGAGGAGGAGGAGGAGGTAGGAAGGAGGGAGAAGGTGGAGGAGGAGGAGGGGGTAGGAAGGAGGGAGAAAGCAATGAAAGAGGGAGCGATGAGAGAGAAAGCTTATTATGGAATGAAGACCAGATATCAACATAGGAGAGTTAACGATGGAGGAGTGGAGAGAGAGAGAGAGAGTTTAATATGTGGAGAGATAGATGATGGAGGAGGTGGAGAGAAAAGTGGAGGGGAAGGTAGGAGGGTGGAGGTATAAGTAAGAGAAAGGGAGGGAGAAGCGTGAGGTGGAATGAAAGACTGATTTTGAGAGAGAGAGAGAGAGAGAGAGAGAGAGAGAGGACTGAGGAAGAGGAGGAAGTGGAGGGGAAGATGGAGGAGTAGGTGAGGGTGGGAGGGAAAGGGAAGGGCAAAGGATGTGTTGCTGTAGGAGAGAGAGAGAGAGAGAGAGAGAGAGAGAGGAAGGGGAAGGGAGGAAAAAGATGCAAAATTGTGTCTTACATGCACAAGTGAGAGAGAGAGAGAGAGAGAGAGAGAGGTGCAGGAACGGGTTGTGGTAGGAACGATGGGAGGGGCAGACTTAATGTGACTTAACTACAAGGGGGGGAGGGGAAGGAGAGAGAGAGGGGGGGAAATAGACGAAAAGAGGGGAGTTTGAATGAGAGGAGGGGAAGGGAGGAGCAGGGGGGCTAGGGTTGGGGAGGAGAGGAGAGGGGGAGGAGAGAGGAGGGGAAGGGAAGGAGGAAGAGGAGGTAAAATGAAGGAAGGGATGGAAGAGGAGGTTTGGATGAAGGGAGGGAGAAAAGGTTGACAGAGTGGAAGGAGATGAGGTGGGATGAGGGAGGGAAGGGAGGGGGAGGACGAGAGAGGGAGAAGGGAGGAAGAGGAGGTAGAAGTGAGGAGTAGAGGAGGGTGTTTGAATGAACGGAGGGGAGTGGAGGTAGGATGAGGGGGAGGGAAACGGGATGGGGACGGGGGAGGAGGAAGATTGAGGGAGGAAGGAAAAGGAGGGAGGGAGGGAAGGGAAAGAAGAGGTAGATGAGTAGGGAGGAGGGAGAGGAAGGGAGGCAGGGAGGGAAGAGTGTATATACTGTTAACGTCTGAAGTATTTACAGTAGATGAGAGAGAGGCTTAGATGAATGAGTGTGAGAGCGGAGAGGAGAGGAGGGGGAGGAGGGAGGAAAGGAAGGAAGGGAGGGAGGGAAGGGAAAATAGAGGTAGATGAGTAGAGATAAGAGAGGGCGGGAGGGAAAGAGATGTGTTTATACTCTTTATACTTCCATAATGCTAAAGGTAAATGGATGAGAGGATTAGGTGAATGGTTTTGAGGGAGGGGGAGAGGAGAGGGATGGGGAGGAGGGAGGGATTGAGGTGGAGAGGAGAGAGGAGGGGGAGGGGGAGAGATTGGGGTGGTGGTGGGGGGGGGGATGGAAGGAGGATTGACATGGGTGGGGAAGAGAGGAGAGGAATAGCAGGAGGGAGGTGGGGAGGAAGAGAGAGAGAGAGAGAGAGAGAGAGAGAGGAAAGTGAAGATACCAAACAAAGGAAGAAAGAAAATGGAAGGGAAAAGGAGGAGAGGAAGATGAGGGAAGGAAAAAACTGAGAAAAAAGAGAGAAGAGAAAGAAAATAAAGTAGAGAGAGGGAGGGAGGAAGGAAGAGTGGAGGGAGGAGGAGAGAGAAAGAGAAGTGTAGGGATTGGAAGGAAAAGGAGTGGAGAGGATAGGTTCATTCTCTCTCTCTCTCTCTCTCTCTCTCTCTCTCTCTCTCTCTCTCTCTCTCTCTCTCTCTCTCTCTCTCTCTCTCAAGCAATCATCTAATATGGCGGAATTGCTCTGAATTTGCGCAATAAATTGATTTTGTTGACATGGATCTAAGCTACAGCGTGTGAGGGGATGGTAGTAGAAGTGGTAGTGGTGGTGGTGGTGGTGGTAGTAGTAGTAATGGTGATGGTGGTTGTGGGGGTGGGGGTGTTATTATTATTATTATTATTATTATTATTATTATTTGTAGTAGTAGTAATAGTAGCAGTAAGTACCTTATTCGTGTTGATTAGTACAGTAGTTTAGAGGTGGTGGTTGCTGTGGTAGCCTGAGGTCGTTGTGGTGGTGGTAGTAGTGGTAGTAATTATAGTAGTTTTAGAAATGGACTGGGTGTGGTGATAGTTGTGGTAGAGAAGAAGCAGATGGTGGTAGTTATGGTAGGGATTGTAGTAGTGGTGATGTTGGTAGTTGTGGTTGTAGTAATTGTAGTGACTTACGTGTATTGGTAGTAGTAGTGGTAGTTGTGGTGATAACTTAGGTGGCTTGCTGTAGTTATTATGATGGTAGCTGTGGTGGTGATGGTTGTAGTGGTGGTTGTGTATTATAATGGTTGTGATGGTGGTTGTGGTGATTGTGATGATATTGATGGTGATGGTTGTGGTGATTGTTAGACTCTTCTGATGGGTAATTGTGGTGATTGTGTGGGTGGTGATGACTGTGTTGATGGTGGTGGTGGTGGGGATTGTGATGATGATGGTGGTGATTGTGGTGGGGGTGGGGATTGTGATGATGATGATTATAATGATGATGGTGGTGATTGTGATGAGGGTGGGGATTGTGATGATGATGATTATGATGATGATGGTGTGGTCATGGTGGGGATGATGATGATGGTGATTATAACGATGATGGTAGTGGTGGTGATGATGGTGATTATAATGATGATGGTGGTGGTGGTGGTGATGATGGTGATTATAATGATGATGGTGGTGGTGGTGATAATGATGATGAGGAGGATTATTGTGATAGCGATTGTGATGATGATGATGATGAGGTGGAGGGGGAGGAGGAGGATTGTGGTGATAGGGGCTGTGATGATGATATTGGTGCTTTTTTTTGGTGATGACGACGATGATGATGATGATAATGATGACGATTATGATGATTTTCGTGCCAGTGACATAATATTTGATGATGGTGGTGGTGGTGGTGGTGATGATGATGATGATGATGGTGGTGGTGATGTTGATGGTGATGATGATGATGGTGGTGGTGGTGGTGGTGATGATGATGATGATGATGATGATGATGATGATGTTCGTCCGAGTGACTGATAATACAGTGTTAGTGATGCTGTAGTGATGATGGTTGTGGTGTAATTGTAGTGATGATGGTTGAGGCAGCACAAGGCGTTAGGGTGGAGTCAGCTGCCCTTGTATGGAGTGTGACGCATATACCCTGCCTCTCAGCGTATACCCTCTACCACTACTACCACCACTACCACTACTACCACCACTACCACCACTACTAGCCTACGACTACTACTACTACTACTATCACCACCATCACCAGCGCCACTACTACCACCATTCACTGCTACTACTACTACTACTAATACTATTACTACTGCTACTACTACAACTACTACTAATAATACTACTACTAATACTAATACTACTATTGTTACTACTACTACTACTACTACTATTTTTTTTTTTTTATTATAAAATCACCTCCATCCATTGGTGAATTATATTGTGAAGATCAAAACCAACCTTGCTAATACAGTTCACCATTTGGAGTTGTAATGTGAAGGTTAACACTAACCCTCATATTACAATCCGTTGGCCCCAAGCACGCCAACGGCTGTGGTTACCAACCATCTACTATTACTATTATTATTTTATTTTTTTAATTGATATTACAGTGTAAATAACGACATTAAACTATTGGGGTCGCTGGTCTATGCGACTCTCGACCACTGTAGCTTCGTAATCCATACCCGCCAGAGAGACAGGCCTGAGGGCTGATGATCTTGTGCCCCTGAGACATAGCAGAGCAGACCTCACGAGGGAGAATGACACTCGACATCTCATCCAGGCCATAACAGAACTCTGCGGTTGACGTTTCTTCTCAGAAAGAACCTCTGCCAGTCTCGAATAGAATCTCACTGCCTCTGGACCCATCCCACCTGATGTTGTGAACACAAGGGGAGTGAATCGACCGTGGTTCACTACTACTACTACTACTACTACTGCTACTACTACTGCTACTACTCACTACTACTACTACTACTATCACCATCACTTACTACTACTACTACTACTACTATCACCATCACTTACTACTACTACTACTACCACCACCACCTCCACCACTACTACTACTACTACTACTACTACTATTGCTACTACTACTGTTACTACTGCTACTATTACTACTACTACTACTACTATGATACCACCACCACCACCACCACCACCACCACCACCACGAACTACTGCTGCTACTATCACCCACCACCACTATCACCAGTACTACTACTACTACTATTAACATAACTACTACCACACACTATACCAGTCATCAGTATTGCTACCGCTCATCAGTACCACTACCACACATCTCTACAATCACTAATAGAACTAGAATACTACTACTACTACTACTACTACTACTACTACTACTACTACTACCACCACCACCACCACAATTACTAGTACTGCCACCACAGATACCACTACTAGTACCACTGCCACTACTACCGTGCCTGCTACTGCTGCGTCTACCACTCACTATAAGAGGGAGTGTGTGTGTGTGTGTGTGTGTTTATTAGAGAGAGTGTGTGTGTGTGTGTGTGTGTGTGTGTGTGAGAGAGAGAGAGAGAGAGAGTAAATAAAGATATGATTCAGCCAATATATCCGTTTATATTTACTGGCCGGAATTGAGTCACTCCCGCACTTTTGAATAATAAGTCCCGGATGTGTGAAATATAGTGAGCCTTAGTATTAATTAGCAACGAATCTCCTTGGTTACAACTCAAATGAACCCTCCAATATGACTACACCTGACCATTGACCGAGCTGAGAGGGGTTAGGGATCTTTGACAGGTTAGGACAAAGGCGCGTAAGGAAATATAGCGAGTTTTATCTGAGGATGTGAGTGGATAGGAAATATAATAATCATATCTAAGGATGTTTGAGTGGATAGGAAATATACCCAATCATATCTAAGGATGTTTGAGTGGATAGGAAATATACCCAATCATATCTAAGGATGTTTGAGTGGATAGGAAATATACCCAATCATATCTAAGGATGTTTGAGTGGATAGGAAATATACCCAATCATATCTAAGGATGTTTGAGTGGATAGGAAATATAATAATCATATCTAAGGATGTTTGAGTGAATATAACAGAGATAAAGACGTTTTCAAGTAGGATATCATTTGTCTTCGTTTATTTTACTTTTCTTCATAAAACAGGGATGAGTGATATATTTTGCCTATTTTCAGACTGTTTTATATGCCCTAGGAGACGAGACTAGGGGGTTAGATTCACCTTGGACACCCCTGCATAGACAGACGGTTTCCCTGTGCACATAATCGCTCGTTGGGTTGAGAGAAATAAAAATACCTCTGGCGGGGTTAAGATGGAGAGGAAAGACAGGTGGAAATAATAGTGAATTGGTGTAACGCCGGGAAAATACCTGTGAGTAAGTAGGTGAGGTAAGGTTGGGTTAGGTTAGGTTAGGTTGGGTTGGATTGGGGTGGGTTTGGTTAGGTTAGATTGGGTTTGGTTTGGTTAGGTTAGATTGGGTTAGGTTAGGTTGGATCGGGTTAGGTTAGGTTAGTTTGGATTGGGTTAGGTTAGGCTAGGTTGGGCGGGGTTAGGTTAGGTTAGGTTAGGATTGGTTAGGTTAGATTAGTATCGATATTTAAGAATGAGTATAGGTGACAATCTGTTAATTTTGTGTCTTTAAATATTGGGTAAGTGATGATGGTAAATTTGTTAATATAAATAAATAAGTTAACTAGGATTACAGTGAGTCATGTGGGCGGATGTGTGTGTGTAATGGGTTTATGTGACGTTATAGGAAGCAGTTGTGTAGGATACTGTATTATTATTATTATTATTATTATTATTATTATTTTTATTATTATTATTACTATTATTATTATTATTATTATTATTATTATTATTGATGGCAGTGGTGGTGGTGGTATTATTATTACCGGTATTATTATTATTATTATTGTTGTTATTATTATTATTGTTATTATTATTATTATTATTAGCAGCAGCAGCAGCAGTAATAGTAGTACCAGTAATAGTAGTAATACTAGCGTAGTAGTAGTTATTCTGGTATATGGAGGTGCCAGCCATCCTACTCACTTGATGTATTGCCACCTTCAAGTGACACAAGACAGTGTGACAAGCCAAATGGTGTCTTTACCCCAGGAAAACATTGACTACGTTGGGTGGCAACCAGATCACCAGTTAGACGTTTGGTGGTCCAGTGGCTTTACCTGCTTCAGATAGGTTTGGTATCGAGGGTTGGTTGCGGTTAATTTCTCATAATAATGCTACTCAGGGTTGGTGGTCTGGTCATTCCCCTAAAATGTCTTGATAGAGGTGCTTGATCCCGGGCTCCTACGCTTATTAAAGGATTGGCTTTTGATGGTAGGTGGGGACGCTCACCATCCACTCACTCAATGTAGTGCTGCGTTGGGTGTCTGCCCTTTCTTCTCTTCATTCCCTCCTCTTCTGTCTTTCTTTCCTTCATTCTTTCCTCTTTCTTTCTACCTATAGGTGGCTTTACACTCCCTGTTTTGTCATTCTTTCATTCTTTCCTCCTTCTCCCTGCGGGTGACTTTACACTTCCTCTTCTGTCTTTCTTTCCTTCATTCATTCCTCTTCCTTCTGCCTGTGGATGACTTTACACACACTCTTCTGTCTTTCTTTCCTTCATTCTTTCCTCTTCCTTCTGCCTGTGGATGACCCTACACTGAGTGACAAGCCAAATGGTTTCCTGTACACCAGAAAACCATTTACTACGCTGGGTGGTAACCATATAACCAAATTTTGGCACCTGGTGGTTTAGTGAGTAATTAAGGTGGTCTAATCGGATTGAGCCGGTGAAGGTTTATATCCAAGGGATGGTTGGGGTTTATTGCTCACGTAATGCCACTCAGGGATGAGTGAGGCCGGTCACCCTCATCTTAAATGTCAGGACCAACTTGCCTAGCCCCGGGCTCCTGCGCTTCTCATGGCGCAACGTAAGATTGGATGATAGATGGATTATAATAATGATAATAATACCGGGTAATAATAATAATAATAATGCAGTAATGATAATAATAATAATTATTATTGTTGGTATCAGTTATTGTTATTATTATTATCATCATCATCATCATCATCATCATCATCATCATCATCATCATCATCATCTTCATCATCACGGTATTTTTAAGTCAAAGAAATAAAAATTAGCAAAACGAAATAGTTGAGTAATTCCTGTGGCTATGTAGCCATGTTTAGTAAGACATTTTAAAGAAAGTATTATTTATTTGCGATTTTATATTTCTATCTATCTATCTATTGCCAGACGCCTCAATCCCGTTTGGGGTGGCCACAAACAAATCGCCTCCAAGTCGCCCTGTCCCCCGCCATTTCACTGCCCTGCTCCCAACTCACACCCCCCTCTCTCATATACCTCTCCACCCCATCCCTCCATCTCATCCTCGGTCTCCCCCTCCCTCTTCCACCCTCCACCTCACTCACATGCACTCTCTTCGTCAATCTTTCACCCTCCATCCTCTCCACATCGCCAAACCACCTCAGTGTGTTCCTCATAACGCTTCCTATCACATCCACATCCACACCACAAAGCTCCTTTATATCCTTATTCGTCAGCCTGTCTCTCCATGTGACTCCACAGGCTCCTCTTAAATAACTCATTTCCACTGCTCTGTTTATTTTAACCCTTTATGATGAGATTCTCTGCTGAATAATACCATCTGGTGTTGAAGTGCAGTAAGTGTAATTCTTGTGTGTATTTTCTCTCTCTCTCTCTCTCTCTCTCTCTCTCTCTCTCATCTGGTGTTAGTTGAGGTGTAAGAGATGCAGTTCTTGTGTGTACTCTCTCTCTGTCCTCTCTCTCTCTCTTTCTCTCTCTCTCTCCTTCTGAGTTAACAGGAAATTATCGCCAGAATAATGCAAGTCACGAAGAAGCGCCGTAGAACGGGTGTTGAGCCATCTTTTATTTATTTACCTTATTTATGTATTTATTTATATATAATATTTTTTGCCGCTGAGTTTCGTGAAATAAGCTACAAAAGGATGAAAATTTGGGCCAGGCTAAGGTGAAAGGACCGTAGTAGCAAAATTAATGTGATTTGAAAGAATTATTGAAGAACTCCTGGCCTTTGGTTCCTTCTTCCTTGCAATAAAAAAAAATCAGGCCCATATCCTCGTTGGGTAAGGAGGCTTCCTAACACCTGATCCTTAGCGATTTATTTTTCCAGACTACCCGTTAACATACTCATTTTTCTTCTTGTGTCTTTATTGTGGACCTAGATTGCATGAATAACGCACAGGAATATAGTAACGGAGCAGAATCAGGAATAAATCGGTAAGGAAGAGGCGTTAGTAAGCTTCCTAGTAACGCACAAGAATATACTGTAGTAACGAAGCAGAATCAAAAATAAATCGGTAAGGAAGAGGTGTTAGTAAGCTTCCTAGTAACGCACAAGAATATAGTAACGGAGCAGATCAGGAATAAATCGGTAAGGAAGAGGCGTTAGTAAGCTTCCTAGTAACGCACAAGAATATAGTAACGGACCAGAATCAAACATAAATCGGTAAGGAAGAGGTGTTGGAGCAGAATCAGAAATAAATCGGTAAGGAATAGGCGTTAGTAAGCTTGGTAACGGAGTGGAATCAGAAATAAATCGGCAAGGAAAAGATGTTAAGGGAGCGGAATCAGAAATAAAGCTTGGTAACGGAGCGGATTCAGAAACAAATCGGTTAGGAAGGTTGTTGAGAGAGAGAGAGAGAGAGAGAAACATGAGGCTTGTTGGCTCATGACGAGGTTAGGTTGAAAAAAAAGGGTAATTATGCTAACCAACGTGCTTGTGTGTGTGTGTGTGTGTGTGTGTGTGTGTGAGAGAGAGAGAGAGAGAGAGAGAGAGAGAGAGAGAGAGAGAGTGTACGATGTGGTGTGTATGGATAGGATGAGTAGGGAAGTGTGATGAGTAAATGTAGCAGTGTTGAAGAGTGAGTAGGGTGTGATGAGTATGGATAGGATTGATAGTGTGATGAGTAATTGCATAGGGAAGTGTGATGATGGGATGGGATGGGTAGGGAAGTGTGATGAATGAATATAGATAAGTGTGAAGTGATGAGTGAGTAGGGTGTGATGAGCATGGATAGGATGAATAGTGTGATGAATAATTGAATAGGGAAGTGTGATGATGGGTGGGATGGGTAGGGAAGTGTGGTGAGTGAATATAGATAAGAGTGAAATGAAGAGTGAGTAGGGTGTGATGAGTATGGGTAGGATTGCTAGTGTGATGAGTAGAGTGGGATGTGATGAGTAATTGAGTAGGGAAGTGTGATGAATGAATATAGATAAGTGTGAAGTGATGAAGAGTAGGGTGTGATGAGTATGGGTAGGATTGATAGTGTGATGAGAGTAGAGTGGGTAGTGTGATGAGTAATTGAATAGGGAAGTGTGATGATGGGATGGGATGGGTAGGGAAGTGTGATGAGTGAATATAGAGTGAAGTGATGAATGAGTAGGGTGTGATGAGTTAGGGTGAGAGGGGAAGAGCGATGATGTGGTGCCAAGATTGTGGGCACGTGGCGTACATGTGGACCATCTGGCAGGAGAGAGAGAGAGAGAGAGAGAGAGAGAGAGAGAGAGAGAGAGAGAGAGAGAGAGAATTAACGTGATAGTCACCATTTTCAGTTTACATAATAGTGAGATAGATAGATGGTTGGATAGATAGTGAGATAGATGGATGGATAGATAAAGAGATAGAGAGGTGGGGGGGGGAGCTAGGGAGGGGAGGAAAGTGTGGAGGAAGAGTTATAGTAACACGCTGAGAAAAAAACTACAATGAGAGAGAGAAGGAGAGAGAGAGAGAGAATCATGCCTTTTCACCCCACGTACTGTATCACATTCTCCCCATCTCCCCTACACAGCCCCCTAGCTACAAGAATTTGCTAGTAAAAAAAAATGAGCACAGTAGTAGTGGTGATGGTGGTGGTGGTATGTAGCAGTAGTAGTAGTGATGGTGGTAGTGGTAGTTGTAAGTAGTAGTAGTAGTATTGGTTATGGTTGTGGTAGAATGTTAATAATTCCGTAGTAGTAGTAGTAAGTAGTAATAGTAGTAGACGTGGTGGTGGTTGTGATAGAATGTTAATAGTTCCCTAGTAGTAGTAGTAGTAGTGGTGGTGGTAATAGTAGTAGTTTTGGTAGTGGTGGTGGTAGCGTTAGTAATAGTATTGTGGTGGTTGTATTAGTAGTAGTAGTAGTAGTAGTTGTTGTTGTTGTTTTTGTAGTATGAGTATAAAGATTGTGAGCTCTAACGTGCAGAGTAAATCGCTGAGGAAAAAATGTTACGAAATCTACAGTGCGACTCAATAGGAAAAATGATGATGCACGAAATAATGATGCAATGTTGTCCCACGTTACGGCAATAATGGAAACCGGTTATCTGGCAACACCGCAGAGGACTTGCCGGATATCACAGGAGGGAAGAATTATTTGTAAACATTTTCCCCCTTTCATGCTCATTATTATTATTATTATTATTATTATTATTATTAAAGTGTGTTAAGTTTTAAGTGCTTCATAAATGTTTATTATGGTAGGTGGGGGCGTCATCCACTCACTCGATGTAGTGTCCTCTCTCTCTCTCTCGTTATTATATGATAGGTGGGGGGCTTCATCCACTCACTCGATGTAGTGTCTCCCCCCCCCTCTCTCTCTCTCTCTCTCTCGTTATCCATTTGGAGCGCCTAAACTCACTGTATAATCAGGCGTCATTTAGATATATGGTAGCCACCCAGCGTAATAAATGGTTTCTTGGATTGCAGGGAACCATTTGCCTTGTCAGTGTGGTAACCTGGAGAGAGAGAGAGAGAGAGAGAGAGAGAGAGAGAGAGAGAGAGAGAGAGAAGCAACAAATACAGATTAATACCAGTACTTTGCTAGTCACGAAGAAGTGGTACGGAAAGATTGAGAATGATGCTAGTCACGAAGAAGTGGTAAGGAAAAAATACAAGTACGGTGCTAATCACGAAGTGGTATGGAAGAATTAATACCAGCACGGTGCTAGTCACGAAGAAGTGATATGGAAAGATTATGATGCTAGTCACGAGGAAGTGGTATGGAAAGATTGAGTATGATGCTAGTCACGAAGAAGTGGTATGGAAAGTTTAAGTATGATGCTAGTCACGAAGAAGTGATATGGAAAGATTATGATGCTAGTCACGAAGAAGTGGTATGGAAAGATTATGATGCTAGTCACGAAGAAGTGGTATGGAAATATTGATTATGATGCTAGTCACGAAGAAGTGGTATGGAAATATTGATTATGATGCTTGTCATGAAGAAATGGTAGGGAAAGCATGGAGAGCTGTAGTATTCTTTTCCTGGCAGTGAGCTTACCTGAAATAAATCGCCAAAGGACGAACATGAGGATCAGGTGAAGGTGAAAGGAGTATAGAAGCAAAGCGTCTCATTCCACTAGAAGCTGTGTGTGTGTGTGTGCGTGCGTGCGTGCGTGTGTGCGTGTGTGTGTGTGTGTGTGTGTGTGTGTGTGTGTGTGTGTGTGATGCTGCCACTTTAGGATTATATTTATCCTAAGCTGTGTGTGTGTGTGTGTGTGTGTGTGTGTGTGTGTGTGTGTGTGTGTGTGTGTGATGCTGCCACCTTAAGATTTATCATCCTAAGCTGTGTGTGTGTGTGTGTGTGTGTGTGTGTGTGTGTGTGTGTGTGTCCTTTTATCCCAAGCCACGTTAAGATTTATTTAGGTTGATCATTTTATCCTAAGCAGTATGTGTGTGTATCTGTCTATCTATTGCCAGACGCCACAATCCCGTAAGGGGTGGCCATTTGACTTATGAATTATATATTTGTTTTACGGGGAGGGGCACTAACCCTTCACCAACCCACTTGTTGACACGTAGGGTGCACGTATGGTTTGGTTATATGGTTACCACCCAGCGTTGTAAATGGTTTCTTGCCTTACAGGAAACCATTTGGCTTCGTCATTCAATGTAAAGCCACTTTTGAAGATAAGGAAGGCAATAAGAAGTGACAGGAAAGATGAGAGAAATAGGAAGAGAGGAGGACAGACACAGAAAAAGAATGATAAAAGTGAAGGAAGAAGTAGGCAGCTCTACATCAAGTGAGTGGATGATGGTCGCCACCACCTACCACCAAGTATGTGTGTGTAGGTGTGTATTTACTAATAGCCTCAATTAGCATACCTTCCCTAACAGCTGAATCTCCACTGCCACTCCTTTATTGAGCTTATTCCTTTACTAACAGCCATTATATAGCTTAATTCCTTTACTAACAGCCATTATATAGCTTAACCCCTTTACTAACAGCTGAATCTCCCCACTACTATCCTTTATTTAGCGTATTCCTTTACTAACAGCCTTATTATAGCTTAAATCCTTTACTAACAGCCTTAATATAGCTTAATTCCTTTACTAACAGCCTTTATATAGCTTAATTCCTTTACTAACAGCCTTTATATAGCTTAATTCCTTTACTAACAGCCTTTATATAGCTTAATTCCTTTACTAACAGCCTTTATATAGCTTAATTCCTTTACTAACAGCCTTTATATAGCTTAATTCCATTACTAACAGCCTTTATATAGCTTAATTCCTTTACTAACAGCCTTTATATTGCTTAATTCCTTTACTAACAGCCTTTATATAGCTTAATTCCTTTACTAACAGCCTTTATATAGCTTAATTCCTTTACTAACAGCCTTTATATAGCTTAATTCCTTTACTAACAGGTTAATTTCTTTATTAACAGCCATTATTTAGCCTACCCCTTTACCAACAGCTTAATCCCTTTACTAACTGCCTTTATGTAGCTTAATCCCCATACTAACAGCTTAATTCCCTTACTAACAGCCTTTATTTAGCCTAATCCCTTTACCAGCAGCTTAATCCTTTACTAACAGCCTTTATATAGCTTAATTCATTTACTAACAGCGTAATTCCTTTACTAACAGCCTTAATATAGCTTAATCCTTTACTAACAGCCTTTATATAGCTTAATCCCTTTGCTAAGCCTGTCTTTGGCGTAATCCCTTTACTAACAGCTTAATCCCTTACTAACAGCCCCTATGTAGCGTAATCCATTCACTACACGATGCTATTCATTTAATCAGGCTACCAGCAGACGGTTTTGCTCAGCTGGCAGGGATGTTCAGAGAAGGGGTTGTTAAAGGCAGTATCATACCCCTCCAGTTCGAAAAGCGTCCCTAACACCTTTTCCTAATCGATTTATTTTGGCTGTTACACCTTCCTGTCCTCTTCTGCGTTATATAAATTCTTCTAATATCGCCATACTCTGCTGAAATAACGTATAAAAGGATACTAACCTTCCATATCCTAAGGAATCTCCCTAACACCATTCCCTAATCGATTTATTTTGGTTATTACACCTTTCGATCCTCTTATGTGTTTTATGAATTCTTCCAATATCGCCATGCTCTTCATAAATAGCGCATGACAGGATACTAACCACCCAAATCCAAAAATAAATCGCTACGGAAGACATGTTAGTGACTAGGGCAGGGCGATTTTATTCATACACAGACACATGGATCCAACTTTGACCTTACTCTATTACCTTGACCTTTGATTGTTGTTAAAATTGAGTCCCTTTGTTCTTGCCTGACCGTTAACCATTCCACAAAGCTTATTGGAAACGAGATCAGAACTGCTTGAAATACTTTGCCGTGACCTGACCTTTCATCTCCTTGGGACCTTGAC
>NC_137057.1:46152750-46180250 GCF_032717465.1 Coenobita brevimanus
GATCATAGGAAGTAGGACGTACAGACAGAGGGAGACAGTTCCAGAGTTGACCTGTTGCATAAATGAAAGACTGGAAGTAACCCTATTGATAAGAGCTGTATGTGGGGAGCCTCCCCACACATGAGAGTTGTACTCTAAATAGGGGCGAATAAAACCCGTGTATAAAGTCAACAACTGTGCAAGGGTAAAAAAAGGAACGGAGTCGGCTTAGCACACCCAATCTCGGGAGCAGATTTTATAAGAGATGCAATATGATTTTTCCACGATGAGTCTCGAGTGAATGGAATCCCAAGCACGTTCAAGGATGATACAGGATTGTAATAAACATTAGTGGGTACTCCTGTGGAAGATTGTGACGGGTTGATAGGTTAAAAACCCGAGTTTTTGATGCATTAAAAACAAGATTATTTTTACCCCAGATATACGAGCCAAGTCAGACATTAGGTGTGCCATAGCCTCATCCCTTGTTTGTTACAGTAACTGCTGAGATGGACGTTGCGGGAACCGAATGTATATAGGCAGTAGTGCATAATATACCCGGTACATATATAACAATTGCGTATATTTTCTTGTGTGTTGGTGTTTGTGCGTGCGTGCGTGTGTTTGTGTGCGTGCAGGTGTGTGCTTTGTTTAGAGAGGGACGGCCACGTGGTCTGCCAGTTGGCTTGGTAACCAGGTTGTGTTGTTCTTTTTAAAGCAGCTCTCTCTCTCTCTCTCTCTCTCTCTCTCTCTCTCTCTCTCTCTCTCTCTCTCTCTCTCTCACACACACACACACACACACACACACACACACACACACACACACACACACACACACATTACACTGCATCTCTTTCTACCTCTCAAGCGTCGCTACTCAACCGCACCTTTCTTGCCGGTCAGACTCTGAGGCAAAGCTTGTTTCTTCCCCTTTAAAGCTTATCCGGTAGTACAGCAACTTTTTATCAGGACATGGGAGTAATTTTTATCCAGGGAAACGCGACATGATGCTGGATATACCTTAAGATAGATTACTTTTTTTTTTTTAGTTCAAGGAAGAAGGAACCTAAGGCCACAAACCCACAAAAATGTCCCCTTCAAGACAAACTCATACTCACCTTGCTACACATACACCTAAACCCTTGCCGTGCTTTTACGAACACCGGGACTCTTATTGTAACCTGTGTTTTTAGGCTGATTTATATAGTGTACGCCTATATATATATATATATATATATATATATATATATATATATATATAATATAATATATATATAAAATATATATAATATATACCTATAATATATATATCTATATATATATATATATATATATATATATATATATATATATTTTATGTCCCACTTATCAGTCATATAGTCAAAAGCGATGCATAAAATCCAGATCTATTGTTTCACCTCGTGTTTAAAAAATAATCATGTCTTAGGGATTGTTGATGTCTTGGTGGTCTCTCTCTCTCTCTCTCTCTCTCTCTTCAGTAATGCGGACATACCGTACGTAAGGCCTTTGTTGGTGAAGACGGTAGATATTGCTTTCTGGAACTCACTTAAGGAGGCTGAACCCACCTTGACGATGTGTGTGTGTGTGTGTGTGTGTGTGTGTGAGAGGGAGAGAGAGAGAGAGCGTACCGTACCAAAAGACCCCCAGCACGTTGTATTCAGCTTGAGACCATTGTTAGTGAAGGTTTTAAAGACAGCTTTCCTTTGCTTCGTTATTTTTATTTATATGCTCTCCACTGCCTTCTTCTCTCATTATTTATTTTTTACTTATTTTATTTTTATTTATATTTTTTGAGGGGAGACGTCTGGACAGTTCCGTGGCTCACCGTGGAATAGGAAATGGTGATGCTGATGTAGTGTTGATTATAGTGACGTTGATGATATGGTGATTATAATGGTGATGATGATATGGTGATTATAAAGGTGATGATATGGTGATTATAATGGTGATGATATGGCGATTATGTGAGGAAGATGTTAGTTTTGATGATGGTGATAATTATGATGATGATAATAATGATGATTGTTCTTGCCGCTGCCGGACGATTATATTCATCTTAGAAGTTATATGATGTGGTTTAATCCTCTCCATTAAAAAAAAAATAAAGGGCTAATTTGAATATAATCGTTTGGGGCAGCAAGAGAGAGAGAGAGAGAGAGGACACTGCACGGTAGCTGTTAACCCCTTCAGTCCAATTACTTTTTCATTTTAATTTGGTTAACACTAGTCTTTTCTCTCTAACTTGGCCTAAAATTGACATCTCTCTCAACCTTGAATGCCGACCTGTTGCAATAGATTAACGCTAGAATATGCTGCTGGTCACGAAGAAGTGCTATGGAATGGAGGATGTAGGGTCGTAGTATTATCTCTCAGTCACCGAGTTTTGTGAAATAATCTGGAAAAGGAAGACAATCGAGGCCAGGATAAGATAAAAAGGGTAGACGATTATTATTATTATTATATTATTATTATTATTATTATTAATATTATTCTACTACTACAACTACTACTGTACTACTGCTACATTATTAATAGAATATTAGTATAATCATTATTATTAACCTATTATCATTATTATTTCTACTACTGCCGGTACGACAACTGTTATTATTATTATTATTTTTATTATTAGTTATTTTTATTTTTATTATCATTGTTATTAAATGTTAGTATTGGAGAGATGTATAATATTGAGACTGATTTTTTTTTTTCAATGTAGATGCTAGTAAATGGATTAGTGAATACAGTCTTACCCTCCTTTATCCATACAAGCGTCAATAAAGATGAATAAATGGCGTCTGGTGGTAAAAATAACAAAAGAAATGATGAATGGGGTGAATAAGTGAATGCAATGGACACACATTAAAAGAATTATTCGTTTTCTTTGTGGTGTGATGCAATACGACACAGACCAAGGATTTTGAACTCTTTACCAGTACCAAATGGGCGATGTTTCACTCTTATTGGTCATTTCAGAATTTATCGCTCACAGGGGGAACGATTATTATTATTATTTATTATTATTATTATTATTACGGTATTATGTTTATTGTTTATTATTATTATGTTTATTATTGTTTATTATTATTATTATTATTATTATTTTATTATTATTATTTAGTGGACAGATTGATAAATGAGGAAGTGAAGGAGCGTTGTGATGTGGATGTGGGTGTGATAGAAAGGAGAAATACACTTAGGTGGTTTGGCCTTGTGGAGAGATGGAGAGTGAGGGACTAACGAGGAGAGTGTCAGTGAGGTGGAGGGGGGGGAGGAAGAGGGAGGGGGAGACCGAGGATGAGACGGTGGATGGAGTGGAGATGTGTATGAGAGAGGGGGTGTAAGTTGGGGGTGGAGAGTTAGAGACTAGCTAGGAGAGTGTGTGTGAGCGAAGTGGAAAGGAGAGGGAGGGGAAGACTGAGGATGAGGTGGAGGGATGGAGTGGAGAGGTAGCCTACATGAGAGAAGTTAGGAAGAGGACATCGAAATGGCAGGAGACAAGGCTACATGGAGGCGATTTTTTTTTGTGGCCACCCCCTACGGGATTAGGACGTCTGGCAATAAATGAATAGATGGATAGATAGACCTCACGTAGTGGTAGTGGAGCCTTAAATGTGTATGTTTATATGGAATTGAGTAGGATAGTAGAGTTGTCCCAAGCATAAGAGGGTTAGCGTTGGGGTGTGGTAACGATGGGGTGTAGTGGTGTATTTCCCGTGACCTCTCTCTCTCTCTCTCTCTCTCTCTCTCTCTCTCTCTCTCTCTTCACACACACACACACACACAGCCATCAGACACGCCATGACCCCCTCCCTCCCCACAATCTTCTCTCTTGTTGACCCCTCGTTAGTCGTTCATGTGGGTTTTATTGCCCCCCCCCTCTCTCTCTCTCTGCCGGGGGGGGGTACCGTACATATACCTCTCTCTCTCTCTCTCTCTCTCTCTCTCTCTCTGTGGGGGGTACATACATACATATATACATCCATACGTACAAGTATTATATCATTCTATAGTTGTAGATATAGATAGATAGGTAGGTAGGTAGATAGATTGATAGATAGATTGATTGATTGATTGACTACACTTCCGGGTATTACTTTACTCCACAATCCTTCATGAATCAGACATCAGTCAAAATGGCTAAGATCAAAGAACATCAATCCACTAGTTTACCATATCATCAACTAACTTTGGCTTTCCATCTGTCCATTGATAGAGGATGAACGTAAAGAATGGCTCACGAAGGAAGAATACGTGTGTGTGTGTGTGTGTGTGAGTGTGTGTGTGTGTGTGTGAGAGAGAGAGGGAGAGAGAGAGGGAAGGGAGGTTGAGAAAATAAGTGAGAGGAGAAAGAGAGGCAGGAGGGAGGAAGAATGAGATGATGATGGTGTTGAGGAGGTAAAGAGGAAGATTGAGGATGAAGCGGAGAGAGAGAGAGAGGTGGTTGAGGGAAAAAAGTGAGAGGAGAAATAGAGGCAGGAGGGAGGGAGAATGAGACGATGATGGTGTTGAGGAGGTAAAGAGGAAGATTGAGGATTAAGGAGAGAGAGAGAGAGAGAGAGAGAATATCTAAGTTGCAACAGAGAATTAATCATAACTATTTTTGTGACTACCACCTAGGTTTTATTGGGGGAGAGAGAGAGAGAGAGAGAGAATTTAGGGGGATATAAAGGTCGTTAACCCTGTATTTCCTGGCGGGTCGTTCTAGGTCACTTAAAGATGGGACCGGATATCCCTACTACTATAATTATTAGTAGTATTAGTATTACAGTATACGAGAGAGGGGGGTGTGAGTTGGGAGCAGGGCAGTGAAATGGTGGGGGACAGGGCGACGTGGAGGCGATTTGTTTGTGGCCACCTCGTACGGGATCGGCAGTGAAATGGTGGGGGACAGGGCGACGTGGAGGCGATTTGTTTGTGGCCACCTCGTACGGGATCGAGGCGTTTGGCAATAGATAGATTAGTATTACCGTTAGTGTAGTAGTAGTAGTAGTAGTAATAGTAGTAGCAGTAGTAGTAGTAGGACGATGGTAGTAATAAAAGTAATTGTAGTAACAGAAGTATGTATAATTTTGTGCATGATGTCTGTGTTGAAGGCGGTAGTAGTAAGCAGTATTTATTTACCCTGCCTGTGATATCCCAGTGTGGTTGTTGACAAGTGTGAGGATCAAGGGTTATGTGGAGGACGAGGTGGAGGATGAACATGAGAAAGAGCCAGTGTAAGAGGCAATCCTTGAATCCAGTTGTTTTATTTTTTAGTTTTTCTCTCCCTCGACGATTTTAGCAATTGTAGAGAGAGAGATGGAGTGTGAGGAAGAGGTATTTGTTTGTATAATTTATTCTCTACCTCAAGACGGGTGTAAAGGAGTAGTGGTTAAGGGGAATTTGGAGGACGAGGTCACTCTTGGGGAGGTGGAGAGTGAGATGGAGTGTGAGGAACAGACATGGGGTCTTTTACTGGGTTTCTGTTACTATTACTATTACTTTCAATTGTTTTCAGTTATATTACTATTACTTTAGTGGTTATGTTATAGGTTGACACGCCATTTATAATTCTGTTGACACAAGACTATTGCCCGTAATATGTAAGTACGGTAATATTATCTATAACATTGCCTTCTATTACTATTACTATTACAGCCATGATTTACTATTACTGTTGCTCTGAAAAACTTGTACTAGTCTATTACTATTACTATTACCCCATGTCTGGTGAGGAAGAGTTTTTTTTTAAATCTTTGTATTTTATATAATTTATTCTCGCTACCTCAAGACGGGTTTGTTCAGTTTGGGGGAGGTCCGTTGTAGTGAAGGGTTTAATGAATGAATTTGTAAACCCTTCAGTATGATTCATCTTTCGTGAGGTGAAGACATTCGTTTCGTGACAGCAGCACTACTACTACTACGGTACCGTACTACATCTAGCTACTTATAAGTATACTGCTACTATTACTACCACCTTCACCACCACCACCTCCTCTCCTACTACTGATACTGCTGATACTTCTGCTGTCTCTACTACTACTGCTACTTCTACTACCACCACCACCACCACCACTACTACTACTACTACTACTACTACTACTACTACTACTACTACTATGACCACCACCACCACTACTACTATCACTATTACTACTACTACGGTACTACCACCACCACTACTACTACTACTACTACTACTACTTTTAAATAAATTCTTGCATCCTCCAAACGATTCTATTTGGCGTATGATTTAGCGTTCATTTCTATACGGTATATCTATCTACATCTATCTATCTATCTATCTATACCTTTGGCACTTCCGGGCGATGTAATGTAGGATATTTTTATAGTAATGGAGGAGTATAGCCTATTTACCTTGCGAAACTGTTCATATTATTATTTTTTTATTAATGCAAGGAAGAAGGAACCAAAGGCTGAGCCCGCAAACCGTTCCTTCCAAGAAAAATAACAAACACAAAAGAGAGCCAAATTCAAGATCCGTTCATTTCGAGATGCCTGGACACACTGCGTTTGAAAGACTGGATATCATAGGAAGTAGGAAATACAGACAGAGGGAGACAGTTCCAGAGTTGACCTGTTGCATAAATGTTGTGTTGGATATAGCCTTCATTATTCCATTGTTTTTCTCCTAATGATTTTATTCAGCATAGAGAGTTATTGAATTATAGTAGATAGATAGATAAGTAGGTAGATAGATACCGGTAGATAGATAGATAGATGGATGGATGAATAAATAGATAAATAGATAGATGAATGGATAGGTAGGTAGGTAGGTGGATGGATAGGTAAATAGATGGATAGATAGATGGATGGATAGGTAGGTAGATAGATAGATAGATGGTTAGATAGATAGATAGCTAAATAGATGGATGGATGGATAGATAGTTACCATAGATAATATGGATGGATGGATAGATAGATAGATAGATGGTTAGATAGATAGATAGATAGAGCCCTCATACACCTCTTTATCTGAACATGATTTTACTTATATTAGGAGAAACTAGACCCTATTCACTCTGACTTGGCCTAAATTTCTCACCTCTGTCTTCAGTAGGTAGTTGGAGGAAGAGTTATGTTAGATTGTGATGCTAGTCACGAAGAAGTGCAATGGAGAGGATGTACAACCACAGTATTGTCTTTATTCTGCCACTGAGCTACGTGAAATAAACTGAGAGAGAGAGAGAGAGAGAGAGAGAGAGAGAGAGAGGCAGTGTGGGTGGTGTGTATAAATTACTACCGGTATCCCTTATATGGGGAGGCGGAAGCTCTCTCTCTCTCTCTCTCTCTCACACACACACACACACACACACACACACACACACACACACATCCAGTTTTGTACAATATTGTTTTCATCGTTGTATCTGAGAGAGAGAGAGAGGATCACACAGACATCGAAGGGAAAGTGATGAGGAGAGAGAGAGAGAGAGAGAATCACACAAAGACAGTGGTACATCGTAGGGAAAGTGATGAGGACGGAAAGGTACGCGGGATATAACGTACCCTAAGTTGAGAGAGAGAGAGAGAGAGAGAGAGAGAATTACTGGTAGTGTGTACAAATAATGAAGCCTCGTTGATCATGCATTCTAGCCTTCCTTCTCAAGTAACTTCCTTTGCCTGTTCACCTATTTTTAGACCCGTATTTCTGTGTATCTAACAATTGCCAGTCGCCTTAATCCCGTAAGGGGTGGCCACAAACAAATCGCCACCACGTCGCCCTGTCCCCCGCCATTTCACTGCCCTGCTCCCAGCTCACACCCCCCTCTCTCATATACCTCTCCACTCTATCCCTCCATCTCATCCTTGGCCACCCCCTCCCTCTCCCCCCCTCCACCTCACTCACATACACTCTTCTTGTCAGTCTCTCACTCTCCATCCTCTCCATATGGCCAAACCACCTGTGTGTGTTTCTCCTAACGCTCCTATCACATCCACATCACAACGTTCCTTCACATCCCGTATTTCCTGTGTAAAAAATTATAAATAAATTCAAGTTACTGCCAAAAAAATCAGTTAGGGGAGTTTATGCAGTAATGAAGACTAGTAAAAAAATATGTATATATATATATGGGTTTATGAAAATTTGTAACTAAAACAGGATTGATGGATTAACATGAAAACCATTGTAAAAAAAAAAAAAAAAAAACCAAGCGGTCAGTCTATAAACCATTGATCAGAAGGAACGAGGTTTGAGGAGTTAACGTCACAATAAGTACAAGAACAAATCAGTAAAGAAATAAAGCAAATTAATGCGGTTATCTTTATTATTAAAAAAAAATATGGGATGCAGTAGCAAAATTAGTAAAAAAAAAATGTTACTTATTTAATGGGTTAATGTAAAAACTGGAGACTTAAAAGATTGGAAACGCACATGACGTGAACTCTGAGACGTGGGCTGGAGAGAGAGAGAGAGAGAGAGAGAGTCCCAGATTAATTCTTCCCGACTTGTTCTTGTACTAAAATATTTCATCATCATTATACCACCACCTCACCACACCACACCATACATTACCACATTACATTACACTACACCACACCACACCACACCACATCATACCATACCATACCATACCACACCATACATTACCACACCACACCCCACCTCACTCCACCCCACCCCATCCCATTCCCCCTACAAAAATAACATCGAAAAAAATAATTCTCAGTCCCCTTCTCCTCCTCCTTCAGATGATGGCTGACGTGGACCCAGAGACGCTGCTGGAGTGGCTGCAGATGGGGCAGGGGGAGGAGAGGGACATGCAGCTGATTGCCCTGGAGCAGCTGTGTATGTTGCTCCTCATGTCGGATAACGTGGACAGGTGTTTTGAAAGGTAAGGAAGAAATGGTTGTCTTTGTCTATCAGTCTGTCTATCAGTCTGCCTTTCTGCCTACCGTATCTATCTGTCTGTCTGTCAAACATGCAGCAGATTGCCCCGGAGCAGCTGTGTATGTTGCTCCTCATGTCAGATAACGTGGACAGGTGTTTTGAAAGGTAAGGGAGAAATGGATGTCTGTCTATCTGTCCTCCTGTCTCTGTCTTTCTACCTATGTATCGATCTATCTTTTTGGTGGTTTTTGTTACGTGTTTGTCTTGTCTGTTTATCTATCTATCTACGGTATATCTGTCAGTCTATTTATATTTACATGTCCATTTGTGTACCTGTTCCTCTTTCTATCTAACTGTCTATCTCTCAGTCTGTAGTTTAAGGTAAGCTCACAAACTGAATTACCCGCATTTCTTGGCATGAAGTTGGTGCCTGATTACATTTATATTTTTCTGTTTTTCCCGGCCAAGTTTATATATAATTTTTGTTTTACCTGCAATGCAACGCGTGTGTTGAAATGCACGTCAGCATACAGTATTGCATTTGTTTTATTATGGCCGCCTTTGGAAGACGGAGCGACAATGTTTTTGCCAGCCTTTGTGTGTGTGTGTGTATATATATATATATATATATATATATATATATACGTACAGTGTATATATCTGTTCCCATTATATCTCATGAACGGTTTGAGCTATCAGTATGTAACCTTCAGGGTATCAAGTTATGGCCAAAAGCTTGGACTTAGCCAAGAGCATATTCTGACGGGCGATTAGCACTCGGCTACCAAACGCTTTTCTTTCATTATTCATGTTTTGGAAAGGTATGTTAGCCAATTACGGCCTTTTATAATATTCTTGTATACATTTTTACTTATGGTTTGTTTTATATTGTATATTTTATTATTTTCCTTTACCTGGCATGAGACGTGCTTTGCAGGTAACATCAGTAAAATAAAGTTTTCCTGTAGCTTCCATGAGAGCAAGGTGTGATTCTCTTTTTTATTTTTTTCCCTCATGTAGAGTCTGATGTTCGCCTTTCCTACCTCTCTTTCTCCTACTCCTCCTCTTTTGGTGCCTCCCCATCACCTCCTCTCCCTCGTCTTCCGCTTGCCCCTCTTTCCTTTCCTTCCTCTCCTCCTCCACCTCCTCCTACAACTATTCCCTCCTCCTCCTCCTCCTCCTCCTCCTCCACCCCCTCTCCTCTCTCTACTATTCCTTTCTTTCTAGTACCCCTGCATCACCCTCTTTTCTTCCTCCTATTCCTCCTCCTCCTCCTCCTCTTCTCCCTTCCGCTTGCCCAACTTTCCCTCCGTTTTCAACCTCCTTGTCCTCCTCCTCCTCCTCCTCCTCCTCATCATCATCATCATCATCATCATCATCATCATCATCATCACCATCATCACCATCACCATCATCACCACCACCACTTAATATGACGTAGCGTAGTGTCTGTGTGTGTTACAATTTAGGAATGAGTCTCCTTGGTTACTAGGCAAATCAACTCCCCAATCAGACTACACGTGGCCTTCAACTAAGCTGAAAGGAGTTAGTTTTCTTGGCCAGACAAAAACAAAGCGACCCTACGAGGAGAATAAGGCGCATATTGTCATTCGTTTGCCGGTGATATTTTGTACAGTTGGCAACATATCTACCTGGGACAGCACCAGTAGCAGAGGTGTAGCGTTTGGTACACTTGAAAACCTTGTCATAAAGCTCCCTAACACCTCTTCCTTAGCGATTTATTTTTGGTGGCACTGGGATGAATGAGGGGAGGTGTCAGATATTAGGTAGTTGAAATGACCAAAGTTGGCGCCCTCGTCGGGTAAGGAAGCTCCTTAACACCTCTTCCTTAACGATTTATTTTTGGATATGGGTGGTTATATATCCCTTTTAACGTTATCAGCGCAGGTTATGGCGGTATTGGAAGGATTTATGTACCACGGCAGAGAACAGTATGGGGTAATAAAGTAAATCGCTTAGGAAAAGGTGTTGGGGAGAATAAGAACCTAAGTAACTGTGATGTATGAACGTCCGAAATTGTAGCTAGACCCCTCCAACACACACACACACACACACACACACACACACACACACACACACACACACACACACACACACACACACACACTGTACCAGGTGTAAGTGTGGCCAGCTGTACATACGTCCAGTGCGTCTCATATAAGTCCTTGTCAATCCAGCAGTGAGATAGGGTCATATTCTCCCTAACACCTTTTCTTAAGCGATTTATTTGGTTTATTACACCTTACTCTCCTCTTCTGTGTTACATAAATCCTTACAGTATCACCCTACGCTGCACAGACAGCGTAGAAAAGGATATTAACCAGCCATATCCAAAAATAAATCGCTAAGGAAGAGGTGTTAGGGAGAAGGGAATGGATACATGGATGATAAGGGACTGGAGGCTGAGGGGAGTTATGTTAGTAGTGGAAATTGTGTGTGTGTGTGTGTGTATTCTTAAATCTCTCTCGTGTGTGTGTGTGTGTGTGTATAGGCTACTCTTAAATCTCTCTCTCGTGTGTGTGTGTGTGTGTGTGTGTGTGTGTGTGTGTGTGTGTGTACTCTTAAATTACTCCACTGCTTAGCCTTGCCTCGGAACCCTACGCCTGGAATAGGGGTGGTTAATTCTGAGAGAGAGACATTGCTAGTCTTAATACTAACTTAATCTCTCTCTCTCTCTCTCTCTCTCTCTCTCTCTCTCTCTCTCTCTCTCTCTCTCTCTCACGTAACACCTACGCTCCTTGTGTGTAAACTGGATTGTCACCGTCCCGGGTTCGATGACACACACACACACACACACACACACACACACACACTTTTAGTTTGCGGTGGTGGTGGAAGGATGGCCTGTGGTTGGAGAAATGACCTGTGTGTGTGTGTGTGTGTGTGTGTGTGAGAGAGAGAGAGAGAGAGAGAGTGTGCCCACCTGAGGTCAAGGCTGTATGACCTCTACCTGTCCTTCCTTCTGTCTCTCTCTATAATCTATAATAATATTCCTTCACCTCCCCCTTTCCCTCCTCCTCTTCCCTCCATGCCTCCCCTCCCCTCCCCTCCCCCCTCCCCTCCCCTCCCCTCCCCTCCTGTCTTTCATCCCCATCGTACCCTTCCCTTCCCTCTTTCCTTCCTCACCGTCCCATCTCCCTTTCCCCTCCCTGTATTTCTGTCATCCCTTCGTTTCTGTCTCTTCTCTCCCTTTTTACCCCCTCCCTTTTCTCCCTTCCTCCTCCCCTCCCTCCTCCCTGCATCCCCCCTTCTCCCTCTTTCTCTTCTCCTTGCCCCTCTTCCATATTCCTCCTCCCTTCCCCTCCCTCTCTCGCCCTACTCCCCTCTTTTTCCTTCCATCCTGTCTCTTTTCATTCCTTTCTTTATTTTCTTTAATTTACTCACCTGTTCACCCCTTCCTCTCTCTCTCTCTCTCTATTCCTCCCTCCTCTTTCTATAATGTATTTATCCCTTGACCTTTCCTCCCCTTCCCCTCTCTCCCTTACTGCCTTCCCCTCCTCTCCCTTCCCCTCTCATCCCCCCTCTCCCCCTCTCATCCCCCCCTCTCCCCCTCCCCCCACTCCCATCCCCCCTCTCCCCCTCCCCCCACTCCCATCCCCCTCTTCCTTTTCCTCCGTTCTTTCCTTTATACCGTCCTTCTTTCCCTTCCTTCCCTTCCTTCCTTCCTTTCTCCATTTCCTTTCCCTCCCCTTCCTTCTTTCCTCATCCCTTTCCCTCCCATCTTCCCTCTTGCCTTTTCTCTCCTTTCCCTCTCCACGTCCTTCCGTTCCTTCCTTCTCTCCCTCTTTCCCTTCCTGCTTTAAGCTATATATCCCATGGTCTCTCTCTCTCTCTCTCTCCCTCATCCGCATATTCCATTATCTCCCCCCTCCCCACAATGATCTATTTTCTCTCCCCACCTCTCTCCCCTCCCCATCACATTCTCTCTCTCTCTCTCCTCAATATGATATCACCCCATATCAATAAATAGGGAAGGGGGAAGGAGGAGAGGGAAGAGGGGGAAGGAGGAAGAAGGGAGAAGAATGGGGATAGGAGGAGGGAAAAGAAGGAGAGGAGAGAAGGAGAGAGAGAGAGAGAGAGGAGGGAAGGAGGAAGTACAAATGAGAAAAAAGAGGGATGAAGAAGTGAGGAGACTGGGGAAGGAGGAGGAGGAGGAGGGGAAGGGGGGAGCACAAGGGAGAGAAGAAAAGGGAGGAGGAGAGAGAGAAGGAAAAAGGTAGAAGGAGGGGAAGAGACGAGTACAAGGGGGGGGGAGAGAGAGAAGGAAAAATTGTGGAGGAGGGGTAAGGAAGAATACAAAGGAGTACAAAGGAAAGCAAACAACAATACTAATAACCTTTTCAGGGCTATATGTTACAGCGAAATTAGTGACTGTGGTATCTGTTTTATGAGGTGAAGACAAAGGTAAAAAGATAGCAAATCAGGTAGGCCCCTGCCCCTGCCCCCACCCTCGCCGGCAGGAAAAAGCGAGAAGGACTGCATTGCGGCATAGAAGACCGCTGTGGAAACTTTATAGGAAAGATAGAAGAGAAAAAAAAGTCCTGTATTCTTCACTGTCTTGCAAAGGAAAAGGAATATTATCCGGTAACAATATTGCAGTGTTGAGAGAGAGAGAGAGAGAGAGAGAGAGAGAGAGAGAGATCAGCTGTGTTTATATTATTCAGGAGGAAGAAGGAAGGAAGGAGGAATGTGAGGAAGGAAGGGAAAGGAGGAGAAGAGGAGAAAGGAAGGAGACGTGTGTGTGTGTGTGTGTGGGAGAGAGAGCGACAGACAGACAGACAGAAATCAGCTAGTTAAAGAAGAAAGGAGGAATGTGAGGAAGGAAGGGAACAGGAGGAGGGAAGGAGACAGGTGAGAGAGAGAGAGAGACCGCGTCCCTAGGTTGTCATGGTAACGCTTGCTCGGTGTCTGTCTGGGCTGGGATTCACAAACAAACTTACGATCGGCATTTACAAACACACTTACGATTAGCATTTACAAACACACACGATCGGCATTTACAAACACACTTACGATTAGCATTTACAAACACACTTACGATTAGCATTTACAAACACACACGATGGGCATTTACAAACACACGTACGATTAGCATTTACAAACACACTTACGATTAACATTTACAAACACACACGATCGGCATTTACAAACACACTTACGATTAGCATTTACAAACACACTTACGATTAACATTTACAAACACACACGATCGGCATTTACAAACTTACGATCGGCATTTACAAACACACTTACGATCGGCATTTACAACAATGGGCATTCACAGAGAGTCTTACCCTCATCTTCCTCTCCTGACCCCGCCTTTGATTTACAGGCTGAACAAGGGCCGTGGAGTGTTCTTTTCTCAGGATTGTCTTTCTGCCTGATGGTTTTATTCAGCTGTGGAGAGAGATTTTGAACTGGAGGGGTTAGATGTAGCCTTAATTACCACTTTCAGTAATACTCCTGAACAATATCGTTTAATTGTTCGTTTGGTGTAAAAGAAAAAAAAAACTTCACTAGACGTGATACAGGACAGTTCGATACGGAGTAAACGTTAGGGATCATTTACAGTATATATATATATATATATATATATATATATATATATATATATATATATATATATATATATATAATATAATATAATATAATACCTGCGTGGGAAGAGGCCTGGATGATTATCTATATGTCTATAGCCAGACGCCATAATCCCGTAAGGGGTGGCCGTGTGTCTTTGTTGTTTTACGAGGACGGGCACTAACCCTCCGTTAACCCACTTGTTGACACGTAGGTAACAGATATAGGTTGGCTGTATGGTTACCAACCAGCGTTGTAAATGGTTTCCTGGTTTACAGGAAACCATTAGGCTTGCCACTCAGTGTAAAGTCACCTTAAAAGGAAAGAAGAGTACCGTAATAAAAGTGGCAGGGAAGATGGGAGAAACAGGAAGAGAGGAGGCCAGACACAGAAAAGAATGAAAAAGGTGAAGGAAGAAGTAGGCAACACTACACACACATCATTACATGGGAAGAGGTCGGGATGATGATGATGATACTAAAGCACCTACTACGATATTGCTACTATAGGTGGTACTGTTGCTGCAGTTATTAAACTTCGCCATATACATGGCGAAGCTTCTTGTTTTCGTAAGTATTATTACGGTATTATTATTTTTCTTTTGCACTTTTTTTCTTCCATCTTGATGATATTACACAGGAAGATATCTTGGGGAGACTCGGGTCCTTGTGCCAAATATAAATGACCTATTTAGGAAGGTGATATACTTATTTTTATTCTAAAAATTGCTTATTTCAAATGGAAATATCTCGGAAACTAATTGAGATACAGGTGTTTAGTTGAAAATCCTGTGATAAAAATGTTTGCTGGATAATTTTGACTGAATATTTTGCCATTTAGCCTAGTGAAAAGTACCGAATTCAAATCTTTTCAGTGTTTTCTTTGCAACACGTTTTAGAGAAAACCACAAAAGCTTTAAAGCTGTAACTTTCTATATATATAGCTGTGGTGCCTCGTATGATCAGGAGTATGGGTACAGTTAAGCATGCAGTTAGCCAGTTATTCGGACAAACGTATAATTTACACATTCTTCGACACCTTTGTCTTCAGATCATGTTTATATTATACATTCCTTATATACCACACGGCGACGCTCCCATAGTGTGGCTACACAATACGAATATGTTACTAGTTATTATTATTATTATTATTATTATTATTATTATTATTATTATTTCGTACCATACCTTCATGAAAAGCCATAACACCGACCAGACCCCCCACACAATAGCATCCCACACAGTAGCCTTCCCTCCTCTCCTCCCTCCACCCCCACCCACACAGTAGCCTTCCCTCCTCTCCTCCCTCCACCCCCACCCACACAGTAGCCTTCCCTCCTCTCCTCCCTCCACCCCCACCCACACAGTAGCCTTCCCTCCTCTCCTCCCTCCACCCCCACCCACACAGTAGCCTTCCCTCCTCTCCTCCCTCCACCCCCACCCACACAGTAGCCTTCCCTCCTCTCCTCCCTCCACCCCCACCCACACAGTAGCCTTCCCTCCTCTCCTCCCTCCACCCCCACCCACACAGTAGCCTTCCCTCCTCTCCTCCCTCCACCCCCACCCACACAGTAGCCTTCCCTCCTCTCCTCCCTCCACCCCCACCCACACAGTAGCCTTCCCTCCTCTCCTCCCTCCACCCCCACCCACACAGTAGCCTTCCCTCCTCTCCTCCCTCCACCCCCACCCACACAGTAGCCTTCCCTCCTCTCCTCCCTCCACCCCCACCCACACAGTAGCCTTCCCTCCTCTCCTCCCTCCACCCCCACCCACACAGTAGCCTTCTCTCCTCTCCTCCCTCCACCCCCACCCACACAGTAGCCTTCCCTCCTCTCCTCCCTCCACCCCCACCCACACAGTAGCCTTCCCTCCTCTCCTCCCTCCACCCCCACCCACCCACACACACACAATGCCCACACCATTTCCTCCTTCCCTCCCCCCTCCAAGTCTCTCTCCCTCCTCACCCTACAAGTCTCTCTTCCCCCTCCCCCTCATTTCTGTCCACCTCCGGCTCTTTCCCCTTCTTCCTCTTTCCCACTCCTTCCCCTACATCTCTCTCCCCCTCCTCGCCCTCGCCCTGTCAATCATCACAATACTTTGGCCTTTCATTTCCCTCTCATCCCTCTTCTCCCCACTTCTCCCCCTCTTCCAATTCCTCCCCTCCCCCACTTCACCTCCCCACGTGTTCCCATTCCTACCCCTTTTCCACACGCCCACGTCTGATTTCCCTATCTCTTCTCTACCCCTCTCCCTCTTCTCTCCTCCCATTTCCGTCCCTCCCCTTCCTTCCACCTTCATTTAATCTCCCCATTCCGTACCACAGTGCCCGTTACTATCCCTCCCTCTCCCCTCCCCTTCCTTTCTCTCTCCTTTCCCCTTCCTTCTCTTTCCTTTCCTCCCCTTCCATTGTCTTCTCCCCTTCCCCATCCTCTAATTCATCTCCCCTATCCCCTCCCCTCTTCTCCCCTCCCTTCCCTTCCCTTCCCTTCCCCTCCCCTTCCCCTCCCCTTCCCTTTCCTTCCCCTCCCCTTCCCTTTCCTTCCCTTCCCGTCTTCTCCCCTCCCTCCCCTCCCCTCCCCTCCCCTCCCCTTATTGTAACATCATGCCGCCTCTGTTCCCAGATTCCGTACTTTCCCGGATGAGAGAGAGAGAGAGAGACTGGATCAGATTTAAGGTCATTTTTGGTACGTTAGGGGAGAGAGAGAGAGAGAGAGACTGAAGGTAATTTAAGGTACGTTAGGATAGAATACGTTGCGTTGGATAGGACGATAAATAGATAGATAGATAGGTAGGTAGATAGAGTGAGTCGTAGGAGCCTCAGATCAATATGACGACTTATCTTTATTTCCCCCCACACACTTTTCTTTCCTTAATTCACCACTGTCTTCACTAATGTTGCTGTCTCTATCTGTGGTATCTCTCTTTATTATTCTCTCTCTCTCTCTCTCTCTCTCTCTCTCTCTCTCTCTCTCTCTCTCTCTCCTTTACGTCCACTCCCTTCTGTCCCTTTAAAACGTCATTGTCTTTACTGATATACATTTTATTCTCTCTCTCTCTCTCTCTCTCTCCTTTACTTCCACTCCCTCCCCCCTCCTCTTCAACGTTATTTATAGAAGCCCGCATATGCTCTCTCTCTCTCTCTCTCTCTCTCTCTCTCTCTCTCTCTCTCTCTCTCTCTCTCTCTCTCACACACACACACACACACACACACACACACACACACACACACACACACACACACAATCCTTAACCTCAACCTGTGTGGGCCAGGGTTTAAGGTCAGAGAGAGAGAGAGAGAGAGAGGAGGGATACGGATGTGAATGTATGGGTATATATTTGTACAGTGTACCGGTATGTTTGTTGATGTGTTTATGTAATTACTAGTGTGTGTGTGTGTGTGTGTGTGTGTATTTACAGTCTCCAGTTAAATTCACTTTCTGAAATATCGTTGTCTCTCTCTCTCTCTCTCTCTCACCCCCCCCCCACACACACACGTCAACCCTTTGCTTCACCACCCACGGTTCACCTTGAGAATTTCCCCTCGTGTGCGTATTTCCCTGTGGATGTTTTTTCCCCTCTCGGTGATCTCATGTGCGTTTCCTAGGAAGGTTGTGTGTTAAATCACTAGATGGGTAAATATGTATGTGGGGTGAAAGAGAGAGAGAATATATATGTGTGTGTGTGTGTGTGTGTGTGAGTGTGAGAGAGAGAGAGAGCTGCGTGCCCGCCGTTATAGGGAAGCATGCTAGGAGAGATAAACAGTCCGTCGTTATAGCTGTAGTAAAGAGAGAGAGAGAGAGAGAGACAGAGAGACCTAACATTGCGGCGAAGGCTGTATGTTATAATGTGAGGGTGATGCAACATTGCGGCGAGGAGTGGCACTTTCCCTTACCGTAGCAATAAAGTATGTGTGTGTGTGAGAGAGAGAGAGAGAGAGAGAGAGAGAGAGAGAGAGAGAGAGAGAGAGAGTGACCTAACATTGAGGCGAGGAGTGACACTTGTAAGTAGCAATAAAGTGTGTGTGTGTGTGTGTGTGTGTGAGAGAGAGAGAGAGAGATTCACCAACATTACTTTTTCAGGATTGTGACATGTCTTTTGTATTTCTTACTCTTTTTCAAACGACAGAGAGCATCCCTCCTTCCTCTTACTCTGATAAATAGTGGTGGTAGTAGTAGTTGTAGTGGTGGTGGTGGTGGTAGTAGTAATAATAGTAGTAGTGGTTGTAGTAATAGTAGTAGTAGTAGTAGCAGCAGCAATAATAATAATAGTAGTACCGGTAGTAATAGTAGTAGTAGTAGTAGTAGAGGTAGTAGTAATAGTAATAATAATAATAGTATAGTAATAGCAATAATAATGGTGGTTTGGCCATGTGGAGAGGATGGAGGGTGAAAGACTGACGAAGAGAGTTTATGTGAGTGAGGTGGAGGGGGGAAGAGGGAGGGGGAGGCCGAGGATGAGATGGAGGGATGGGGTGGAGAGGTATATGAGAGAGGGGGGTGTGAGTTGGGAGCAGGGCAGTGAAAGGGCGGGGGACAGGGCGACTTGGAGGCGATTTGTTTGTGGCCACCCCAAACGGGATTGAGGCGTCTGGCAATAGATAGATAGAATAATAATAGTAATAATAGTTCATATAACACCATTCATTGCCACATACGGAAGGGCAGTGTATGCCAACTTTCACTGCTGCCAGTAAAACCACACAGTTATATAATTCCACATTCAGGCGAAGTATTATTCAAGCCTTACCCAAAATGCTGAAAAACTGTGGAAAGTTGTTTGGATTTCGAAGACAGCATGACTTGATTTTGGAAGGAATTGTTCACTGTTTATTATTATTGTCATTACCGGTATTATTATTATTATTATTATTTGTGTGGCGAAGCTTCCTGTTTTCGTCAGTATTATTATTTTTCTTTGCACTTTTTTTCTTCGAGCTTGATATCATGTAACCCAAGCCCTGTTTATATAAATGACACTGACCAATTTTTGAAGGCGATATACTCGTTTTTATTCTAAAAATTGCATATTTGAAATATCTCAGAAACTAATTGAGATATAGGTGTTTGGTTAAGAATCCTGTGATAGAAATGTTCGCTGAGTATTTTGCCATTTAGCCTGTCCAAAGTACCGAATTCAAATCTGCTCAGTGCTTTCTTTGCAACGTTTAGGGAAATCCCGAATTCACATCTGTTCAGTGTTTTCTTTGTAACATGTTTTAAGGAAAACCACAAAAGCTTTAAAGCTGTAACTGTCCCGATATATAGCTGTGGTGCCTCTTATGATCGAATAGGAATATGGTTACAGTTAACCCTTAGGTCACACTCATTGACCTCGTCCCAGGTCTTTTTCGGTCTACATTTCACTACCCTACCCTCAGCATTAACACTTCTCACTCTCTGCACGTAATTATCATCCTCCATCCTCTCCACATGCCCAAACCATCTCTATCTACCTGTCCTCGTCACAACACCAATACACTCCTCTCCCATCCTACCTCTTAACTCTTCCATCATAAACCTTATCCCCCCCCCCCCAGGCCTTGCACTGAAGGACACACTGCACATCCACCTAATCATTGACATTTCTGTACGTTTGAGCCTGCTAATATCCTCTTCTTTTACTGCCCAGGTCTCACTACCATACAGCATCACACTCCTAACACATGTTGCAGACAAAGACCCCTTAGCACGGAGGGAGAGCCCTCTCAATGTCAGGAGAGGCAATAGCTCCCTGAACTTCTTCCAACCACTTCTCAGTCTATTATTATTATTACTATTATTATTATTATTAGCAGTAGTAGCACTAGTATTAGTAATAATAATTAGCCTGTCATGATTATATTTACCGGTATTATAATAATAATTATTGTTTTTACTTTTATTTTTGTTATTATTATTATCATCATCACCATCATTATCATCATCATCATCATTATTATTATCATCATCATCATCATCATCATCATCATCATCATCATCATCATCAGGTTATTGCCACCTATTATCTTATAACCCCGCTGTGTCATGACCTAACCTCAGACCTCGCGTGACCTCACCTTGCTCCACCCGTTTCCCATCGTTACGTGTTTCCTCCCCCCCCCCTGTCTCTCTCTCTCTCTCTCTCTCTCTCTATTTTCTCTCCAATAACCAACAAACTAACCAACCATTCCACCTCTTTCCATTTATATATTTCCATCCCTACCTGCATACTCAGTTTCCCCCATACGGACAGACAAACACATTCTGGTACATACAAAGGCTGCATACATACCGGTACATATATCCATACACATACATACATATAAGCTTACATATATACATACATACACACACACACACACACACACACACACTGTACATACATATATACATCCTGGTACCTCATAACCTAATGCAATCGACCAACCTATTTTTATGTATCTTATGTATTTGAATATTATGTCATAGTTCCTGCTCTTTATCTTACCTGCCTACCTCCTCCCTCCCTCCCTCCTTTCCTTCCTTGCTTCCTTCCTTCCATGCTTGCTTGCTTCTTTCCTTCCTTCCATTTCCCTTCTTTCCTTCCTTCCGTTTCGTTTCCTTCCTTCCCTCTTTCCTTCCTCCCTCCCTTCCTATTACAAGCTCTGTGTATGTGAGCTTTGTGTTGAGAATTTGGGAGTTGCCTCACTTTCCCTCCCTCCCTCCCATTAACCATTCATTCATCCATCCATCCCCTCCCGTCCTTCCCTTCCATTCCAGTCATCCTTTATTCTGCCTTTTTTTTCCATCCATCCAGCCTTCCTTCCTTCCTTCTTTCCTTCCAACCCCCCTCCCTCTCTTATTCCATCCGTACTTCCTTCCTCCTTCCTCTCTCCCTCCATTCGTCCCTCCCTCCCTTGCTCCATCCATCCATCTTTCCTTCCTCCATCCTTCCTTCCTTCCTTCCATCCATCCATCCATCCATCCATTCTCTCTTCCCCACTCGATCCACCCATCCGTTCATTCCTCCATCTCTACTCCTCCCTCGCAGTCCCTCCCCTTCCCTCCCTCCCTCCCTCTTCCTTTCAATCCTTTTCCTTACCCTTCCCTTCCTTCCATTCATTCTCCCATCTTCCCCTCCAACTCCCACATCTCCCATCTCCCTACCCTCTCTTCCTCCCTCCCTCCCTCTTCCTCCCTTCTTTCCATCCTTCCCTCACTCTTTCCTTCGCACCTCTTACAACCCCCTCCCCCACCTTGCCTTTCATCCATTCACTCTTTCATCTTTCCCACCTACTCCCCTCCCCTCCCTCCCCCTCTCATCTCCTCCCCACCCACTCCCTCCCTCCCTTCCCCCCCTTCAACCACCAAGGAGATGTTATGTAAGAAGGTAACAGTTCACACCCTCCAGCTCGCTCTCTCTCTCTCTCTCTCTCTCTCTCTCTCCACCACAACTTGTCACATTCCATCCCTCCTCCTCCTCCTCCTTCTTCCCCACCTTCTTCCCCCCCTCCTCCTCCTCCTTCCCCCCCTCCTCCTCCTCCTTCCCCCCCAAGAGTCTTCTGAAGGAAAGACAAGGAGATGAAGCAAAGGGAGCGTAGGAGAGAGAGAGAGAGAGAGAGAGAGAGAGAGATTCACATTAAGGTAGCACAGGAATCCACAATATCACAAATTTGTAATGCTGAGAGAGAGAGAGAGAGAGAGAGAGAGAGAGAGAGAGAGAGAGAGAGAGAGAGAGGTGAGGAGCCAAGGGCATCATGGAGTCTGGTTTCGCTCCCCCCCCCTCTCTCTCTCTCTCTCTCTTTCTCTCTCTCTCTCCAGCCATCTATAGTTCCAATGTTGCCCCTTATTTTCCTCTTTTGATTAAGCTCCCAAACACCTTTTCCTAAGCGATTTAGTATGCTTATTACACCCTACCCTCCTCTTCTGTTACATAAATCCTTCCAATATCGCCACACCTTGGATCACTGACGCACGTAAGGATATTAACCAGCCATATACGAAAATAAATCTCTAAGGAAGAGGTGTTAGGGAGCTTCCTTATAACCCACAGGAATAGAGTCTGAATTATATATAGACAGATTAAAGATACCTCTAAGTCAAGTAGATAGACTGAGAGATGGGTAGTTCGATAGATAGATAGGTAGGTAGTTTGATAGTAGATACTTTGATAGATAGAAGTAGATTGATAGTGTAGTAGGAGTGAGATAGATAAATAGGTAGATGGATAGGCAGATAGATAGATAGAATAAGGGGGAAGATGATGTTTCTACTTATGATCGCCGAGGGAGAGAGAGAGAGAGAGAGAGAGAGAGAGAGAGACCCCACACACATATAAGTCCCTCATTTGTTTATGATTGGGGTTAAGATTGAGCTCTCTCTCTCTCTCTCTCTCTCTCTCTATGTACCTATCCATCCATCTATCTATCTATCTCTCCATCCATCCATCAATGTCTATCCATCCATCCATCTATCTATCTATGTATCTATCTATCTATCCATCCATCTATCTATGTCTATCTACCCATCCATCTATCTGTCTGTATCTATCCACCTATCCATCCGTCCATCCATCTATCCATCCATCCATCCTTCCATCCATCTATCGATCTCTGTCTATTTCCCGACCTTCCTCAACCTCTCTTCCCTCCCCCTCTCTTCTCCCCTGCCGCACCCCCCCCCCTCGCTTCTCCCCTTTCCTCTCTTGCTGTACTCTTCTCGTCCTCTGTTCTCTCTCTCTCTCTCTCTCCCCCATTTCCTTTCGTCTTCCCTTCCTCACCCCTCCATCATGCTTCTCTCTCCCTCATTACTCTAAGCTCCCTCTCTCTTTCCTCCTTCCTCCCCTCTTCCCCTTCCCACCCCTCTCTCCCTTTCCCTCCCCTTTCCCCCTTTCTCTCCCCCCTCTCTCCCTTCCCACCTCTCTCTCCCTTACCTTCGGCTTTCTCCCTCCCCTCCCCGTTAAAGGACGTAGCCACCCCCCCCCTCCTCTCTCTCTCTCTCTCTCTCTCTCTCTCTCTCTCTCTCTCTCTCTCTCTCTCTCACCCCTTTTCACTCTATCCTATTTTCATGTATGGCTTCATTGCATAACATCTGTGTACGTCTTTCAGCGGTACACATGACTATAGCTGTGTACGTATTTTTTATGTACGTGTATGTGCGTTTTTGGTCTTGTTTTTCTCGGCCTTACGTCATCCCATCTTAAGCTATAAAAAAGATGATGATGATGGTGATAGTGGTGGTGATGATGATGATGGTGGTAATGGTGGTGATGATGATGATGGTGATAGTGGTGATGATGATGGTGGTAGTGGTGGTGATGATGATGGTGGTAGTGGTGGTGATGATGATGATGGTGGTAGTGGTGGTGATGATGATGATGGTGGTAGTGGTGGTGATGATGATGATGGTGGTAGTGGTGGTGGTGATGATGGTGGTAGTGGTGGTGATGATGATGGTGGTAGTGGTGGTGATGATGATGGTGGTAGTGGTGGTGGTGATGATGATGGTGGTAGTGGTGATGATGATGATGGTGGTGGTAGTGGTGGTGATGATGATGATGATGGTAGTGGTGGTGATGATGATGGTGGTAGTGGTGGTGATGATGACGATGATGGTGATAGTGGTGGTGTTGATGATGATGATGGTATTGTGGTGGTGATGATGATGATGATGATGGTATTGGTGGTGGTGGTGATGATCATGTTGATGATGGTAGTGGTGGTGATGATGATGATGGTAGTGGTGGTGGTGATGGTAGTGATGATGGTGATGGTAGTGGTGGTGGTGATGATGGTAATGGTGATGATGATGTTAGTGGTGGTGATAATGATGATGGTAGTGGTGATGATGATGATGGTAGTGGTGGTGATGGTGATGATGATAGTGGTGATAATGATGATGATGATAGTGGTGGTGGTGATGATGATGGTAGTGGTGGTGGTGATGAGGATTGTGAGCGTTGTAGTGGTTTTTATTTTAGGGACTCTCTCTCTCTCTCTCTCTCTCTCTCTCTCTCTCTCTCTCTCTCTCTCTCTCTCCCCCCCCCATAGACTCCTGGATTATATTTTTGTTTTAAACCCCTTCAGATCAATGACGTAGCGCATACACACACACACACACACACACACACACACACACACACACCTGTAGTCGATAGAAAACAAGAGTAAAATAAGATAATACACACACACACACACACATACACATACACACACCTGTAGTCGATAGAAAACAAGAGTAAAATAAGATAATACACACACACACACACACACACACACACACACACATGTAGTCGAAAGAAAATAGTAAAATAAGTCATTGGATTGAAGGGAACAGCTGTAAGGCCGGAATTCTCGTCTTTAAGGACTCAGTAATTGCTAAAGAAATAATCGATAGGGAGTCTCCTAATACCCTTAACAATAGGGTCCAAGCTTTCTTTAGGGAGCCTTCTAAACCCTGAAACTATGTCCCCCCCAAACATTCTATAGTGCGTTTACTCTTAGCTGGCAAAAAATCCTAAACCCATTCCTGCTCGGTTTATGGCCAAGGGAAGTCAGATTGGAGGGTGGATTTGAATAGTAACCAGGGAGATTTATTCCTCCCTCATAGTCAAGTCTTGTATTTTGCTCAACCACGATTTAGCATTCACGTTGTGGAGAGAGAGAGAGAGAGAGAGAGAGAGAGAGAGAGAGAGGGAGAGAGAGAGAGAGAGAGGTATAGAGAAAGTACAATCAGTTGAAAAAAATCTGGCTATTCCCATCATCCACCTATTGTCTAACATCTCTAACATCTAACCTATACATCGTGCCACCTAACTCGCAGTGCAGGCAGATAAAAGAGTCATACTATCACCTTTAAGTCCACATGGGGCCTTAATTTATACCATCTGGACCTTTAAAGACACCATCCTGGCCTTTAAATCACCATCTGGACCTTTATAGTCACCATGTGGACCTTTAAATCCATCATCACCTGGACCTTTAAATCCACCCATCACCTGGACCTTTAAATCCTCCCATCACCTGGACCTTTAAATCCTCCCATCACCTAGACCTTTAAATCCATCATCACTTGGACCTTTAAATCCACCCATCACCTGGACCTTTAAAGATACACCACCTGGCCTTTAAATCCACTCATCACCTGGACCTTTAAATCCACCCATCGCCTGGACCTTTAAATCCACCCATCACTTGGACCTTTAAATCCACCCATCGCCTGGACCTTTAAATCCACCCATCGCCTGGACCTTTAAATCCACCCATCGCCTGGACCTTTAAATCCACCCATCGCCTGGACCTTTAAATCCTCCCATCGCCTGGACCTTTAAATCCACCCAATGCCTGGACCTTTAAATCCACCCATCGCCTGGACCTTTAAATCCATCATCACCTGGCCTTTAAATCCATCATCACCTGGACCTTTAAATCCACCTATCACCTGGACCTTTAAAGATACACCACCTGGCCTTTAAATCCACCCATCACCTGGCCTTTAAATCCATCACCTGTACCTTTAAATCCACCCATCACCTGGCCTTTAAATCCACCACTAGCTTTGAATACACCTGCAGGAGAGAGAGAGAGAGGATGGTTGCTAGGCAGCTACATAGAGAGGAGGAGACGGAGAATGAGGGAGAGGAAAAGGAAGGGAAGGGAAGGGGGAGGGGAAGGAGAAATAAGGCAAAGATGGAAGGTAAGGAAGAAGGAAAGTATGAGATGGGATGGAAGGTGAAAATGACAGGAGAGATGGAGTGAGTATCAAGGATGAGAGATGGGCAGTGAGGAGGGGAGGACGAAGGGATAGGGGAGGAATAGGTGAAGGAATTTTGATGGATAGGAATAGGAGAGAGAGAGAGAAATTTACCTTAATATTAATAGGCCTCTCAAACAATTTCTCTAAATATCTGAGTCGATAGATAGTTGGACAGATAGATACAGTTGCTGGGTAGATAAATAGATAGATAGATAGTTGCTGGGTAGATAGATGGATAGGTAGACACAGTTGCTGGGTAGATAGATGGATAGATACAGTTGCTGGGTAGATAGATGGATAGATACAGTTGCTGGGTAGATAGATGGATTGATACAGTTGCTGGGTAGATAGATGGATTGATACAGTTGCTGTGTAGATAGATGGATAGATAGATACAGTTGCTGGGTAGATAGACGGATAGATAGATACAGTTGCTGGGTAGATAGATGGATAGATAGACACAGTTGCTGGGTAGATAGATGGATAGATAGAAACAGTTGCTGGGTAGATAGATGGATAGATAGACAGTTGCTGGGTAGATAGATGGATAGATAGACAGTTGCTGGGTAGATAGATGGATAGATAGACAGTTGCTGGGTAGATAGATAGATAGACACAGTTGCTGGGTAGATAGAGTGGATGGGGGATGGAGGGGGTAGTGAACTCTAGGGGTGACCTTCCTCCAGGGTGGGAGCGTCGGTGTGTGTGTGTGTGTGTGTGTGTGTGGAGGTAGGGGGTTGGTGTGTGTTGGGGGTTGTTTGTGTGTGTGTGTGGAGGTAGGGGGTTGGTGTGTGTTGGGGGTTGTGTGTGTGTGTTGGGGGTTGTTGTGTGTGTGTGGAGGTAGGGGGTTGGTGTGTGTTGGGGGTTGTGTGTGTGTGTGGAGGTAGGGGGTTGGTGTGTGTTGGGGGTTGTTGTGTGTGTGTGTGTGGAGGTAGGGGGTTGGTGTGTGTGTGTGTGTGTGTGTGTGTGGAGGTAGGGGGTTGGTGTGTTGGGGGTTGTTGTGTGTGTGTGTGGAGGTAGGGGGTTGGTGTGTGTTGGGGGTTGTTGTGTGTGTGTGTGTGTGTGTGTGTGGAGGTAAGGGGTTGGGGGTTGTTGTGTGTGTGTGTGTGTGGAGGTTGGGGGTTGTTGTTGTGTGTGTGTGTGTGTGGAGGTAGGGGGTTGGTGTGTGTTGGGGGTTGTTGTGTGTGTGTGTGTGTGGAGGTAGGGGGTTGGTGTGTGTGTGTGTGGAGGTAGGGGGTTGGTGTGTGTTGGGGTTGTTGTGTGTGTGTGTGGAGGTAGGGGGTTGGTGTGTGTGTGTGGAGGTAGGGGGTTGGTGTGTGTGTGTGTGGAGGTAGGGGGTTGGTGTGTGTGTGTGTG
>NC_137057.1:46182750-46210250 GCF_032717465.1 Coenobita brevimanus
ACAAGGAGGAGAAAGTTCAGGGAGAGTAAAGAACAGGGAGAATAAAGTTCAGGGAGAGTAAAGAACAGGGAGAATAAAGTTCAGGGAGAGTAAAGAACAGGGAGAATAAAGTTCAGGGAGAGTAAAGAACAGGGAGAATAAAGTACAGGGAGAGTAAAGAACAGGGAGAATAAAGTACAGGGAGAGTAAAGAACAGGGAGAATAATGTACAGGGAGAGTAAAGAACAGGGAAAGTATAGGGAGAGTAAAGAACAGGGAAAGTACAGGGAGAGTAAAGAACAGGGAAAGTACAGGGAGAGTAAAGAACAGGGAAAGTATAGGGAGAGTAAAGAATAGGGAAAGTATAGGGAGAGTAAAGAACAGGGAAAGTATAGGGAGAGTAAAGAACAGGGAAAGTATAGGGAGAGTAAAGAATAGGGAAAGTATAGGGAGAGTAAAGAACAGGGAAAGTATAGGGAGAGTAAAGAACAGGGAAAGTACAGGGAGAGTAAAGAACAGGGAAAGTATAGGGAGAGTAAAGAACAGGGAAAGTATAGGGAGAGTAAAGAACAGGGAAAGTATAGGGAGAGTAAAGAATAGGGAAAGTACAGGGAGAGTAAAGAACAGGGAAAGTATAGGGAGAGTAAAGAACAGGGAAAGTATAGGGAGAGTAAAGAACAGGGAAAGTATAGGGAGAGTAAAGAACAGGGAAAGTATAGGGAGAGTAAAGAACAGGGAAAGTATAGGGAGAGTAAAGAACAGGGAAAGTATAGGGAGAGTAAAGAACAGGGAAAGTATAGGGAGAGTAAAGAACAGGGAAAGTATAGGGAGAGTAAAGAACAGGGGGAGTAAAGTACCGTACAGGGAGAATAAAGAACAGGGAGAGTAAAGAAAATGGGCATCTGAAGCGTAGTAGACAATGATGTAAGTAAAGAAATTAAAACAATTACATTACTTTATTAAAATATTTAGGGAAAGAATTATTAATGTACAGTAAGAACCACCTTTCCATAATTCGAAAAAATGAGTGAGAAGAATTTGGATTTTATTATTAAAAAAAAAAAAAAACTGCGTAAGGGCTGATTTGTAAAGTTATAAGTATGTAGGAGAGAGTTGGTGTGTGGGTGTGTGTGAGTGTGGGTGTGTGTGTGTGGGTGTGGATGGAGGGATGTGTATATGTACGTGGATTTGTGTGTGTGTGTGTGTGAATGGATGTGTATATGTACGTGGATTTAGGTGTGTGTGTGTGTGTGTGTGTGTGTGTGTGTGTGGATGGATGGATGCTTGTATGTATGCGAATTTAGGTGTGTGAGAGAGAGAGAGAGAGAGAGAGAGTGGATGGGTGGGTGTGGGTGTTTTGTATGTATGTGCGTGGGTGAGTGTTTTTTATGTGTGTGGCGGGGATGGATGTGTGTGTGTGTGTGCGTCACAAAACACTTCCTGACTTTGTGGTATGGAGATAAAGTGTAGAGGGGAGGGTGGGGGTGGGAGGAGGAGGGAGGGGAGGGGATTGGCCGGGGGGAGGGAAGGGGTGGGGGGGATGGCGGGGGGAGGGGGGTAACGGTGAAAATCGTGACCTTACATACAGATTTCCCCTCCACCATAATTTGCATAAAATAAAAATAAAAAAATATCCGCCATTATTATTTTCCCTCCTTTTCCTCCCGCCTTTTAGATGCCATTACCAACAGTCCAGATTAACTCCCTTAACGCTTTCCTTTATGCGATTTATTTATTTTGTTCCCTAGATTATTTTCAAGTATTTATTTTTAAGTTTCCCTAAGTTGTATAAAACCGACTGGAAGTAACCGTAGCATGAATAAACAAAGCTATAACCAACTGGAAGTAACCATAACAAGAAAAATTATAAGCGACTGCAAGTAACCATAGCAAGAAAAAAACAAGCTCTAACCGACTGGAAGTAACCATAGGAAGAAAAACTAAGCTATAACCGACTGGAAGTAACCATAGCAAGAAAAAACTAAGCTAAATTCGACTGGAAGTAACCATTGCAAGAACAAAACAGATGTAACCGACTGGAAGTAACCATAGCAAGAAAAAAAGTTACAGCCGACTGGAAGTAACCATAGCAAGAATAAAACAAGCTATAACCGACTGGAAGTAACCATAGCATGAAAAACCTAAGCTATGACCGACTGGAAGTAACCATAGCAAGAAAAAATAAGCTATAACCGACTGGAAGTAACCATAGCATGAATAAACAAAATTATGACGTTATTTTTGCGAAAGGTGAGGTCCTGTACTCCTTTCCCTCAAACTTGGCCCTGAGTTTCGTCCTTTTGTAGCTTATGACACGTAGTTTAGTGGCAGCAAAAGACAATACCACGGCTGTACATCCTTTCCGCAGCACTTCTTCGTGACTAGCATCATCTGGCGGTAGTCTGTTGTTACGGCGTGGCATTCAAGGTGGAGACTGGTAATTTTTGGCCAAGTTAGAGTAAAAGGAGTATAGTTACTTTACTGTTTACACACACACACACACACACACACACACACACACACACACACACACACACACACACACACACACACACACACAATGCTGCTACTGTACCCCTTTCACTCCAACTTGGCCTAAAATTGCCATCTCTCCATCTTGAATCCCGACTTGTGACAATAGATTAACGCTCGAATATGGTGCTAGTCACGAAGAAGTGCTCCTGGAAGGATGTAGTGACAGTGAAATAAGTTGAAAAACGCGAAAAAATGAGCCAGTTTAAAGTGAAAAAGGTATAGTTTAGAGAGAATAGTCTTTCATGTATGCTACTGGTCAACTCTGGAACTGTCATCCTTCTCTCTCTCTCTCTCTCTCTCTCTCTCTCTCTCTCTCTCTCTCTCTCTCTCTCTCTCTCCCTCCCTCCCTCTCTCTCTCTTTCTCTCATCTGATATCACCACCCACCTGTCTTATCAGCCTATCTTTAAAAGCACATGTAATATTAGAGATAAAGGGATAAGAATTACGGGTTAACTTTATTCTAAATTTTATTAAGAGAGAGAGAGAGAGAGAAATATTAAAGTTGAACTATATAGTGGGAAGAAACAGTGAGAGAGAGAGAGAGAGAGAGAGAGAGAAATATTAAAGTTGAACTATATAGTGGGAAGAAACAGTGAGAGAGAGAGAGAGAGAGAGAAATATTAAAGTTGAACTATATAGTGGGAAGAAACAGAGAGAGAGAGAGAGAGAAATATTAAAGTTGAACTATATAGTGGGAAGAAACAGAGAGAGAGAGAGAGAGAGAGAAATATTAAAGTTGAACTATATAGTGGGAAGAAACAGAGAGAGAGAGAGAGATTAAAGTTGAACTATATAGTGGGAAGAAACAGTGAGAGAGAGAGAGAGAGAGAGAGAGAGAGAGAGAGAGAGAGATATTAAAGTTGAACTATATAGTGGGAAGAAACAGTGAGAGAGAGAGAGAGAGAGAGAGAGAGAGAGAGAAATATTAAAGTTGAACTATATAGTGGGAAGAAACAGTGAGAGAGAGAGAGAGAGAGAGAGAGAGAGAAATATTAAAGTTGAACTATATAGTGGGAAGAAACAGTGAGAGAGAGAGAGAGAGAGAAATATTAAAGTTGAACTATATAGTGGGAAGAAACAGAGAGAGAGAGAGAGAGAGAAATATTAAAGTTGAACTATATAGTGGGAAGAAACAGAGAGAGAGAGAGAGAGAGAGAGAAATATTAAAGTTGAACTATACAGTGAGAAGAAACAGTGAGAGGGAGATTAAAGTTGAAGTATAATGAGAAGAGTGATGAGTAAATAGGAGAGAGAGAAAAGAGGGAGAGAGAGAGAGAGAGAGAGAGTTGTCACGAGTCTCAATCTGCTTCCTTGCTCATTATCTAAATGTGTAGCGGAGAAAAACACAAATATTTGCCATTGTTAAAAGACGACCTACTTCCTCTGTCTTCATCATCATCATCATCATCATCACAATCGTCATCATAATCCTCCTCCTGTTCCTCCTCCTCCTCCTGCTCATCATCATCACCATTGTCATCGTCATCGTCGTCGTCATCGTCATCATCACCATCGTCATCATATCATCATCATCATTATTATCATCGTAATAGTAATAATGATGATAATAATAATAATAATAATAATAATAACTAATTGTGATTGATTATCGTACATATTCTCTCTCTCTCTCTCACACACACACACACACACACACACACACACACACACACACACACACACACACACACACACACAATTACCCTCACCTTTTCAAAGAGAATAATTTACCAGCTAATTATAAGGCCCCAGACAATTGACCTCTTACGCAATGGAAATAATTACTAGTAGCTTAATGACCTCTACTTATCTGGTAATGGGCCTTAATGAGGTGTTGAAGGGATTGACTGGTATGTTAGTGCTGTGTGATTTGAGAGAGAGAGAGAGAGAGAGAGAGAGAGAGAGAGAGAGAGAATAATGATTGACACGTATTTTTTTTTTTTTTTTTGATTGACAATGTTGGCTTTTCTTTATACCATATATATTTTTTTTTTTGGAGAGAGAGAGAGAGAATAATTGACACATAATGTTGGCTTTTCTTTATAGTTTTTTTTTTTTTTTTTTTTGAGAGACAGACAGAGGTTCGCTATAGCCGAAATCTGGACTAACACGGTTCGATATAGCCTGAGTTTACGGCACCGCATCTGCTGTTCGGCCATCCGCGCTTGGCTTGATATTTGCTTTCTCCTGTAGTGTGGTCTTTCCTTCCTCCTCGTGGGTGATTTATTCGAGTTGTTCCTTGAGTGGCTGGCCTCGAGGGTGGAGTATTAGCTGACTTTCTTTTGTGGCACTTCTTGAGGTTGTGTGTGTGTTTGGTGTTGGTTTTATATACAGTTGCTCCAGGGCCGGATTAACCGTGAGGCACTGGCCCCAGGCCCCCAGACTCTAAGAGGCCCCCAGATTCTAGGGATAAAAATAGTTATCTATATATGCCATCAAATTTTGATATCATTGAAGAATTTTCTAGAGAGAAAGCTAGAAAACTGTTTAAGTTACTAATAGTGGACTTTGATTTTTGAATAATAAGTAGTAACAAGCAATTTGTTTTTCGTTTTTGTTATTTACATATACATTTAGGGTTGGTTGAATTTTGATGATATTGAAGAATTTTCTAGAAAGAAAAGTGTAAGTTACCAAAAGCTGTGGACTTTGATTTTTTAATAGACAATAGTAACAAGCAATTTATTTATTTTTTGTTCTTGTTACTTACTGTACAATTAGGGGTGGGGGCCCCCAAGCTGATCCGTGCCTCAGGACCCTATAAAGCTTAATCCGGCTCTGAGTTGCTCTCTCTCTCTCTCTCTCTCTCTCTCTCTCTCTCTCTCTCTCTCAAGCAATCATAAATACAGCAACAACGTCTCATAAGCTGAATAAAATAATTGATACGATTAAAGAAATCATCGTAGTGAAAGGGTCCATATAGTGATAAAATGAGGCGGTTTCATATCTTTTCGTTCAGATTATCATGTTTCATATCTTTTCGTTCAGATTTTCATATTTTTCCCACTTTTCATACGTCCCCGTCATTCGTGTTTCATATTCTTTCGCTCGTGTTTAAAATTTTTCGCTAGATTTGCTTAGATTTCGTTTTATATTCTTTTGTTCAGATTTGTTTCATATTCCTTCGTTTATTTCTGTTTCCCATTCTTTTGCTCGGAGTGCCAGTTCATATTTTTTCGTCCAGATTTGCGTTCCATATTTTTTCGTCCAGATTTGGCCGGTTCTCGTATTTTTTCGTATTCCCAGTAGTTGTGTATTGACCTGGTGAGCTAATGATTAGGAAGAGAGTTTTAACCTTCTCGCTATTGTTATTATTATTATTATTATTATTACCGTTATTATTATTATTATTATTATTATTATTACCCGTATTATTAGTATTAGTATTTTTTTATTATTATTATTATTACCCGTATTATTATTATTATTATTATTATTATTACCCGTATTATTAGTATTAGTATTATTTTTGTTATTATTATTATGGTTATTATTAAATTATTATTATTATGGTTATTATTATTATTAAATTATTATTATTATTATTATTATTATGCCTTCGCCCACGTATGGTAGAGGAGGCATTGGTTGTTCTGTCTGTCCGTGCGTGCGTGGGTCCGTGCGTTCGTAACTTTTGTCAGTGATACAGGATGAAGGGATGATGAACTGTTTAGGCCAGCAGGGTATTATTATTATTATTATTATTATTGAGGTTATGCCTGGTAAAAAGAAGCCGACTATCGCTGTTTATCATGATGATGGATGGATGGATGGATGATTTTATTATTATTATTATTATTGCGAGAAAGTACAAAAAAATAGATTGCTTGTCATATTTTTTCGCTCAACATTTTTCCCATAACTTACCGTGTTTTCCCACAATTTAACGGCGACCTGGTGACCGAAGCGAGAGAGAGTCACCAAGCAAACGAACGAAAGCGCGTGAAATTGACTCTCTCTCTCGCACGCACACACACACACACACACACGGTTCCCGCAAATTATCGTTCCCTTCCCTCCCCACTTTTCCGACCGAATTTTTGCGGAAATGCGAAGGGTAATGAACAGTGAAAGTGAGATGACGCTCGGGACGGTATTGTAAGGAGTTTTGGAGATTCTGCACGTAGCAAATTATCCTTAGATATTTATTTTGCACCTCAGTATGCTCGTATACCCATGCAAACTGTCATAAAAATGGTATACAGTACTTAACGGTATACAGAACATACATACATGCAGTAGAATGTTTAGATATACAATGCAGAGTGAATCGGTAAGGAAGAGGTGTTACGGAGAGAGAGGGAGAGGTTGCTATACCCGCTTCACTCAAACTTGGCCAAAAATTCCCATCTTTCCATAATACTGAGTTGTAGCAAGATATTAACCCTGGAACATGATGCTAGTCACGAAGAAGTGCTGTGTAGTAGAGCCATAGTATTGTCTTATTGCCACACCCACTTTAACACTTGCCACACCCACTTTATATGACTAGAATTGAAGTACAAATTGATACATACAGATTCATGTAATGCGTTTAGCACAAAGGAAATGTACTTATACGTGATTCCCAGCATCATGTGTGTACTGTACTCTTCCTACCAACTCTCCCTTCCTGCTTCTCATCATGTCACTTCTTTACATAAAAAATAAGAAAAGAGGATAACTGCAGTAGGCCAGTTAAACCAAGCTAGACCAAAGTGCTAGAATAAGACAAGGATAGCAGAGATGCAGGTTACATACACTGCAGAATTCACTCCACACGAAATCAGGACCGCCTTGTCTCCATGATCTGTGAATAATTGTTTACTAACCCGTATCTTCGTAAGGGTAGTAGGTAGTAGAATATGACAAGGATAGCAGAGGTGAAGGTTACATACTGACTACTGTGCGGAACTCAAACTCCACACGAAATCAGGACTCCATGATCTGTGAACTAACCCGTATCTTCCTAAGGGTAGTAGGTAGTACAATATGACAAGGATAGTAAAGATGAAGGCTGCATATTGACTACTTTGCGCAACTCACTTCACACGAAATCAGGACCGTCTGTCCTCCATGAACCGTGTATAATTGTGTCCTAATCCTTATCTTCATAATAAATGGTAGTAGGTAGTAGAATATGACAAGGATAGCAAAGATGAAGGTTGCATATTGACTGCGCAACTCACTTCACACGAAATCAGGACCGCCTTCTCTCCATGATATGTAAATAATTGTGTCCTAACCCGTATCTTCATAAGTTTAGTAGATAGTAGAATATGACAAGGATAGCAATGAGGAAGGTTACTTGTTGACTACGGTGCGCAGCTCCACGCATTAGTCAGGACCGTCTCACCTCCATGATTTGTGAATAATTGTGTCCTAATCCTTATCTTCGTAATAAATGGTAGTAGGAAATATATACATCACCTCTCCGTATACATGGAGAGGAAATATATACATCACCTCTCCGTATACATGGAGAGGAAATATACACATCACCTCCCCGTATACATGGAGAGGAAATATATACATCACCTCCCCATATACATGCAGAGGAAATATACACATCACCTCTCCGTATACATGGAGAGGTGACAGTTCGAGACCATAGCACTGCTTCGTGACTAGCAGCATATTCCAGTGTTAATCTGTTACAACTCATTATTCAGGATGAGAGATGACTGTTCTAGGCCATAGCACTTCTTCGTGACTAGCATCATATTCTAGTGTTAATCTGTTGTTACAATTCGGCATTCAAGATGGAGAGATGATAGTTCTAGGCCATAGCACTTCTTCGTGACTAGCATCATATTCTAGTGTTAATCTATGTTAAAAGTGGATGAAGAGAATTTTAGGCCACAGCACTTCTTCGTGACCAGCATTTCATTACACAAGATGGAGAGATAACAGTTCCAGACCATAGCACTTCTTCGTGACTAGCATTTCATTATTCAAGATTGAGATGACAGTTGTAGACTACAGCACTTCTTCGTGACTAGCATTTCATTACTCAGGGTGGAGAGATGACAGTTGTAGACCGTAGCACTTCTTCGTGACTAGCATTTCATTACTCAAGATGGAGAGATGACAATTGTAGACCATAGCACTTCTTCGTGACTAGCATTTCAATACTCAGGATGGAGAGATGACAATTGTAGACCGTAGCACATCTTCGTGACTAGCATTTCATTATTCAAGATGGAGATATGAAATTCTAGACCACATTAGAGTTAAAAAAAAAAAAAAGTATTAACAGAAAATATGATGAAAAAAAAAATTGTGCTGTGTAAGAGAGAAGTTGGGTTGAATTGGTGTGAAGGTGGCAGATATATACGGTATGTTAGTAGGTTATGGAATTTTGATGGCTGTATCCTACCCTATGAGTGGTTTGTTTGTAATCTGTCAAGGTGGTGTGGATGTTGGTGGTGGTAAGGAGGAGGAGGGTAGTGGTGATGATGATGAGGAGGAGGAGGAGGAAGAGGGTGGTGGTGGTGGTGGTGGTGATGGTAAGGTGGTGATGATGAGGAGGAGGAGGATGGTGGTGGTGGTGGTGGTGGTGATGATGATGATGATGATGATGATGATGATGATGATGGTGGTGGTGGTAGTGGTGATGATGATACTGACTTCCTTCTTTTTCTTTACAGGTGAGTGATTTGAAGGATGGATGGAGGAGGAGGACAGGTAGGTGTGAGAAAGGAAGGGAAGGGAAGGGGAGGAGAGGGGAGGGGAGGGAAGGGAGGGGAGAGGAGGGGAGGGGGGAGAGGAAAAGAGAAGAGTGAAGGGAAGGGAGGGGAGAGGAAAGGAGAGGAGAGAACTGAAGTGAGAGGGAAAAAAAGAGGAGAGGAGTGAAATTAAAGGTAAAGGAGGAAAGGAAGATGACAAGGGAGGAGAGGAGTGAGATGAAGGATACAGGAGGAAAAGAATAGGAGAGGAGTGCAATGAAGGGTAGAGGAGGAAAGGAAATGACAAGAGAGGAGAGGAGTGAAATGAAGGGTAGGGATTGAAAGGACGTGGAGGAAAGACAAGAGAGGAGTGAAATGAAGGGTAGAGAAGGAAGGGCGTGGAGGAAAGACAGGAGTGAAATGAAGGGTAGGAAAGGAAAGAACGTGGAGGAAAGAGAGGAGAGGAGTGAAATGAAGGGTAGAGAAGGAAGGGCGTGGAGGAAAGACAGGAGTGAAATGAAGGGTAGGAAAGGAAAGAACGTGGAGGAAAGAGAGGAGAGGAGTGAAATGAAGGGTAGAGAAGGAAGGGCGTGGAGGAAAAAGAGAGGAGAGGAGTGAAATGAAGGGTAGGGAAAGAACGGAAGGGGAGGAAAGAGAGGGATGAAATGAAGGGTAGGGAAGGAAAAGAAGGAGAGGAAAGAAAGGGTAGAAGAGGAAAGGAAGGTGAGAGGGGAGGAGAGGAGAGGAAGAAAGAGAAGAGAGGAGAGGAGCAAAGATGATGTAAGATAAAGAAGCAATATGTTGAAAGGTAGGCTAATGATACGAACCTTGAGTTGGATGTGATAAGTGTAATAACGCCAGCATGACACAATAATTCCCAGTTGTTTGAGTGGTGAAAGTGTGGATGATGGTGGTGGTGGTGATGGTGGTGGTGGTGATGATGGTGATGGTGGTGATGATGGTGGTGGTGGTGGTGGTGGTGATGATGATGATGGTGGTGGTGGTGGTGGTGGTGATGATGATGGTGGTGGTGGTGGTGATGGTGGTGGTGGTTGTGGTGATGATGGTGATGGTGGTGATGGTTATGATGATGATTATTATTGTTATTGTTATTACTACTACTACTACTACCACCACCACCACCGCTGTGTTGTGGTGGTGGTGGTGGTAATAAATGTGGACGCGCACCATCCTCTCACTTGATGTAGTACTACCTTAGGGGATTATATTGAGTAATTCGGCAAGTATTTTCATGTAGCCCAGAAGACAATGAGCTGCACTGAGAGAGAGAGAGAGAGAGAGAGAGAGAGAGAGAGAGGGATTTAGTGAACTGAAGGGGTAAAAAAAAATAATCCTAAATCCCTTCAAACCGATTACGTAGTTTTTATTATTATTATTATTATTATTATTAATTTACTCCTGTTACACCAGATATTATTATTATTACTATTATTATTATTATTACTAATTATTATTATTATTATTATTATTATTTACTCTTGTTACACCAGATTTTATTATTACTATTATTATTATTATTATTATTATTTATTATTATTATTATTTACTCTTGTTACACCAGATTTTATTATTATTATTATTATTATTATTATTATTATTTACTCGTTACTCCCAATTTTACTCAGCATAGAAGAGAGAGTTTTAGAAGCAGAGGGGTTAGGTACAGCCAGTTAATTAATCTTGTTTGTTAGGCCTCTCGTTAGATGGGTAATTGAGGTGAGAAGTAGGTCATTAGGGGGAAGAAGGTATTTATTTTACTCTTTATGATGCTGCGTGAGTGATGGTGTGGTGGTGGTGGTGGTGGTAGAGTGGTGTGGTGTGTGATTGTAGTGGAGGTGGCGTGAAGGTAGTGCGGTGATGGTGTGATGGGTGATTGTGGTGTATGTTTTGGTTGTGGTGTGGGATGGTGATAGTGGTGTGGTGTGGTGGAGAGGTGTTGCGTGAAGGTAGTGTGGCGATGATGTGATGGGTGGTAGTGGTGGTGTATGTTGTGGTTGTGGTGTGGCGTGATGTGGGATGGTGATGGTGTGGTGGAGAGATGTTGCGTGAAGGTGGTTTGGTGATGGGTGGTAGTGGTGGTGGTGTGGGATGGTGATGGTGTGGTGGAGAGATGTTGCGTGAAGGTGGTTTGGTGATGGGTGGTAGTGGTGGTGGTGTGGCATGGTGATGGTGTGGTGGAGAGATGTTGCGTGAAGGTGGTTTGGTGATGGGTGGTAGTGATGGTGGTGTGGCATGGTGATGGTGTGGTGGAGAGATGTTGCGTGAAGGTGGTTTGGTGATGGGTGGTAGTGGTGGTGGTGTGGGATGGTGATGGTGTGGTGGAGAGATGTTGCGTGAAGGTGGTTTGGTGATGGGTGGTAGTGATGGTGGTGTGGGAGGGTGATGGTGTGGTGGAGAGATGTTGCGTGAAGGTGGTTTGGTGATGGGTGGTAGTGGTGGTGGTGTGGCATGGTGATGGTGTGGTGGAGAGATGTTGCGTGAAGGTGGTTTGGTGATGGGTGGTAGTGGTGGTGGTGTGGGATGGTGATGGTGTGGTGGAGAGATGTTGCGTGAAGGTGGTTTGGTGATGGGTGGTAGTGATGGTGGTGTGGGATGGTGATGGTGTGGTGGAGAGATGTTGCGTGAAGGTGGTTTGGTGATGGGTGGTAGTGGTGGTGGTGTGGTGGAGAGATGTTGCGTGAAGGTGGTTTGGTGATGGTGTGATGGGTGGTGATGGTGGTGTGGTGTAGGATGGTGATGGTGTGGGGTGTGGTGGTGGTACAGTGGTGTGGTGTGTGGTGTAGGATGGTGATGGTGTGGGATGTGGTGGTGGTACAGTGGTGTGGTGTGTGGTGTGATGGTGGTGTAGGATGGTGATGGTGTGGAGTGTGGTGGTGGTGTGGGGTGTGGTGTGGTGGAGAGGTGTTGTGTGAAGGTATTGTGGTGATGATGTGATGGGTGGTAGTGGTCGTGTATGTTGTAGTGGTGGTGGTGTGATATGGGATGGTGATAGTGGTGTGGTGTGTTTATGTTGTGGTGTGGTGTGGTATGGTGGTGTGAATTTGGGTGGTGTAGTTCTCTTTGGTAGGGTATGAGTGTGGTGTGGTGCTGGTGTGGTGTAGCTGCTATGAATGGGGATAGTGGTAGTGGTGGTGGCTGTGGCTGTGGTGATGATGGTAGTGGTGGTTTTTGTGGTAGTAGTGATGGTAGTTGTTGTGGTAGTGATGGTGATGGTAGTTGGTGTTGGTGGTTATTGATGTGATTTTGGTGATAGTAGTAGTGGTGGTGGTGGTTGTGGTGGTAGTGATAGTGATAATTGTGGAGGTAGCGATGGTGGTAGTTGTGGAGGTATACAATATAGTGATGGTGGTGGTGGTAGTTGTTGTCGTGGTAGTGATGGTAGTAGTGGTGATGGTTGAGATGATGCTGGTAGTGATGGTGGTAGTGGTATGGCTGTGGTGGTGATAGTGGTGGTGGTTGAGATGATGGTGGTAGTGAAGATGGTGATGGTTGTAGCTAAGGTGATACTGTAAAAAAAAAAAAAAAGCAGAGTTAGCCTAAAGATGATATATAACACTGACAGAAGTGATGGTGATCGAGGCAGCGTTTGAATATGAAGGTTAATGGTGTGATGAGCGAGTGAGTGAGTGAGAGAGAGTGGAAGGGTGTGTGAGTGAGTAAGAAATAGGGAGTGTGAGTGAGATTTGTGTGTGTGTGTGTGTGAGAGAGAGAGAGAGAGGTGGAGTGTGAGTATGCGCTGTATGTGTGGGTGAGTGAGTGTGGGAGGATGTGTGAGTGAGTAAGAAATAGGGAGTGAGAGTTGTGTGTGTGAGTGAGAGAGAGATGGAGTGTGAGTATGCGCTATATGTGTGGGTGAGTGAGTGAGGTAGAGTGTGAGGATGATGTGTGTGAGTCAGGGTGGTGGTGGGTGGGTGAGGTCATTGAAAGTGCTTGTGCGTCTCTCTCTCTCTCTCTCTCTCTCTCTCTCTCTCTCTCTCTCTCTCTCTCTCTCTTTTAGTCCATGTGAGTCAGTAGTTTTCCCTCCAACTTCAGTCTTTTCCCCTCCTCTCTCCATTTTTCTCTCTCTTCTCTCTTTCCGTTTATTTCTCGCCTTTCCTCTCAGTCCCCTATATTTCTCTCTCTCTCTCTCTCTCTCTCTCTCTCTCTCTCTCTCTCTCCGTCGTCATTTTGCAGCTTATTTCACGTAGCTCAGTGCCAGAAAAAGACAATACTATCGCTCTACATCCTTCTTCCAGCACTTCTTCGTGACTAGCCTCATATTTTTGTGTTAATCTGTTACAACTCAGTATTCAAGAAGACCCCTAACGCCCGTTCCTAAGCGATTTATATTGTTTATTAAGCCTTACTGTCCTCTTCAGTGTTATGTAAATCCAGTATCGCCTCACTTCCCTAACGCTTTTTCCTGAGCGATTTATTTTGCATACTGCACCTTAACTGTCCTCCTCTGTTATATAAATCCTTCCAATATCGCCATACTCTGCATAAATAACATGCGAAGGAATGTTAGCCAGCCATATCCAAAAATAAATCGCTAAGGAAGAGGTGTTATGGAGCTTCCTTACCCAGTCCTGTATTCTCGTAGGTCAAGGAAGCTCCCTGGCACCTTTTCCTAAGCGATTTATTTTGTTTATTACACCTTACTGTCCTTTTCCCTGTTACATAAATCCTTCGAATGTCATCATACTCTGCCTAATTAACGTACAAATATAATTATTATCCTCTCATCCAAAAAATAAATCGCAAAGGAAGAGGTGTTAGGGAGCGCCCGTGATCGCAGGTAAAACAAATAGCGTAAAAATAGAATGTGTGTGAGAGTTGACGTCGTGAGGATTACCTAACACCTCTTCCTTAGCGATTTATTTAGGAGATTAAAAATAGAATATGTGGGACTTGAAGTCTTGGAGATTACCTAACACCACTTCCATAGCGATTTATGTTATTGATGCAGGTGTATCTGCCTGTCTATCTATAGCCCGACGCCCTAATCCCGCAAAGGGTGGCCGCAGACAAAACGCCTCCAAGTCGCTCTGTCACCCACCATTTGACTGCCCTCCCCCCAGCTCCCTCATATACCTCTCAACTCCATCCCTCCACCTCATCCTCGGTCTACCCCTCACTCTCCCTCCGTCCACTTCACCTGCATACACCCTCTTAGTCAGTCGTTCATTCTCCAGTCTTTCCATTGATGCAAGAGAGAGAGAGAGAGAGACAAAAAGACAGACAGACAGACAGAGATTGAACGAGTTATTGCGTGTAAAGGTATGTGAGTGAATGCATGAGAGAGAGAGAGAGAGAGAGAGAGAGAGAGAGAGAGAGAGAGAGAGAGAGAGAGTTATTGCGTGTACAGGTGTGAATGAATACATGAGATTTCACGTGGTACAGTAGCGGAGTAGACAGTGTTACGGCTCTACATCCTTCCCGTAGCACTTCTTCGTGACTAGCATCGTAAGTGTTAATCTCATGTCACAACTCAGTATTCAAGATGGAGAGGACAATTTTAGGCAAAGTGAGACAGACAGACGGACAGACAAGCAGAGAGAGAGAGAGAGAGAGAGAGAGAGAGAGAGCGTCAATCACTTGTTCACTCGCCAAGGGATTTCCTCGTAGGTGTAGGTAGGTTTAGGTTGGTAGCACTTCTTCGTGACTAGTATCATGTTCCACTGTTAATCTCCTGTCACAACTCAGCATTCAAGATGGAAAGGTGGCAATTTTAGGACAAGTGAGAGAGAGAGAGAGAGAGTGAGTGAGTGAGTGAGAGATAATGGAGTGAAATGGTATAGAGAGAGAGAGAGTGAGTGAGTGAGAGAGATAATGGAGTGAAATGGTATAGAGAGAGAGAGAGAGTGAGTGAGTGAGAGAGATAATGGAGTGAAATGGTATAGAGAGAGAGTGAGTGAGTGAGAGATAATGGAGTGAAATGGTATAGAGAGAGAGAGAGTGAGTGAGAGATAATGGAGTGAAATGGTATAGAGAGAGAGTGAGTGAGTGAGAGATAATGGAGTGAAATGGTATAGAGAGAGAGTGAGTGAGTGAGAGAGATAATGGAGTGAAATGGTATAGAGAGAGAGTGAGTGAGTGAGAGATAATGGAGTGAAATGGTATAGAGAGAGAGAGAGTGAGTGAGAGATAATGGAGTGAAATGGTATAGAGAGAGAGTGAGTGAGTGAGAGATAATGGAGTGAAATGGTATAGAGAGAGAGAGTGAGTGAGAGAGATAATGGAGTGAAATGGTATAGAGAGAGAGTGAGTGAGTGAGAGATAATGGAGTGAAATGGTATAGAGAGAGTGAGTGAGAGATAATGGAGTGAAATGGTATAGAGAGAGAGTGAGTGAGTGAGAGATAATGGAGTGAAATGGTATAGAGAGAGAGACAGTGAGTGAGTGAGAGAGATAATGGAGTGAAATGGTATAGAGAGAGAGAGAGTGAGTGAGAGAGAGAGAGAGAGAGTGAATGAGTGAGAGATAATGGAGTGAAATGGTATAGAGAGAGAGAGAGTGAGTGAGTGAGTGAGTGAGTGAGAGAGATAATGGAGTGAAATGGAATAGAGAGAGAGTGAGAGATAATGGAGTGAAATGGTATAGAGAGAGAGAGAGTGAGTGAGTGAGTGAGTGAGAGAGAGATAATGGAGTGAAATGGTATAGAGAGAGAAAGAGAGAGTGAGAGAGAGATAATGGAGTGAAATGGTATAGAGAGAGAGAGAGTGAGTGAGTGAGAGATAATGGAGTGAAATGGTATAGAGGGAGAGAGAGTGAGTGAGTGAGAGATAATGGAGTGAAATGGTATAGAGAGAGAGTGAGTGAGTGAGTGAGAGATAATGGAGTGAAATGGTATAGAGAGAGAGTGAGTGAGTGAGTGAGAGATAATGGAGTGAAATGGTATAGAGAGAGAGTGAGAGATAATGGAGTGAAATGGTATAGAGAGAGAGTGAGAGATAATGGAGTGAAATGGTATAGAGAGAGAGAGTGAGTGAGAAAGTGTGAGTGAGTGAGAGATAATGGAGTGAAATGGTATAGAGAGAGAGAGTGAGTGAGTGAGAAAGTGTGAGTGAGTGAGAGATAATGGAGTGAAATGGTATTGAGAGTGTGAGTGAGTGAGTGAGTGAGAGATAATGGAGTTAAATGGTATAGAGAGTGAGTGAGAGTGTGAGTGAGTGAGAGATAATGGAGTGAAATGGTATAGAGAGTGAGTGAGTGAGTGAGAGAGATAATGGAGTGAAATGGTATAGAGAGTGAGTGAGAGTGTGAGTGAGTGAGAGAGATAATGGAGTGAAATGGTATAGAGAGTGAGTGAGAGTGTGAGTGAGTGAGTGAGAGAGATAATGGAGTGAAATGGTATAGAGAGAGAGAGTGAGTGTATGTGACATTGTGGATTCTTTATTTTTATTTTTTTTATCCTGTTCTCGTATTTTTATTATTCGAAAAAAAAAATGGTTATTGATTTTACTGTGAACGTCGAATTAGTGCCTTTGTAGATCTCCTAACACCTGTTCCTTAGCGATTTATTTTGCTCATTACCCCTCACTACGAATGAAGAAGTGAAGGAACGTTGTGGGGTGGATGTGGATGTGGTTGAAAAGATTAGGAGAAATACACTGAGGTGGTTTGGACATGTGGAGAGAATGGAGAATGAAAGACTGACTAAGAGGGTGTATGTAGGTGGAGGGAGGGAGAGGGAGGGGTAGACCGAGGATGAGGTGGAGGGATGGAGTTGAGAGGTATATGAGCGAGGAGGGAGTGACTTGGGGGGGAGGGCAGTCAAATGGTGGGTGACAAAGCGACTTGGAGGCGTTTTGTCTGCGGTCACCCTTTGCGGGATTAGGACGTCGGACTGTAAATAGATAGATAGACTCCTCACTATCCACCTGTGTGTTAATGCAAACCATATTGATATTAAAGCTAGATTAATTAGGACACAAGAATATGCTGAGAGTCATATATTTTTTGACATTTCGAAAAAGATACAAAAAAAAAAATCTTCCAGGCTGAGTAAAATTGTGTGGAGAAAAAAGGAAGAAAATAATAATAATAATAATAATAATAATAAGGTAATCGGGCTGAAGGGGTGAAAGAAGACTGTATGTAACTCCTTGAAGGTTAAAAATTCTCTCCATCCTTTCTCTCTCCCCTCCTCCTCCTCCTCCTCCATTCCTTCTCTCCCCTCCATCCCTCTTCTTCCCCCCTCTTTCCTCCATCCCCTTCATTCTTTCCCTCCTGTGTCTCCTCCATCCTTCGTCTTCCTTCTTCCTTTCCTCCATCTCTTCTCTCCCCTCCTCTTTCCTCCTTCCCTTCTTTTCCTCCACTTTCCTCCATTACTTCTCTCCATCCTCTCTCTTCCATTCCTTCTGTTTCCTCCATTCCTCTTCTTTCTTTCTTCCGTCCTTTTATCTCTCCTCTTCCTTCCCCCTTTCCTCCATCTCTTCCTTCATCCTTTCTCTCTCTCTCTCTCTCCCTCCCTCCCTCCCTCCCTCCCTCCCTCCCTCCCTCCTCCTTCCTCCTCTCCCTCTCCTTCCTTCCAATCCTCATCCCTCTTCTCCCTCACTCTTCATTTATTGTAATTCTCTCTTCTCCCCTCTCCCCTCCCCAACCCTCTCTTCTCCCCTCTCCCCTCCCCTACCCTCTCTTCTCCCCTCTCCCCTCCCCTACCCTCTCCCCTCCCCTACCCTCTCTTCTCCCCTCTCCCCTCCCCTACCCTCTCTTCTCCCCTCTCCCCTCCCCAACCCTCTCTTCTCCCCTCTCTTCTCCCCTCGCCTCCCCTCTCTCTCTTTCATTATCCTCCCCTCCCCATCCCTTTTTGCTCATCTCCCCTCTGCACCTTCCCGCCTTCTCCCCTGTCCTATTTCCTCCCCCCCTGTCTCCCCTTTCCCCCTCCCCTCCCCTCCCCTCTCCCATCCTCTCTGTCACTGCCCCTTTCAGCCCTCGCCCACATTTCTCTCTCTCTCTCTCTCTCTCTCTCTCTCTCTCTCTCTCTCTCAGTTAAAAGAAAGAGAAGGGTGAAATTAGGTAAATCTCTCTCTCTCTCTCTCTCTCTCTCTCTCTCTCTCAGTTAAAGGAAGGAGGAGGGTGAAATTAGGTAAATGGACTGAGTGGAGGGAGGTAATTGGCTGGAGAGAGAGAGAGGGAGAGAGACGGGAAAGTAGTGTTTGTGTAAATTTGTTGTAGTGAGAAGGAGAGGGGAAGTAGTAGTAGTAGTAGTAGGAAGAGTTGTATTGGTAGTAGTAGTAATAGTGGTGGTGGTGGTAATAGTAGCAGTAGTAGTAATAGTGGTGGTGGTAGTAGTTGTAGTAATGGTGGTAGTAGTAGTTGTAGTAATAGTGGTAGTAGTTGTAGTAGTGGTGGTGTTGGTTGCTGTGGTAGTGATAGTAGTAGTTGTAGCTGCTGTAGTTGTGGTAGTAGTAGTTGTAGTAGTGGTTGTAGTAGTTGTAGTTGCTGTAGTAGTGGTGGTTTTGGTTGCTGTAGTAGTAGTGGTGGTTTTGGTTGCCGTAGTAGTAGCAGTAGATGTTGTAGTTGTTGTTATTGTTGTAGTCCTAGGTCCATGTAAACGTGAACCCAGTGGACTGCAGGCTGAAGTTGCCCTCCTCCTGCAGTCCACCATCGTCCTGTCGGGGGATAGGGAGGGAGTTGAGGGACGTGTGTATAACCAGGCAGTGGAGCCACCCAGTTATATCAGTGCCACCACGTGAAGGCCTCCCTCTCCCCACCAATTAGCCGGATACAATAGGTTATGGTGTAATGGGGAGGGGGTGAAAGTGAATGGGGCGGAAACTGGGGGGAGGGGAGGTATTTGGCGAGGAAGGAAGGGACGGGGGAGGGGAGGAAAGATGATGGAGGGGAGGGGAGAGGAAGATGGGAGGGAGGGGGGAGAGGAGGATGGAGGGAAGTTGAAAGGGAGATGGGAGGGGAGGAAGATTGGAGGGTGGGGGAGGAGAAGAGAGGAAGGTGGGAGGGAAGGGGGAAGAGGAAAATGGGAGGGAGGGGAGGAAGAGAAGATGAGAGGGAGGGGAGGAAGAGAAGATGAGAGGGAGGGGAGGAAGAGAAGATGGGAGGGAGGGGAGGAAGAGAAGATGAGAGGGAGGGGAGGAAGAGAAGATGGGAGGGAGGGGAGGAAGAGAAGATGGGAGGGATTGGGGAGAGGAAGACGGGAGGGAGGGGGAGGGGAGGAAGAGGAGATGGAAGGGAGGGGAGGAGAGGAAGATGGGAGGGAGGGGAGGAGAGGAAGACGGGAGGGAGGGGGGAGAGGAAGACGGGAGGGAGGGGGGTGATTGGGAGTAGAGGCGGTGGAGGGAAGGTCAGAGGAAGGTGGGAGGAATGGGAGGGAGGGAGAGAGGTGGGGAGAAGAGAAGGTGGAAGGGGAGAATAAACGATGGAGGGAAGATGAGAGGTGGAAAGAATAGGGGGGAGGGAGGAATTGAGAAAAGATGATGAGGGAAAAGGGAGAGTAAGGTGGAAGGGAGATTAGGAAGGGTGGAACAGAGGGGAGGAAAAAGGGAGGGTGAGGAAGGAAAGGGAGAAAAATAAGGAAAGATAAAAGCGTAGAATATGGTAGGTAGGGAAGGGAGGAAGAGAGAAATTAAGGATGTGGGAGGAAGATTAGAGAGAGGAAAAAGATAGAGGAAGAAAGAGAGGAGAGAAAGGAAGGAAGGAGTGGAGGAAGAGGTGAAGGAAGGAGTGGAGGAAGAGGTGAAGGAAGGAGTGGAGGAAGAGAGAAAGGAAGAGGTGAAGGAAGAGAGAAAGGAAGAGGTGAAGGAAGGAGAGGAGGAAGAGAGAAAGGAAGGAGTGGAGGAAGAGAGAAAGGAAGAGGTGAAGGAAGGAGTGGAGGAAGAGAGAAAGGAAGAGGTGAAGGAAGGAGTGGAGGAAGAGAGAAAGGAAGAGGTGAAGGAAGGAGAGGAGGAAGAGGTGAAGGAAGGAGTGGAGGAAGAGAGAAAGGAAGTGGTGAAGGAAGGAGAGGAGAAAGTTAAGAGATGAAAGGCAACAGAGCTGGGGAGAGAGAGAGAGAGAGAGAGAGAGAGAAAGGAAGATGGAGGAAATGAGTGAGAGAGAGGAGGAAGAGAGGGAAGATGGAGGAAATGAGTGAGAGAGAGGAAGGAAATAGAGGAGGAAGAGAGGAGAGAGAGAATGTGTCAGTAGATTCGTATGTAAGTATGTATTATTGGTAGGTATGGAGGATTGTAAGTACGGTAGGTATAGACTTCATTTATAGGATATGTAAGTAGGTAGGTCAGTAGTATGATTGCATAGTTAACTACATGGGTAAGTACGTAGGGAAGTAGATGGAAGTAGGTAGAAGCAGCTGTGTAAGTAGGTAGGATAAGTAGGTAAGTAAATAGACGGATAAATAGGTAGGTAAGCAGATGGGTAAGTAGGTAGGTAATGAGGTGGGAAAGTAGGTCGTAAGAAGGTAGGTAAGCAGATGGGTAGTAGGTCGTAAGTAGGTACGTAAGCAGATGGGTAAGTAGGTCGTAAGTAGACGGGTAAGTAGGTCGTAAGTAGGTAATGAGGTGGGTAAGTAGGTCGTAAGTAGGTAGGTAATGAGGTGGGTAAGTAGGTCGTAAGTAGGTAGGTAATGAGGTGGGTAAGTAGGTCGTAAGTAGGTAATGAGGTGGGTAAGTAGGTCGTAAGTAGGTAGGTAATGAGGTGGGTAAGTAGATCGTAAGTAGGTAATGAGGTGGGTAAGTAGGTCGTAAGTAGGTAATGAGGTGGGTAAGTAGATCGTAAGTAGGGAGTTAATGAGGTGGGTAGTAGGTTGTAAGTAGGTAGGTAATGAGGTGGGTAAGTAGGTAGGTGAGATGGGTAAATAGGTCGTAAGTAGGTAATGAGGTGGGTAAGTAGATCGTAAGTAGGTAATGAGGTGGGTAAGTAGATCGTAAGTAGGTAATGAGGTGGGTAAGTAGGTCGTAAGTATTTAGGTAATGAGGTGGGTAAGTAGGTAGGTAATGAGGTGGGTAAGTAGGTAGGTAATGAGGTGGGTAAGTAGGTAGGTAATGAGGTGGGTAAGTAGGTAGGTAATGAGGTGGGTAAGTAGGTAGGTAATGAGGTGGGTAAGTAGGTCGTAAGTAGGTAGGTAATGAGGTGGGTAAGTAGGACACAAGTCGGTAGTGTCGAAGGGATCAGTGAGTGATTGATGAGAGAGAGAGAGAATCTAATATCAGGGTGGAACTCCTATCTATCACTATATCTACTCATATAAACCCTCCAAATCTCTCTCTCTCTCTCTCTCTCTCTCTCTCTCTCTCTCTCTCTCTCTCAGTGGTCGAGTTACATACGATTATTAAACCCCGCCAGCATGAGACTCCCCTAAACAATAAATAAATCAGTAAATAAACTAGAGTCCTCCCAAGGGGGTGGGGGGCATCACACCAGCCTGAAACCGATACATACCTAGCTCGGCCTGGAATATCATCTTGACCTTGACCTACTTTCACCAATTTCGAACCCGTAAGAGATTTTCATCCCTACTACACACGTGTAACATATTGTGATATCTTGAGCGGTTGCGAAGTTATCGTGGTAACACACACACACACACACACACACACACACACACACACACACACACACAAGCTCAATACAATACCAGCTTCTCTATCTGTCTATTGCCAGGCGCCTCAATCCCGTTCGGGGTGGCCAAAAGCAAATCGCCCCCACGTCGCCCTGTCCCTCGCCATTTCACTGCCCCGCTTCCAACTCGCACCCCCCTCTCTCATATACCTCTCCACCCCATCCCTCCATATCATCCTCGGCCTCCTCCTCCCTCTATCGCGGCTGGTAATAAATGAATAACTACCCGTATTGAGGAAGGTAAGGCATTGTCACTATGTATGTATGAATATATGTATGTATGTATGTATAGGCTATGTATGTATCAGGTACCGGTATGTGTGTATGTATGTATGTATCAGTTATATATTTATGTACGGTATGTGTCAAGGATGTATGTGTGTATTTATGTATATGTGCCATAGATGTGTAAATATCAACAGTTTTCTTGGTATGTATGTATGTATGTATGTCACTCCAGGCTCTTCATGTGTACCTCCATAGTTAACGGTTTCTCTCTCTCTCTCTCTCTCTCTCTCTCTCTCTCTCTCTCTCTCTCTCTCTTATAATTTTCCTTCTTTCGTCCTCCCTTCTCCCTCCTCCTCCTCCTCCTCATCATCATCATCATCATCACTATAAATATACCTTAGAGATACACCGAGAATAATGGTGGTAGTTGTGATAGGGGTGGTAGTTGTGGTAAGGGTGGTAGTTGTGGTAAGGGTGGTAGTTGTGGTAGTAGAGGTCGTTGTGGTAGGGGTGGTAGTTTTAGTAGTGGTGGTAGTATTGGTAGTGGTGGTAGCTATGATAGTGATGGTAGTTGTGGTCGGTGTGATTGTGGTACTTGTGGTAGAGGTGGTAGTTGTGGTAATGCTGGTTATTGTGGTAGTGGTGGCAGTTGTAGTTGTGATTGTGGTAGTGGTGGTAATTGTGGTGGTGGCGGTAACTGTGGTACCGTAACGGTAGTTGTCAGGGTGGTCTGTGGTAGTGGAAGTCGTTGTGGTAGTGGTGGTCGTTGTGGTAGTGGTGGCAGTTGTGGTAGTGATGGTAGTTGTGATAATGGTGGTAGCTGTGGTAGTGATGGTAGTTGTGATAATTGTGATTGTGGTAGTTGTGGTAGAGGAAAGTCTTAACAGTTCCGGAAGTGACGTGTGGGGTATTAACAAGATGGCGCCTTGGTGGCAACTTCCGCTCTCTCTCTCTCTCTCTCTCTCTCTCTTAATAAATCAAATAACACTCCTTGCCATTGGTCCCGAGAGAGAGAGAGATTGAACAGGTTGGTGCGTGTATAGGTATGTGAGTGAATGCATGAGAGAGAGAGAGAGAGATTGAACGAATCATAGCCTGTATAGGTATGTGAGTAAATGCATGAGAGAGAGAGAGAGAGAGAGAGATTGAACGAATCATAGCCTGTATAGGTATGTGAGTAAATGCATGAGAGAGAGAGAGAGAGAGAGAGAGAGAGAGAGATTGAGTTATTGTGTGTGGTGTGTGTGTGTGTGTGTGTGTGTGAGAGAGAGAGAGAGACTGCTATAACTGCGTGCTCTCTCTCACTCTGCTATAACACATTATTATATATAGAATTCCTAGAACCTTCTGATATAAATGAAAAATAATAATAAGTCTCTTCTATGAGGAAATTGTGGATATTTTTGTAGGCTTCATAGTGATGATGATGATGGTGTTGCCGTCATATTATTATTATTATTATTATTGTTGTTGTTGTTGTAGTAGAAGCAGTAGTAGTAGTAGTAGTATGGTAGTACTAATGATGATACCTGTAATAATAATAATAATAATAATAATAACAATAATAAAATAGTAATAATAATAATAATAACAATAATAAAATAGTAATAATAATAATAATAATTGTCAATAGCCAGACGCCATAATCCCTTAAGGGGTGGCCGTTTGTCTTTTAGTTGGTTTCTGGGGAGGGGCACTAACCCTCCGCCACCACCTACCACAAATAATAATAATAATACTTTTAATGCCATTATTATTATTATTATTATTATTATTATTATTATTATTATTATTACACTCGTTAATTAATGTTGTTAATGTTTTGGGTTGTGTTGCTTGTGTTGATGATGATGGTGATAATGATGATGATGATAATGATGATGATGATGATAATGATGATGATGACGACGACGGTGGTGTAGTTGGTTGTGACAAAGCCAAAAATAGCACACTTATCTATATTTAGCAGTTTTCTTTTGGGCTTGCTTAATTATATACACAGACGTTCATGTCCTGTGTGTGTGTGTGTGTACTTATGTGTATGCATGTTTGTATATGTGTGTGTCTGTGTGTGTGTGTGTGTTTTGCATGAGTACTATATGTGTGTATACGTATGTGTATGCATGTTTGTATCGGTATGTGTGTGTGTGTGTGTGTGTGTAACAAAGGCGTACAGTGACCTCCTGGGTGTGTGGGTGTGGGAGTTGGTGGCGAGACAAAACGGGATGGCTGCTCTCTCTCTCTTCCTTTACTTTACTTCTTGATTACCATTCTCTCTCTCTCTCTCTCTCCGTTTAATAATATCTTATTTCTTGTATTTCATTGTCATTATCTTGTTCCTATTGTTTTTTTCTTTATATATCCTATTGTTGTTTTTCTATTTTTTTCCTGTCGTGTCAGTTTTTCAATATATCTGTATATATATATATATATATTTTTTCAATTCTAATATTATTTCTTCTTATTAAACATTTTTTTGAATATAGTTAGTTATGTTTTTTGGATCTTTTGCTTCTGAATATTTTGTCTTCCCTCCTTCCTTCCTTCCTTTTCCTTTCTTCCTTTTACGTATTTTCCTTTCTTACTTTTCCTTCCTTCCTTCCTTCCTTTCTTCCTTTTACGTATTTTCCTTTCTTCCTTTTCCTTCCTTCTTCCTTCCTTCCTTCTTCCTTCCTTCCTTCCTTCCTTCTTCCTTCCTTCCTTCCTTCCTTCTTCCTTCCTTCCTTCTTCCTTCCTTCCTTCCTTCCTTCTTCCTTCCTTCCTTCTTCCTTCCTTCCTTCCTTCTTCCTTCCTTCCTTTTCTTTCCTTCTTACTTGTATTATTTTCCTTCCTTCCTCATTGGTTTTATTGTCCTTTCCTTCCGTCGTTTCGTCCTTCCTTCTTTCCTTCCTTCCTTCCTTCCCTCCCCCTTATTTGTTTTATTTTTCCTTCCTGATTTGTTTTAATTTCCTTCTTTTAATCTGTCCTCTTTTATTTTCCTTCCTCCATTGCTCCCTCCTTCCTTCCTTCCTTCTTTTTCCATTCCTTCCCCTTTATTATAATCGTCCTTCATCTTCCCTCCCTCCTTCCTTCCCTCCCTCCCTTCCTCCTTTTCCTCCCTCCTTCTTTCCCTCCCTCCTCCCTTCCTTCCTTTTTCTTTTCCCATTCCTTCCACTTTATGTATTATCCTCTTTCCTTCCTTCATTTTCCCTTCCTCTCTCTCTCTCTCTCTCACACACAGATAACGGAGTGTCGCATCCCGCCTCTTTCTTAGTCACTTCTGGTTTAACTTTATTCTCCTTTATTATGCTCCTTCATCCATGCTTCCTTCCTTTCCTTCATTCTGCCCCTCCTTCTTTCCTTTCCTTCATGCTACCCTTCCTTCTTTCCTTTCCTTCATTCTGCCCTTCCTTCCTTCCACTCCTTCATTCTGCCCCTTCTTTCCTTTCCTTCATTCTATCCCTCCTTCTTTCCATTCCTTCATTCTGCCCTTCCTTCCTTCCATTCCTTCATTCTGCCCCTCCTTCTTTCCTTTCCTTCATTCTATCCCTCCTTCTTTCCATTCCTTCATTCTGCCCCTCCTTCTTTCCTTTCCTTCATGCTACCCCTCCTTCCCTCCCTTCCTTCCTTCCTTCCTACTCATCCTTTCTTGTTGTGCCTCAGTCTTTCCTTCCTTTCTTTACTTTCTACATTTCTCCCTTATTTCATTCTCCTTCCTTCTTTCCTTTTTTTTGCACATGCTTTTTCCCCTCACCTTCCTCCCTTCCTCTTCATTTCCTTCGTTCCCCCTTCCTACGCCTCCCTTCTCACTCCTTCCTCCCTTTCTCCCCTCCCACTCTTCCCTCCTTCCCATCCTTTCTTCTCTATCTCTCCTTCCATTTCCCCTCGACTTCATCTCTTTATTCTCCCTTCCTCCTCCCCTTTTTCACCCCCCCCCTATCCCTTACCAACCGCCAGATTTCCCCTCCCTTCTTCTTCTCTCCTTAACTCCCCTCTCTTCCTGCCCAATTCTTCCCATCTTTTCCCCTTCTGCCCTCTCCAACCTTTCACCTCCCCCCCTCTTCGCAGTCTCTTCCTTCCCCTCCACACTAATTAACCCCTCCCCTCCCCTACCGTCCCTTCGCCATCCACTCTTTTTTCTCTCTCTCCAGCCCTTGTTCTCCCCTCGCCTTCCCACCCCCTTCCTTCTCCTACCGCATCTCCCCATCTTCTTCCCCTCTCTTCCCTCCCCTCTTCCCCCTCTTCCTTCTCCTCTCCTTCCCCCTCTCTTCCTTCCCCACCCCTCCCCTCCCTCTTCCTTCCCCTCTCCTATCTCCCCACCTTCTTCCCATCTCTCCCCTTCCCTCCCCTCCCCTCCCTCTTCCATCCCCTCGCCTCCTTGCTCCACACCATCCACTCATCTTACTAAAACAGGCTACCTCTTAGCTAATCTACCTACATACATTCTGCTCACGTATATTCTTTTGTTATTACTGTTTTTAGCTACATAAGGGTGTGACTTTGAGGCTGGTAGTTGAATATGGTTGGGTTGGGGTTAGTTGAGTGAGGTTGGGTTGGGTTTGGCTGGGTGGAGTTGGGTTGGGTTGGGTTAAGGTAATTTAGGTTTGGTTGATTTGGGATTGGTTGGGTTGGGTTAGGTAGGGTTGGGATGGGTTAGGTTAGGTTAGGGTAGATTGGGTTGGGTTGGGTTAGATTATGTTGGGTTGGGTTGGGAAGGATTGGTTGGGTTAGGGTAGATTGGGGTGGGTTGGGTTGGGTAGGGTAGGATTGGTTAGGCTAGGTTGGATTGGGTAGGGGTAAGGTAGGGTTCAGTCAGGCTAGGTTTGGTTAGGTAAGTTTGGGACAGGTTGGGTTGGGTTGAATTAGGTTGTAACATCTTGGTGAGGGACAGGTGTGCATAATTTGGGATAGGTTGAGTTAGATAGTTAGGAAGGTTGGCAAGGATTGGGTTGTTACGGTGAGTTAGGTTAGGAAAGTATTAAGTTAGGTTCGTATTGTTTTAGTTTTGTATTGTTTTGGTGTGTATTCTATTGTTTTGTATTTCTTTTGTAATGTTTTAGTTAGATTGGCTTTGGCTGGATTAGGTTTGGATGGGTTGGCATAAATTGAGGTAAATAAGCGAGTTGTTTTTCTTACCTCCTTTTTCCTGTTTATTTTCCTCCTTTATTCTCTCCTCTCATCCACTCTTCTCTCCTCTCCTCTCTCCTCTCATCCTCTCTTCTCTCCTCTCATCTTCCATTCCTCCTCTTCTTCAATTTCTGCTTTTTTCATCTTGCGTCTCCACTCCCCTGTCTATTTCATTTCATTCTCTCTCTCTCTCTCTCTCTCTCTCTCTCTCTCTCTCTCATTTTCTTTTCTTCATTTTTCCCTTTTCTTTGTTTCTCTTGTCTCATTCCTCTGTTGAGTTTCGTATCATTTTGTCATCTTTTCCTTTTGCCCTATTCTCGTTTCCTTTTCACACACACACACACACACACACACACACACACACACATTCTTTTATTGGTAAAGGAGGGATTGTATATGTGTGATAATTTATAAGTTCTTAAAAGGTG
>NC_137057.1:46217750-46235250 GCF_032717465.1 Coenobita brevimanus
AGGAGTGGTATGGGAGCATGGTAGGGAGTATGGGAGTGGTATAGGTGCATGGTAGGGAGTATGGGAGTGGTATAGGTGCATGGTAGGAGTGGTATGGGGTATGGTAGGAGTTTGGCAGTTTGGAGTATGGTAGGGAGAGGCAGTGTAATGGGAGTATGGTAGGAGTGGTATGGGAGTTTTATGGGAGTATGGTAGGAGCATGGGAGTGGTATGGGGGTTATGGTAGAGTATGGGAGTTCGGTAGGAGTGGGAGTGGTGTAGGGGTATGGTAGGAGTATGGTAGGGAGAGGCAGTGTAATGGTAGGAATGGTATGGTAGTATGGTAGGGAGAGGCAGGGTAATGGTAGGGGGCAGATAAAAGAGCCATTTATTGAGTATTCTGTATTGGTTAATATTTTTGAGAGAGAGAGAGAGAGAGAGAGGGAGGGAGGGTGCAACATAGGGGAGGGGAAGGTAAGTGAAGGAAGAGGAAGAAGGGAAATGATGAGAAGGAAAAGAGAGAGAGAGAGAGAAATGTGAATTGACGGGGAGGAGAGAAGAGAGATAGGAGTCAGAGGGAAAGGAGAAAGAGAGAGGGAAAAGGAGAGGAAGGAAAGCGGGAAGGAGACGAAAGTTAAAAGTGGGAATCATTGTCATCACCATCATTATCGTTATTGTCACCATCATCATCATCACCACCACCACCACCACCACCACCACCACCACCACCACCACCACCACCTGGTATTGAAGGCATTGCAACCATTAACAAGGGATTTGTTGATAAGAATAGATTTGCAACATGGGAGATGAATATTTGTTGCAGGGGCTTGTTGCAGACAGATTGGTATGTTACTATTGTTATTATTATTATTATTTTATTATTATTATTATGGTTGTTTAATTTTTCTGCTGTTGTGCCTTTTCTTAGTCATAGGTGGCAGTTATTATTATTATTATCATTATTATTATTATTATTATTGTTATCATCACCACCACCACCACCACCACCACAGTTTCTTAGCGATATACACTATTGTGGTGGAGTATGGTGGTATAGATATAGTGTTGCTGATGGTGGTGGTGTGGTGGTGGTGGTGGGGAATTAGTGGGTAGAATTGGGTTTACTGGTTTATATGTTAGAGAGAGAGAGAGAGAATTGTGTACATGTTAGATGAGAAAGAAATGTGTGTGTGTGTGTGTGTGTGTGTGAGAGAGAGAGAGAGAGAGAGAGAGAATTGTGTACATGTTAGATGAGAAAGAAATGTGTGTGTGTGTGTGTGTGTGTGTGTGAGAGAGAGAGAGAGAGAGAGAGAGAGAGAGAATTGTGTACATGTTAGATGAGAAAGAAATGTGTGTGTGTGTGTGTGTGTGTGTGTGTGTGTGTGAGAGAGAGAGAGAGAGTTTATGTGTGTTAGATGAGAAATTGTGTGTGTGTGTGTGTGTGTGTGTGTGAGAGAGAGAGAGAGAGAGAGAGAGAATTTAAATATTTATCTATATACTTTCCTGTCAATCTTTCTATTTGCCTCTTAATCTCTGTTTATCTATCCTTCTGTCAGTCTGTCTGTCTGCCCTTCTTTTCATCTTTCCTCTATGTGTTTATCTATCTATATTCATCTGTCTATCTATCTATCTATCCTGTTTTATTTATCAGTATGTATGAATGTATAGCTCATGCCTACCTGTGCTTTGGGTTACCTGATCAATGTGAGTAGCACCTGGGAAAAGTGGGGGGGGGGAGTGTGGAGTTGCGATTTGTTTGTTCATGAAGGAGCCTAATTCCCTCTGTCCTAGGAAGTTTTATTATTATTATTATTATCATCATCATTATTATTATTATTATTATTGTTATTATTATTAATTTTCTTGAGCTTGAGAGAGAAAGTTTATGAGTTGGAGGGGTTACATGCAGAGAGAGAGAGAGAGAGAATATTTTAGGTTATGTAGCCCGGGTGGAAGGATTGTGTGTGTGTGTGTGTGTGTGTGTGTGTAGCTTTACGTAACATACATGACTGGCATACATAGAAACAGACGGTCACCATTACATACATACATGCCGTTAGTAACATACCTCCTTCATCACACACACACACACACACACACACACACACACACACACACTCCTGCACTGGGTGTATTGATTGTTCGTGTGTCTGAGTTCTTCCTTGTAATGCCACCCCCTCACCTGCCTCACCCTTACCTCACCCTGTCACTCCCCTGCCTCTCCCTTGCGTGATTCTGACATTCTTGCCTCTCCATGCCTCATTCCTGCCTGACCCTACCCCATTCCTGCCTCACCCCTGCTTGATTCTTACATTCTTACCTCTCCTTGCCTCATTCCTGCCTCACTCAACCCCATTCCTGCCTCACCCAACCCCATTCCTGCCTCACCCAACCCCATTCCTGCCTCACCCAACCCCATTCCTGCCTCACCCAACCCAATTCCTGCCTCACCCTACCCTATCCCTGCCTCACCGCACCCTATCCCTGCCTTACCCCAGCCCATCCCTGCCGCATCCTACCCCATTCCTGCCTCACCCAACCCCATTCCTGCCTCACCCAACCCCATTCCTGCCTCACCCTACCCCATTCCTGCCTCACCCTACCCCATCCCTGCCTCACCCTACCCCATCCCTGCCTCACCCTACCCCATCCCTGCCTCACCCCTCATGTCTTTTCCTCATCCTTTTCTATTCTCTCTCTCTCTCTCTCTCTCTCTCTCTCTCTCTCTCTCTCTCTCTCTTCTTCACCTTGCCTTATTCTTCCTCATTGCTCTTGCCTCTTCCTGCCCTCACCCTGTCTAACCCTCCCTAACGGTGCCTCACCCAGGCTAACCCTGCCTCAGTCTACCTCATCCTGTCCAGCCCTGCTAACCCTACCTCACCCTTTCCAGCCCTCCTAACCCTACCTCACTCTGTCCAACCCTGCTAACCCTACCTCACCCAACCTAACCCTGCCTCTCCCTACCTAACCCTGCCTTATCCTACTAACCCTGCCTCATCCTACCTAACCCTGCCTCACCCTGCCTAACCGTACCTAACCCTGCCTCACCCTGCCTAACCCTACCTCACCCTACCTAACCCTACCTCACTGCCTAGCACTGCCTTGCTCTGCCTAACCCTACTAACCCTGCCTCACCCTACCAAGCCCTGCCTAACCATGCCTCATCCTCTAATACTGCCTCACCCTTCCTTATTGTTTTGGTTCCTTCCTAATTCTTATTTTTTCTGCTTCTGCTGCTGCTGCTGCTCTCTCTCTCTCTCTCTCTCTCTCTCTCTCTCTCTCTCTCTCTCTCTCTCTCCCTCCCTCCCTCCCTCCCTCCCTCTATCCCTCTCTCTCCACCTTCCTGTCTCCCTCTCCTCGTCACTTTATCTATCGCATGTTTTTATCTATCAGTTCCTCTCTCTCTCTCTCTCTCTCTCTCTCTCTCTCTCTCTTTCTCTCTCTTATCACTACGTATATTCTCTCTCTCTCTCTCTCTCACATATATTTATTTTATGGCTATGTTTCCCAGAATATATTATCAGGTATATCTTTTTTATCTATCAGTCCTTTTATTTGTGTTTATCTATCTATATCTATCTAGCTATCAGTCCTTTTATTTGTGTTTATCTATCTATCTGTCTAGCGACTTCTGTACCTATGTGTGTGTCCAGTTATATATCTACCTATCTATTTACTATCTATATCTATCTATCTCTACTGTATTTAGCTTTCCCTTCATCTCTGTCTACTGTATGTCTATCTGTCTGTCTATCTATCTGTCCATGTCTGCCTGTGTCTATCTCTGTGGTTATCTATGTACTGTATCTATCTGTTTATCTTTCTATCTGTCTATATTCTCCATCTATCTATCTATCAACCTATCTCTGTCTGTCTATCAATCTATCTGTCTACCTATCTATGTCTATCTATCAGTCTGTCTATCTGTCTCTATCTATCGATCTATCTATCTGTCTGTCTGTCTATCTTTGTCTATCCCTCCTTGCGTGTGTCCAGTGATTCAGGTATTGACAGTCCCGGGTTCGATCTGGCAGACTAAAAATAACTGTGATTCTTTCTCCCCCTGTCCTACATTCTGTCTCTCTCCCCCCTCCCTTCCCCGTCCTTCCCTTCCCTCCCTTCCCTCTCCTCTCCTTTCCTCTCTCTCTCTCTCTCAGACCAGAAGAGCGTAAAGCGAGAGGTTGAATTAATGAAGTGGTTCTCTCTCTTTAGCACCTGAGAGAGAGAGAGAGAGAGAGAGAGAGAGAGAGGTGCAGGAAGTTAGGGGTGGGGATGAGTACATGAAACTGTTACACACACACACACACACACACACACACACACACACACACACACACACACACACACACACACACACACACACACACACACACACACACACACACACACACACACACAGCATAATGGGATGGCAATAATTCTGGTCTAGAAACCGTACAGTAGTATTGTGACTCTCTCTCTCTCTCTCTCTCTCTCTCTCTCTCTCTCTCTCCCCGTCATCATCATATCATCTATAACTTCACCTTTGTTTCACCATCATTCCTCTCTCTCTCTCTCTCTCTCTCTCTCTCTCTCTCTCTCTCTCTCTCTCTCTCTCTCTCTCTCTCACCAACCTTCACGCTATAATTTTCCCCACCACATCCTCTCTACCTCCGCTCCTCTCTTACTTTCTCACTCTCTCTCTCCCTCCACGTCATTCCCTCTCCCTCTCTCCCTCCCTCCTCCATCACACTTCTCTCCCTCACCACCTCTCTCACTATCTTCTGTCACCATATCATCACTATCATTCATTCACTACCTTATTCAGTGTCATTCATTCACTATACTGATTGTACTAGTTTCATATTCATTCATCACACTCACCATCACTTTCTGTATCTTCATCACCTTTTCCTCTCCTCCCTACCACGTCATCACCACTTCATCACCACTCACTATTTATATCACCGTTCGCTCCTCACTGTAACTTGTCTCATCACTCTCACTCATCACAACATCCATCTCTTCTTCATCACCATCATATACACTATACTGTACACTTCATCACCACCATATCTCCCTCTCCTCATCACCACTCTTCATTTCACCTCACATATCAACTGTCTCGCCACACTCATCACCATCATCACTGCCACATATCACCCTCATCTATCACTTCCCTCCTCACTCTGTCTCATCACTCTCACTCATCACCATCATCACTGCCACACTTCACCTTCGTCAGTCACTTCCCTCCTCACTCTGTCTCATCACTATCACTCATCACCATCATCACTGCCACATCTCACCCTCGTCTATCACTTCCCTCCTCACTCGTCTCATCACCATTACTCATCACCATCATCACTGCTACACCTCACCCTCACACATCACTTCCCCCCTCACTCGTCTCATCACTATTACTCATCACCTTCATCACACACGCCCTCCACCCCCTGTTTAAGAACCACACCCTATTTCCGCCCCTCCTCCCTTCCTTCATCACCAGCACAACAGTAGGTGATGGAAAAGTCTGTTAATATTTGGCATTTCTTTTATTATTAGACAAGTTTCTAAGTTATTCCATTCAAAGTGTTCTGTTCCTGCATCCACTTCCTTGTTCCTACGTTCCTGAGACTGATGGAACACACACACACACACACACACACACACACACACACACACACACACACACACACACACACACACACACGGTTATATCCACCAAAGGCTACTTGGTAATAAACACACACACACACACACACACACACACACACACACACACACACACACACACACACACACACACACACACACACGAGTATATCATCCAAAGGCTACTTGGTAATAAACACTGCACACACACACACACACACACACACACTCATATCCTTCAGAATATCCATAAATCAATGTTCCTTCTCTGTTTTGACACCATATATAAAATGTTGGCACTGTTTGACACCATAGATAAAATGTTGGCACTGTTTGACACCATAGATAAAATGTTGGCACTGTTTGACACCATATATAAAATGTTGGCACTGTTTGACACCATATATAAAATGTTGGCACTGTTTGACACCATATATAAAAATGTTGGCACTGTTTGACACCATATATAAGATGTTGGCACTGTTTGACACCATTGAGAAAAATGTTGGCACTGTTTGACACCATTGAGAAAAATGTTGGCACTGTTTGACACCATTGAGAAAAATGTTGGCACTGTTTGACACCATTGAGAAAAATGTTGGCACTGTTTGACACCATTGAGAAAAATGTTGGCACTGTTTGACACCATTGAGAAAAATGTTGGCACTGTTTGACACCATTGAGAAAAATGTTGGCACTGTTTGACACCATATATAAAATGTTGGCACTGTTTGACACCATATATAAAATGTTGGCACTGTTTGACACCATATATAAAGTGTTGTCACTGTTTGACACCATATATAAAAATGTTGGCACTGTTTGACACCATATATAAAATGTTGGCACTGTTTGACACCATATATAAAGTGTTGGCACTGTTTGACACCATATATAAAGTGTTGTCACTGTTTGACACCATAGATAAAAATGTTGGCACTGTTTGACACCATAGATAAAAATGTTGGCACTGTTTGACACCATATATAAAAATGTTGGCACTGTTTGACACCATATATAAAAATGTTGGCACTGTTTGACACCATATATAAAATGTTGTCACTGTTTGACACCATATATAAAAATGTTGGCACTGTTTGACACCATATATAAAAATGTTGGCACTGTTTGACACCATGGAAAAAAATGTTGTCACTGACACCATATATAAAGATGTTGGCACTGTTTGACACCTAAGAAAATAATGTTGGCACTGTTTGACACCATAGGAAAAAAATTGTTGGCACTGCAGCAAGTCAATTAGTCAGACCGGAAGAAGAAAAATACAGATATCACGTTAATTACTTTGGTCACCTGTAGGGACGCGTGGAAAAACTCTACGGTGAAAATCCACGTTTGGCTGACACTATAATCCCAATTTTGCCTTTGTAAATTAATCTATCTGTCTATCTATGTATTTATCTGTGTCTGTCTGTCTGTCTATAGCCAGATGCCTTAATCCCGTAATTGTGGCCGCAAACAAATCGCCTCCATGTCGCCCTGGCCTCTTCCATTACGGTACCCTCCCCCCAACTCACATCCCCCTCTCTCATATACCTCTCCATCCCTCCATCTCATCCTTGGTCTCCCCTTCCCTCTCCTCTTCCACCCCACACTCATACACTCCTAGTTAGTCTCTCCACCTCCCCCTCTCTCATATACAGTACCTCTCCATCCCTCCATCTCATCCTCACGTATAACCAAATTAAGTCGCAAGTAAAGCAAATAAAATAAAATATGACTGGATTAACACATTGCCACACCACAGAAGCTACACCCAGCTACACCCAGTACACACACGCCTCCCTGGTTGCTAAGTTTGAGCTGTGTAGGTGTAGTTACTCGGGAAAGTGTAGGTAGGGTAGGAGTTGGTGTTTGGGGTTTGATTGGCACCATGGGAATTGGGTAAGTACGTTTATTATTATTGGTATTGTTGTTGTTATTATTGTTATTACTATTATCATCATCATCATCATCATTAGTAGTAGTAGTATAATTAGTATTAGCACTACTACTACTACTATATACCACTATTATTATTATTAATATTGTTGTTGTTATTTATTTTTTGCTTTCATTAACTGGGTATTTTTAGTTAATTTTGATATGTAAGTGTTTTCCATGTGTGTGTGTGTGTGAGAGAGAGAGAGAGAGAGAGAGAGAGAGAGAGAGAGACTATCTTTGGCCTCTCCCTAATATTCTCACTACCTCATCGCTAATTAAGTTGCCGGGGATGCCAGTGAGGCCGAGAATAGAATATAAATTATGTCTCATGACTCTCAAGGTTCTTAGTCCGCATTCTTCTCGGTTAAGGAAGAGCCCTAACACCTCTTCCTTAGCGATTTATTTCAGCATATAAATATAAGTAATTAACCATCCACTCACTCGATGTAGTGCTGCTCTCGGGTGTCTGCCCTTTCCTCTCTTCCATCCTTCTTTCCTTCCATCCTCTTCTGTCTTTCTTTCCTTCATTCTTTCCTCGTCCTTCTGCCTACGGGTGACTTTACACTTCCTCTTCTGTCTTTCTTTCCTTCATTCTTTCCTTTTCCTTCTGCCTGTGGGTGACTCTGCACTGAGTGACAAGACAAATGGTTTCCTGTACACCAGGAAACCATTTGCTGCGCTGGGTGGTAACCATATAGCCATATTTTGGCGCCTGGTGGTTTAGTGGGTAATTATTGCTCTCCAGTCGGATTGAGCCGGTGAAGGTTTATATCCAAGGGATGGTTGGGGTTTGTTGCTCATGTAATGCCACTCAGGGATGAGTGAGGCTGGTCACTCTCATCTTAAATGTCAGGACCAACTGCCTAGCCCCGGGCTCCTACGCTCCTCATGGGGCAATGTAGGATTGGGTGATGGATGGATGGATGGAAAAAAATAGCTAAGAAATAAAGGTGGGCAGGTCACGTAGTAATATATCATCATCATTATCATCATTATTATTATCATCATCATCATTATCCCCCTCCTCCTCCTCATCATCATTATCATCATCATCATTATCCTCCTCCTCCTCCTCATCCTCATCCTCCTCATCCTCCTCCTCCCCATCATCATCATCATCATCATTGTCATCATCATTATCAATATCATCACCATCATCATCATCATCATTTTCTCCTCCTCCTTCTCCTCCTCCTCCTCATCATCATCATCAGCCATTGCAAGTCCACTGCTGAACGAAGGCCTTCCCCAACCTTCTCCACGAATTCCTTGACTGAGCCAATCTTTGCCACGTTTTCCCTGCAAATTTCTCTCTCTCTCTCATCTCTCCACCTCCTGTCTGGCCTTTTTCTGCTACGCTTACAGTCTCTTGGAGTCCAGTCAGTCAGCCTCTTGCTCCATCGGTTCTCCCTTATTCTCGCTACATGACCTGCCCACCTCCATTTCTGTTCTTTTCTGTGTGTAATGTCTTTGATTTTCGTCTGCTTTCTCACCCAAGTTGATCTTTTCCTTTCTCTTAATGATACTACCAAAATTGACCTTTCCATTGCCCTCTGAGAATGGATTAGTTGATTTTCCATCCATTTTGTCAGTGTCCAGGTCTCGCTGCCGTACGTATTAGTTATATACTTTTCGTGTCATACGTATTGGCAGGCTGCTTATCATGATGTCTCGACGTTTACCGAAAGCTTTAAGGAGAGAGAGAGACTGCAAAGTACCAAATGGTTGCTCTGCTGGGAAATTTTGTGTGTGTGTGTGTGTGTGTGTGTGTGTGTGTGTGTGTGAGTGAGTGAAAGTGAGATGTATGTGTGTCTGGCGTGTGGTCAGCTGTGACCTGCCGTAACACGTGGATTCTCACACACACACACACACACACACACACACACACACACACACACACACACACACACACACACACACACTCACACACACATTATAGAAACATATCCCAGAAGTAAAAAAATGTTTACAAACACAGATGCAAACATACACACATTATATATAAAAAACATGCAGCTTATACACATACATAGCCTACATACCTACACACATGCATATATACATACAAACATACACATGAATACATATACATACATACATACATACACAGTCATACATAAACATTCATGCATATATACGTTACATTGCATACATACATACATGAATACATACATACACGTACATACATGCATACTTACACAGACGATCATGTATACTCGTGGAATACGCACACGGCGGTGATGCACGCAACGTGGCAGTTTAAAGTTAGGGGAGGTACACGTGCACATGCTGCCTCACACACACACACACACACACACACACACACACACACACACACACACACACACACTCTCTCTCTCTCTCTCTCTCTCTCTCTCTCTCTCTCTCTTTCTCTACTACAAAGGAAATTCTCTCTATTCGCTTCAGTAACTTCATATCTCCGTTAATTTTCTCTGCTTTCTACCCTCTCTCTAACGCGTGAGAGAGAGAGAGAGAGAGAGAGTCATTCTTTTCCTAGAGTGCGTTTGTACCGTTTATTAATGAGACGTTTTTTCCTTGTGTGTGTGTGTGTGTGTGTGTGTGTGTGTGTGTGTGTGTGTGTGTTTCCTAGAGTACGTTTATACTTCTAATTTTATACTGTGTGTGTGTGCATAGTATTTTGATAAACCTGTATCCGTCGTCCCTAGTCTCTCTCTCTCTCTCTCAGACGTATATTGTTAATGTGGGATAAGAAAGCGTGATAAGAGAGAGAGAGAGAGCCTGGCAGTGGCTTGGTGGGTTTATCTGGCTTAATAAAGGAGGCTTAGAGAGGGGGGGGGGCCTGGCAGTGGCTTGGTGGGTTTATCTGGCTTAATAAAGGAGGCTTAGAGAGGGGGGGGGCCTGGCAGTGGCTTGGTGGGTTTATCTGGCTTAATAAAGGAGGCTTAGAGAGGGGGGGGGCAGGATAGATATAATAGATAGATATGTGTATTTAGGGTAAAGTCATTGCATTATCAAGACGCATATAGGCTAGATAGGTAGATAGACAGGCAGACAGATAAGTAGGTAGGCAGGTAGATAGATAGACAGGCAGACAGATAGGTAGGTAGGCAGGTAGACAGATAGATAGGTAGATTGGCAGGTAGATGGATAGATAGATAGATAGATAACCAATGCCTTCTAAACAGGTGTGGATGGGTATAGGTGAGAGGATGTGTATGTTGGGTGTGTGGTTTGGTAAGTCCAGTGGGGTGATAGATAGATTGGTCAGTAGATAGATAGATGGATGACTGCCTTGATTAGATAGATAGATAGATGGATAGCTGCCTGATAGATTGATGCAGATACATATACACATGGATGGATAGATATAGATAGATAGATACATACATATATAGATAGATAGATAGACAGGTTGGTAGATAGTTTCCTTGTATGTAAATTGAAGGAGAAATCAATAGATATTTGTATAATTTTGATTAGTGAGTTTGATAGATAAAATGATGGAGATGGGTAGATAGACACCCAAACTGGTCGATAGATAATTAACAGCCCGATAGATAAATAGACCTACAGAACGCCAGGTAAAGGAGCTGATGGGTGTATATTAGAAAGGTTGGGAGATAGCCATGCCTGTTGCTAAATGGAGAGAGAGAGAGAGGGAGGGAGGGAGGGAAGGATGCGTGTGGCTAATTGGGTTTGAAGTGGGTTGGTGGTATTATTGTTAAGTGAATTGAGTGATTGGAGAGAGAGAGAGAGGGGGAGGGAGGGAGGGAGGGGGCAAGCAAGTAGGTAGTGATAGATTGGGACATAGGTAGGTTGTTGACTCTATACAGGGGTTTTATTCGCCCCTGTTTAGAGTACAACTCTCGTGTGTGGGGAGGCTCCCCACATACAGCTCTTCTCAACAGGGTGGAGTCAAAGGCTATTCGTCTCATCAACTCTCCTCCTCTTACTGGGTCCCTTCAACCTCTGTCTCTTCGCCGCATTGTTGCATCTTTATCTCTTTTCTATCGCTACTTCAATGGTCACTGCTCCTCTGAACTGTCTGCTTGCATCCCTCCACCTCTACGACGGGCGCGTAGCACCCGTCTAGCAGCAAACTCTCATCCCTCTTCTGTTCAGCTCTCTAATGCAAGAGTTAACCGTTACTCCCAGTCCTTCATTTATGCAACAGGTCAACTCTGGAACTGTCTCCCTTTGTCTTTATTTCCTACGGTACTGCCTATGATCTCCAGTCTTTCAAACGCAGTGTGTCCAGGCATCTCGAAATGAACGGATCTTGAATTTTGCTCTTTCATCTTGATTTTGTAATTTCTTAGAGGGAACAACTTGCGGGCTCCTGGCCTTTGGTTCCTTCTTTCTTACATAAAAAAAAAGGTAGGTAGGTAGATGTGCAGGTGAATATGTAGGTAGGTAGAAAGCAGTGAGAGTAGGCAGGTAAGTATGTGAATGAGTAGGTAGGTAGGTAAGTATGGCAGTAGGTAGGCAGATAGATATAAATAGATAGAGTTTAGCCAGATGGTTGGATTACGGCGTTAGTTGATGGATTAGTGCTTAGATAGGGAAGTAGGTTAGTAGATCGGTAGGTAGGTATGTGATTTGTTAGGTATACAGTATATGTGAATGGGTAGGTAGGTATCCCAGTGAATGAGTAAGTAGGTAGGTGGATATGTATGTGCATAGATAGATAGAGAGGTAGGTATTTAATTAGATAGATAAATACATAGATAGATAGATATGTATTTGGGTAGGTAGATAGATAAATAGATAGACAGCCAGGTATTGGGAAGTAAGTATATTTGTGTAAAAAGGGTGGGTTGGGTAACTGTGGGTTAATTTCGTTAAGTTTACGCCAGGGAGTGCAGAGCTGGATGGCTGGGTTAGGGAGTTAGTTGATAGAGGGAGGGAGGCAGGTAAGTAGGTGGTAGGGTGCTAGTTGGTGGATGGGGAGGGAGGGGGGTAGGTAGGTAGGGTGTTAGTTGATGGATGGATGGATAGAGAGGGAGAGAGGGAGGTAGGTAGGTAGGTAGGGTGTTAGTTGATGGATGGGGAGGGAGGTAGGTAGGTAGATAGGTCGGTGGGTAGTTGGGTAGGTAGGTAGGGGGGACGTAGGTGGGTAGGTAAGTAATGATGGATGGATGGATGGATGAGGAGGGAAGTAGAATGATAGGAAGGTAGGGGGACGTAGGTAGGGAAGTAGGTAGATAGATAGATAGGTAGGTAGTATGTAAGTAATTAGGTTGGTAGTTCGGGTAGCAGACTGGTTGATAGGTAGGTAGGTGGATAGGTAACTAAATAGGTAGGTAGGTAACAATGGAGAGAGATGGGGAGTTTTGTAGATGTCGCGTAGGTAAGTGTGGAAGGGGAGGGGAGGGGAGGGGAGAAGAGAGGGACGTGGAGGAAGGGGAGGGAATGAAGAGGGAGGGGAGGAAAGAGCGATGAGGAATGGAGGGGAGAATGATGAAGTGGGGAGGATTAATTAAGTCATTAGAGGGGAGGAAAATGACTGCTGGGGAGAGGGGAGAGGCGAAGGAGGAGGGAAGGAACGAGGAAAAGGGAGAGAGGAGGGAAAGAAGGAATGAAGAGGAGGAAGGAAGGAAGAAAAGGGATGGAGGAGGGAAGAGGAAGGAAGGAAGGAGGAAAAGGGCGAGAGGAGGGAAGGAAGGAGTGAAGAGGAGGTAAGGAAGGAGCGAAGAGGAAGAGAGGAGGGAAGAGGAAGGAAGGGGGAGAGGAGGGAAGAGGAAGGAAGGAGGAGAAGGGAGAGAGGAGGGAAGAGGAAGGAAGGAAGGAGTGAACAGGAGGAAGGAAGAAGGAAAGGAAGAGAGATAGGGGGAGAGGAAAGGAATGGGGGAGGGAGGAAGAAAACTGGGTGGGGGAGGAAAGGGAGAAGGAGGGAGTGTAGGAGGAAAGAGAGGAGAAGGAGAGGGAGGAAGGAATGGTGATAAAGGGAGATAAATTTCCTCCCTCTCCTCCTGGTTTTCATTATCAGGGAGAGAGAGAGAGAGAGAGAGAGGGGAGGGAGGAAGGAAGGAAAGAAAGAGAGGAGGGGTAGATGATAGAAAGAATGAGATGGAAGGAGAAGACATGAAAAAAGAAGGAAAGAAAAGAGGAAGGAAAGAGAGAAGAGAGGAAAAGAAAGAGAGAAGGAAGGAAAAAGAAAGAAGGAAGGGAAGGGGAGGGAGGAGAGGGGAGGAGGGAAAATTAGAGGAGCAAAAGAGAGAGGAAAAAAGGAAGAAAAAAGATTGGACAAAGAAAGAAGAAAAAAAAAGAAAGAAGGAAGGGAAATCACAGGAGAGAGAGAGAGAGAATTTGAGAGGGAACATGAATTTAATGGACAGAGGGGAAGGGAAGAGTGAGCAAGGGTAGAGAGAGAGAGATGTGAGGTAGTTACTGTTTATGGTAAAGTCAGCCTCTTACATTAGTTGAGAGAATAGGCATCATTTGTTGTGGTGGTAGTGGTGGTGATGAGGAGGAGGATGGTGGCGGTGGTGGTGGTGGTGGTGGTGATGATGATGATGAGGAGGATGGTGATGCAAATGAGGAGGTTGGTGGTTGTGGTGGTGATGGTGATGATAATGATAATGGTGGTGGCAGTGGTGGTGATAATGATGGTGGTGGTGGTGGTGGTAGTAATGATGATGATGATGGTCAAGGTGGTGGTGATCGTTGTGACGATGTAAATATGATGGTGACAAAAATGATGATGATGATGATCCACACTTCCCCTTCCCTTCTCTCCCCATTTGTAAAGTATTATAGAAAGTAACTTTTACATTTCAGTCTTTCCTATGATAATTCCCTGTCAGTTTTTCCATGCTGCGTGGTGGTTTTCTCACTTTTTCCTGCCAGTTTTAACCGTAGGGTTTGGTGGTGGGGGCAGCCTTCTTGCTTTACTATCCTTATCCTTCAGCATGTAGAGTTAGATCTTGTAGTCATAGTCTACTCTGTAACAAACAGCCTCGAAAGGACCATAAGGTCTGTTGCTGTTTGCTTTCCTTTGTACTCCTGTGTACTTTCCCTCCTATCTTCCCCCTCCCTTTCCATCCAGCCTCCTTCTGCCTCCCCATCAAAGTAAGGGAAGGGGGAGGGGTAGATGGAGGGAGGGGGGAGGAGACTTGAAGGGGTGAATAGGAGGGAGAGAGAGAGAGAGAGAGAGAGAGAGCATGTCACTGAAAACCAATGATTTTTTTTTCTTATACCTAAAGTCTCGGTCTCTCTCTCTCTCTCTCTCTCTCTCTCTCTCTCCCCCCCCCCCCTAGATACTATAAGATGGTTCCCAACAAATTTTCATCAGCGATTTTCTTTTCCATTTTACACCTTTTCACGTTCTCTTGTACGGTATTTGTATTGTTTTTATCTATCTGTCTGTCTATTTGTCTATCGCCAAACGCCCTAATCCCGTAAGGGGTGGCCACAAACAAATCGCCCCCATGTCGCCCTGTCCCCCGCCATTTCAGTGATTTTATATCTACGTAATTTGGATAAGTAGCTCACAGGAACATAATACGGTGTGATATGCAGAATAAATCGGTAAGGAAGTAGCGTTAAGTAATTCCCAAAGCCTCGTAAATTTAGCTTGCATGTATGAAAGTCTTGGATAGCAGAGGGAGTGAAATGTGTAGAGAGACGGGTGTTGCGTGCCCGCCTTAATGGACAAGACATGCAGAGAGAGAGAGAGAGAGAGACTGATTCCCCAGTGACTGTGTGTGTGTGTGTAACCTTTCCTTTCCCTTCATTGTTTATCCTTTCATTCCTCCCTCCCCTCCCCTTCCCTCCTCTCCTCTCCTATCCCCTCCCCTCCCCCGTGCTAATGAAGGTAAAGAAGTGTTTTTAAAAGTCGAGAATGGTTACTTAGCAGGTTAGAGTTACCTTGTTGTGTGGAATAGGGACACCGCATTATTAGAGAGAGAGAGAGATGTACCGGCACTATAATAGTAAATATGAGAGAGTTTGTGTTTACATGTACTATACTCCGTTTTTTTTAATTGAGGTGAAGATGCACTGGACAGGTAGGTGATGCTTGGCTCAATGCAACATGTCCGAACAACATTTACTAACCCAAGTTTCCCCGTCAGATATATGTTGTCAGTTAATAATAATGACGAGTAAAGAGATTAGGAAGTAAAGTTGCAGCCAGTCAGTTTATCACCAACCTGTCAATTGCATCTTCGCCTCGATTAAAAAAAAAAAAATGTCGTTGGTGTGTTTGTACTAGTATATATGAGAGAGAGGAGAGGACTGTGTGTGTGTGTGTGTGTGTGTGTGTGTGTGTGTGTGTTTATACGTGCTTGTAAATCAGGAAACAAACATTGCATTCTGTTTGTTTGCGTTTCCAAGTCGTGTTGTTTTTGTGTCGTGTTTGTGGTATAGTCTCAGTCATGTTTTGTGAGTCCCCTTGGTTACTAGTCAAATTCATCCATCCATTTGACTACACCTGGCCATCATCTAAGCTGAAAAGGGGTTACACCTGAGTCTCCTTGGTTACTAGTCAAATTCGTCCTTCCATTTGACTACACCTGGCCATCATCTAAGCTGAAAAGGGGTTACTTCTGAGTCTTCTTGGTTACTAGTCAAATTCATCCATCCATTTGACTACACCTTGCCATCATCTAAGCTGAAAAGGGGTTACGGCTGAGTCTTCTTGGTTACTAGTATAATTCATCCTTCCACCTGACTACACCTGGCCATCAGCTAAGTTCAAAGTGGGTTACGGATGAGTCTCCTTGGTTACTAGTCAAATTCGTCCTTCCGTCTGACTAGACCTGGCCATTAACTAGTTCAAAGTGGGTTACGGCTGAGTCTCCTTGGTTACTAGTCAAATTTGCCCTATACCTGGCCACCAAGTAAGTGTTTTGGGGTTAGTGATCCTTGCCAAGTCAAAATAGAGTGTAGTGGTCTGAACGCACCGGTGGGAGTGTGGGACGTGCATGGGTTCGATCCGGAGGTTTTTGTATCACGTAGAGCCACCCTAGCACTACTTCGTGACTAGCATCATATTTATCAAGGGAAGTAGGCTGGTCATCTACCCTTTAATAGAGAGACACACACACACACACACAGAGGAATGAATGAAAGTAGGGAGGGAATGAAGAAAGAGTGAAAGTGAAAAAATGGGCACGAGGGAGGGAAGAAAGAAAAAATGAAGGAAGGAAGGAAAGGTAGGGGGAGGGAAGGAGTGAAGAAAGAAGGAAGGAGGGAAAGATTGAAGGAAGGATTGAGGGAGAGAAGGAAGGACTGAAGGAGAGAAGGAAGGACTGAAGGAGAGAAGGAAGGATTGAAGGAAAGAAGGAAGGATTGAAGGAAGGATGGAAGGAGAGAAGGAAGGAAGGAAGGAGAGAAGGAAGGATTGAAGGAAAGAAGGAAGGATGGAAGGAGAGAAGGAAGGAAAGAAGGAAGGATTGAAGGAAAGAAGGAAGGACTGAAGGAAAGAAGGAAGGACTGAAGGAGAGAAGGAAGGATGGAAGGAAAGAAGGAAGGATTGAAGGAGAGAAGGAAGGATTGAAGGAAAGAAGGAAGGATTGAAGGAAAGAAGGAAGGACTGAAGGAAGGATGGAAAGAATGAAGGAAGAAAAAGATGGTCATTCTGCCAACATTAAACCACACGCGAGTGCCTCATTCTGTCACTCACTCACTCTCTCACACTTACACGTCTGCTCTCTCACACTTACAACTCTATTGCTATCTTTATAACTCTGTCACTATGCCTCTTTTCTCATGCCTCTCTCTCTCTCTCTCTCTCTCTCTCTCTCTCAACACTGCAGTGTGTGTGTGTGCAGGTATCTTTGCAGTGTATTCGTGTAGGTGTATAATGTGTGTCTATGTGTATGTACCGGTATGTATGTGTATGTATGTACCGGTATATATGTATGTGTTAGGCTTTTAAACAGAAGACTGGATGTATGGATGTATTTGTGTGTGTGTATGTATGTATGTATGCATATGTACGTATGTAAGTGGT
>NC_137057.1:46240250-46255250 GCF_032717465.1 Coenobita brevimanus
TGTGGATGTGAATGGGATAGAAAACGTTAGAAGAAATACACTGAGGTGGTTTGCCATGTGGAGAGAATGGAGAATGAGAGACTAATGAGGAGAGTGTGAGTTAGGTGGAGGGGGGAGAGGGAGGGGGAGACCAAGGATGAGATGGAGGGATGGAGTAGAGAGGTACGGTATATGAGAGGGGTGTGTGAGCTGGGGGCAGGGCGACATGGAGGCCATTTGTTTGTGGCCACCCCTTACGGGATTAAGGCGTCTGGCTACAGATAGGTACATAGATAGACCTTTAGTTTAAATGGAACTACGAAGCCTTGCCTCAGGCCCTTGCACTCGTGATAGGATAAATAGGATGAAGGGTGGATGGCATTTTATTTGTGTGGCACGTGCATTTTGTTTATCACTGACACGTGCGTTTTTGTTTGTATGTGACACGTGCTTTTTGTTTATATTCGTCACCAGCGTTTTGTTTATGTATGATACGTGCTTTTTGTTTATAGTTGTTTATTACTGACGTGCATTATTTTATATTTGACACGTTTATATTTGACACGTGCATTTTGTTTTCATTTGGCACGTGTGTTTTATGTATATCTGACACGTGCGTTGTGTTTTATGTTTTTATGTGATCTGCGTTTTGTTTATATTCCACACGTGCGTTTTGTTTACAGTTCACACGTGCGTTGCGTTTATAGTTGCCACGTGTGTTTAGTTTGACACGTGGTTGTGGTGTTGACCTTTTTTTTTGGGGGGGGGTCACGTTTTGTTTTGACACGTGTTTCGAGATTGTTGTGACGTGTTTTTATTACCGTGTTTTTTTTTTTTTTTTTTTTTTAACGCCCAGTTGGTACTTTTTTTTTTTTTTAAATGAGACTTGAAACTGCGTCATCTGAGAAGTGTGTGTGTGTGTGTGTGTGTGTGTGTGTGTGTGTGTGTGTGTGTGTGTGTGTGTGTGTGTGTGTGTGTGTGTGTGTGTGTCTCTCTCTCTCTCTCTCTCTCAAGGAATTCGTGTAACCAGAGTTCTTAGAATCCCCAGTGAATTCGTGAAATGAGTTTGAATTAGGATGGGTTAATTAAGGTCAGGTCAGTTAAGGCTGCGGTTAGGTTAGGCTGGGATAAGCTAGGTAAAGTTTAGGTTAGTTAAGTTAGGTTAGGTTTATCTAGATACTCTTAACTTAGCATTCATCTAAATATACCTAACCTAATTAACCTAGCCTAACCTACCTTATTCTTAACCTAGCTTATCCCAACCTAACCAAACCGCTGCATAAATTAACCTAACCTTAACCCATCCTAATTTAAACTCATTTCACGAATTCACTGGGGATTTTAAGAACTCTCTGGTTACACAAATTACTTTATATATCTATCTATCTATATCTATCTGTCTATCTATACACACATTCACTCAGAGAGAAAGTGATATCCAGGAGCAGTGAAGTGTTGATGTGTGTGGATGTTAAGTGTTGTAAAGAGTAATATGAGATGCTATGGCCTTGTGGTGTGAATGGAGAGAGAGAGAGAGAGAGAGAGAGAGAGAACGTGAGTTGGAGGGAGAGAGGGTGACCGAGGATGAGGTGGAGGAGCGGGATAGAGAAGTATGAAAGATCATGTGAGTTGGAGGCTGGGCAGCTTTATGGCGTGGAGAGGGTGATATTGAGGCAGTTTGTTTGGTCTGGCTTAAGATGGATAGATAGAATGATAGATAAGTAGAAAGATACAGATAGATAGTTTTTTTGCTGTTGGGTTGTGGTGCGTGTTTTGGTGTGTTTTGGCTGCCTGTAATTGTGTGTGTGTGTGTGTGTGTGTGTGTGTGTGTGTGTGTGTGTGTGTGTGTGTGTGTACTGCTACAAGGTTATGTTTTGTCTATTCTACGTGTTTGGCTGTTTTAACTGAAGCTGGTGCGTTTGACTGTGTGTGTGTGTGTGTGTGTGTGTGTGTGTGTGTGTGTGTGTGTATTTATGATGACGAATGTGTTTGTGTTTGTAAATTTTGCTGTTGTTTTTAGTAGTTTGTGTGTGTGTGTGTTTTGTTGTCACAGTTCTGTTTGGATCCTCGTATTTTTATATGAACACATGCAGTTGTTTTTATGTGTACATGTTTCCTTATGTTCCATACACGTGTGCTTGTGTTTGGACTCCTGTGTGTGTGTGTGTGTGTGTGTGTGTGTGTGTGTGTGTGTGTGTGTGTGTGTGTGTGTGTGTGTGTGTGTGTGTGTGTGTGTGTGTGTGTGTGTGTGTGTAAATGTATACTTGCTTTGTTTGGATGTGTTTTTGTTGAGGCAAGTATTATTATTATTATTATTATTATTATTATTATTATTATTTGTAGTAATAGTAGTTGTTGCAGTATGGTAGTAGTAATAGTAGTAGTAGTAGTAGTAATGATATTGCTACTACTACTGTATTATTATTATTAATATTATTATTATTATTATTGTTATTATTCATTCATTCTCTTGATTGTATTATAGTGGTGCCTAATATGGTTGCACCTTCTAGTATACCTTTATTTCTGTCGCATCATCATCATCATCATCATCAGCAGCAGCAGCAGCATCGTCGTCGTGTGTATGTGTGTGTGTGTGTGTATGTGTGTGTGTGTGTGTGTGTGTGTGTGTGTGGTTATAAACAGTCACCTGGGCGTGACAGGCGAAGGCAGGTGTTTACGCCTTTACGGCAGGTGACACACACACACACACACACACACACACACACACGTATTTTACTTGCGTTGAAATGTGTTTGGTTAGGTCAGGTTAGGTCATCAGGTTAGTTCAGTGTGTGTGTGTGTGTGTGTGTGTGTGTGTGTATGTGTGTGTTTATGTTAAATTAGCTATGGTTAGGTTGGAAAAGGCCGTATAATTTGTGATCATTTACAAATACTTCAAAGAAACACAAAAAAGCCTAATCCTGTTCATAATTCGTGTGGGACATGTTTGGTACGTGTTGTGGATTGTGGTGGTGGGGGAGAGGGAGGCAGAAAATGAGATGGAGAGATGGGTGGAGAGGTGTGTAACTTAAGGTGGTGTGGGTGGAGAGGTGTGTAACTTTTGGTGGTATGGGTGGAGAGGTGTGTAACTTAAGGTGGTGTGGGTGGAGGGATGGGTGGAGAGGTGTGTAACTTAAGGTGGTGTGGGTGGAGAGGTGTGTAACTGTGGGTGGTGTGGGTGGAGGGATGGGGTGGAGAGGTGTGTAACTTTTGGTGGTGTGGGTGGAGGGATGGGTGGAGAGGTGTGTAACTTAAGGTGGTGTGGGTGGAGGGATGGGGTGGAGAGGTGTGTAACTTAAGGTGGTGTGGGTGGAGGGATGGGGTGGAGAGGTGTGTAACTTAAGGTGGTGTGGGGTGGAGAGGTGTGTAACTGTGGGTGGTGTGGGTGGAGGGATGGGGTGGAGAGGTGTGTAACTGTGGGTGGAGGGATGGGGTGGAGAGGTGTGTAAATGTGGGTGGTGTGGGTGGAGGGATGGGGTGGAGAGGTGTGTAACTTAAGGTGGTGTGGGATGGAGGGATAGGGTGGGGAGGTGTGTCACTGTGGGTGGTGTGGGGTGGAGGAATGGGGTGGAGAAGCGTGTAACTGAGTGTGGTATGGGTGGAGGGATGGGGTGGAGAGGTGTGTAACTGAGGGTGGTGTGGGGTGGAGGAATTGGGTGGAGAGGTGTGTAACTTAAGGTGGTGTGGGGTGGAGGGATTGGGTGGAGAGGTGTGTAAGGTGGTGTGGGTGGAGGGATGGGGTGGAGAGGTGTGTTAGGTGGTGTGGGTGGAGGGATGGGGTGGAGAGGTGTGTAACTGTGGGTGGTGTGAGGTGGAGGGATTGGGTGGAGAGGTGTGTAACTGAGGGTGGTGTGGGGTGGAGAGGTGTGTAAGGTGGTGTGGGTGGAGGGATGAGGTGGAGAAGCGTGTAACTGAGGGTGGGATGGAAGGAAGGCTATCTGATGCTGGAGGATAGGGTGACATGGTGGTGATTTGTTTGTGGCCACCCACTCCTGGATTAAGGCATCATATTATAGATAGATAGGTACATGAATGGGTAGGTAGGTAGGTAGATAGATAGATACTGGTAAATTGGTAGGTAGGTAGGTAGGTGGATGGATATAGAACGATAGATAAATAGGTAACAAAATAGATATATAGAGACAGGTATATAGACAAATAAATTATGGAGTGAGGAGGAATATTGCGCACGTGTAGATGAACTCACGCGCGTCACGTGGCAAGGAGGGTGGTGGTTAGCGCGTGAAATGGCGCGTGAAGGAGAAGAGGCAGAGGAACGCAGGGCTGGCAGGGGTTGGTGTGTGTGTGTGTTTATCAGGGTGGAGGATAAGGTGATGAGGACAGGTGTTAAGAGAAGCATTGTGTTTGTATTTCACACCTTTCTGTGAGTGAGCGGGGCTTGGTGGTGGTGGTGGTGATTGATGATGGTGATGATGGTTGTAGTGGTGGTGGTGGTGATCGATGGTGATGATGGTTGTAGTGGTGGTGGTGGTGATTGATGATGGTGATGATGGTTGTAGTGGTGGTGGTGAAGATGGTAGTGGTAGTGGTGAAGGTGCAAATGGTAATGATGATGATTGATGTTGTTGTTGGTGATGATGATGATGATGATCTAACAGAAAACGGTACAATACAGTGCTACTATTAGAAGTTATTTTTAGGGCTAACTATGCTATGGGCTCATCAACTCACATTAGCTTATTTCGAAGGCCATTTTTCACTTCCCTATTATTTTATCTGAATGGGGTGGGTCAGGATTTGTGTCCACATGAGGAAGGTTGCCGTGTGGTGGGGAGAGAGAGAGAGAGAGAGAGAGAGAGAGAGAGAAAGGGTTAGGGGGCTGGAAAGGTGAGTGGAAAATTTTAAGAGAGGGAGAGAAGAAATAGGGAGAAAGTGAGAAGTAATAGGAGGAAGAGGGAAGGTAGGGGAGGGGGGAAATGGAGGAGGAGGAGGGAGAGAGAGAGGAAGAGGAAGGGAGAGAAAGGGTTAGGGGGCTGGAAGGGTGAGTGGAATATTTAATAAGCTGTTCCACCCTTGGTTGACGAATGTATATGGAGAAAAGTGAAATATTCTGAAACACACACTGGTAGACACTGGGTTTTTCATTGTATTTCGCCTGTTTTTCATATTCATCAGACGGAACTGGGAAGATGGTTATTTCTCTCTCTCTCTCTCTCTCTCTCTCTCTCTCTCTCTCTCTCTCTCTCTCTCTCTCTCTCTATCCTGTCCACCTCATCTACGTTAATGGAAATAATGTTAGTAAAATGATGTTAATATTTATGGTTAAAATTCACAGCTCCCGTTATTTTCATGGCATCCGGAACTAATCATGAATAAACTCGCTTTTTGTATGTAGAAAGTGTGTGTGTGTGTGTGTGTGTGTGTGTGTGTGTGTGTGTGTGTGTGTGTGTGTGTGTGTGTGTGTGTGTGTGTGTGTAATTGAATTCATGATAGAGGTGGTGTTGTGTGGATGTTTGTGTGTGTGTGTTTGAAATTAAATAATAGATGATTGTGTGTGTGTGTGTGTGTGCTGAATCTAGGCCTATAATTAATGCCAGTATCATTAATTCCGGTAGGCCTATAGGTACCTGGTGTTGAAAGACGACCAGCAGTGGATATAAATACATGGGTAGATAGATAGATATATAAGTAGGTAGGTAGGAATAGAGGTAAGTAGGTTGGTAAGTAGATAGATAGATAAGCAGGGAGGCTGGCTGGCAGGTAGGTAGGTAGGTAGATAGAGACATAGGTGACGGGTAGGTAGGCAGGTAAGTAGCTACAGACGTACGGTAGGTAAGTAGATATTTGTTATTTGCAGAATCGAAAAAAAAAAATCAATATAGGGATTTGCCATAATGCAGTTGATGGATATAACTCGCTTACGTAATGAGAAATGTTTCCTATGTGAGGTGGATGGATTTGACGATTTTTCAGACCGGGTAGATAGATAGATAGATGGATGGGTGGGTGGATAGATACTGTAGGTGGATAGATTTGGTAGTTGGATAAATACTGTAGATAGACAGATAGATGGATGGATGGGTGGATGGATTTGGTAGGTGGATGGATGCTGTAGGTGGGTAGACAGATATAAATTGTAGATAGGGGAGTAAATACGAGAGAGAGAGAGAATTTTTTTTATCTTTATGAACGTACATATTTATTATTCTTACAGATTTTTTTTTTTTTACGTTGCCCAAAAGAAACTTGGCTTTACAGAATAAATTATTGTTCGATTTTTGTCTGTCACGAAATAATTAGGCTCTGTTGACTGATTTTATTATTTTTTAGTTAATTTACAAAGTTTTTTATGGTAGTGCTTTACTCGTGGATTTTACGTTTTGTTTGTTAATATGGATCAGTTATTTGGTGATCAAACTCACTGATTTGACGGAGTTGTTGTTGTTGTTGTTGTTGTTGTTGTTGTTTTTTACGATGCTGATTCTACGATTTTTTTCCATACGTTCGGTTTTTGGGTACTAATGTTTTTATTGGTTTTACGAATGTATTTTACGAATTTATATGGTAGTAGACTCTTCAGTAATAATAAGAGTAGTAATAGTAGTAGTAGTAGTAGTAGTAGTAGTGGTGGTGGTGGTGGTGGTGGTAATAATAATAATAATAATAATAATAATAATAATAATAATAAATGTTAACGATGATCATGTGTGACTTCCGAATTATTATTTTTTATTTTTGGCGAATAAATGATTTACTGATTTAGCGAATTTATCATTATTTCACGATACTTATTTCATGGCAACTCACTAATTATTTTTATATATCTTTATTTTATTTATCCACGAAATTTTAATGCTGTAGAAACGATTATTATTATTATTTTTTATTATTTATATTATTAAGGCGATAACGAAATTCTACCTGACTGGAGTTAAAGAATTATATATACACCGCTTTATTTATTTATTTATATGTATCCTTTATTACGTGTTGTATATATTTATTATTATTATCATTATTATTATTATTATTATTATTATCATTATTATTATTATCATTATCATTATTATTACTACTACTACTACTACTACTATTATTATTGTTATTATTATTATTATTATTATTATTATTATTATTATTATTATTATCATCATTATTATTATTTCCTATACACAGTTGGTTTGCTTATAGTGTCTCTTGAACGTGTGTATGAATGGAATGTCATGGCTGATTAAATGTGTGTGTGTGTGTGTGTGTGTGTGTGTGTGTGTGTGTGTGTGTGTGTGTGTGTAATTGAATTCATGATAGAGATGGTGTTGTGTGGATGTTTGTGTGTGTTTGAAATTAAATTAATAATAGATGAGTGTGTGTGTGTGTGTGTGTGTGTGTGTGTGTGTGTGTGTACATAATGACACTAATATTCACACCTGGCTACACATCACACTACAGCTCTCTCTCTCTCTCTCTCTCTCTCTCTCTCTCTCTCTCTCTCTCTCAAGTGCCGAGTTGTAACAATAGATTAAGACCAGTACGATGCTAGTCACGAAGAAGTGCTATGGAAGGGATGTAGAGCCGTAGCACTTTTCTCTGCCACTGAGCCACGTGTAATAAACCAGAAAAGGAAAAAATTTGGGCCAAGTTGAGATGAAAATACTATAGAAAAGGTAAAGATATGAGGCAGGGGAAGGTGTATGGGGGAAGGTATGTAATGAGTAGGGTTGGCAGGGTAGGTGTTGGCAAGGGAGCAATGTACTGACAACACCTGACTTATAGCGAGGTTGGGGGTTGGTAGGGGAGGTAGGGAAGGGTGGAGGGTGTTGGCAGGGTGGAATGTAGGGAGGTATGGGGTTGGCAGGGTAGGTGTTGGCAAGGGAGCAATGTACTGACAACACCTGACTTAAGCAGGGTTGAGAGTTGGCAGAGGGAGCAGGGGAGGGCAGAGGGTGTTGGAAGGGTGAAAGGTAGGGAGGTAGGGGGTTGGCAGGGAGACAAAGAATACTGACAACACATACCATAATACCTGAGTTGAAAGTTGGTAGGGGAGGGCAGAGGGTGTTGGCAGGGTGGAAAGTAGGGAGGTAGAGGGTTGGAAGGATAGGTGTTGGCAAGGATTCAAAGTACTGACAACACATGACTTACAGCAGGGTTGAGAGTTGGTAGGGGGGGCAGGGGAGGGTGTTGGCAGGGTGGAAGGTAGGGAGGTAGAGGGTTTGCAGGATAGGTGTTGGCTAGGATTCAAAGTACTGACAACACAAGACTTACAGCAGGGTTGAGAGTTGGTAGGGGGGGCAGGGGAGGGTGGGAGGAAGGGGGTTGGCAGGGTAAGTGTTGGCAAGGGAACAAAGTACTGACAACACGTGACTGAGAGTTGGCAGGGGGGTGGAGGGTAGGGTAGAGGGGGACGGGGGATGTTAGCAGGGTGGGAGGTAGGGTAGGGAAGGGAAGATAGAAATAGATAAATAGGTAGATAGATAGAAATAGAGGTAGATAAAAAATAGGTAGCTACATAGATAGATAGATAGATAGATAGATAGACAGGGAGGAGGAAATAATTCTTTATGTAGAGGGAAAAGGAGAAATAGAAATAGTGAGAGAGAGAATTCTGAGGGAGAAAGAAATATATAGAGAAGTTAGGGTTGACAGGGAGATTAGAGGAAAGGGAGGGAGGAAGGGAGGGGAGGAGGGAGATGGAGGGGAGGGAGGGAGAGTAAGGGGAAGAAAAATATAGCAATGACAGTAGATTTTGGCAAAAGATTAGGGTAGGGAGGGAGGGAGGAGCAGGGTGAAGAGAGAGAAAGGGAGGAGTAGGAGGAGGGAGAGGGAGGAAGGAGGAGGAGGAGGGAGAGAAAGGGAGGAGTAGGAGGAGGGAGAGAAGAGGTAGGCAGAGAGAGAAAGGGAGGAGGAGGGAGAGAAAAAGGGAGAGAGAGGATTTTTGGCAGGGTGAAGGGGTTGGCAGGGCGGGTGTTGGCCCCCTGCCTGATGCGCACCCTACACACACACACACACACACACACACACACACACACACACACACACACACACACACACACACACACACACACACACACTCTCTCTCTCTCTCTCTGGGCCAAAACTCAGCTCACGTCTCCAGGCCTCAATGGTACACAACCTGGATTTATGGAGAAACACGATTTCCCTTTGAGAGAGAGAGAGAAAGAGAGAGAGAGAGAGAGAGAGAGAGAGAGAGAGAATTATCTAGACTAACAGATTTGCTTTTTTTTTTTTTTTTTTTAAGTATGACCCTCCATTTAAATATCTATCTATCTATTGCCAGACGCCTTAATCCCATACGGGGTGGCCACAAACAAATCGCCTCCACGTCACCCTGTCCCCCGCCATTTCACTACCCTGCTCTCAATTCACACCCCCCTCTCTCATATACCTCTCCATTTAAATAATAATAATAATAATAATAATAATAATAATAATAATAAAAATAAAAATCTAATTACTGAAGATTTACAAGGGAGAAAAAACACCCTCCGCCATTTTTTTTAAATGCAAAGGAGGAGGAACCCAAGGCCTGCAGGAAATGTAAAAAAAAAAAAAACTACAAGACTAAATCACTTGAAGAAAAAAATCAAGGAATTTGTCTGTATATACCCAGACATCTTAAGAAAGGGAGGGGTGGCCACAAGCAAATCGCCCCCATGTCATCTTGTTCTCTGCCATCATTCTGCCCTCCCTCCCTCCCTCCCTCAGCATCTTTCCACCGCCTTCTTAACCTATCCTGATTCTAAGGTGATTATTAGACTTTGTTGAAACTATATCTATCTATCTATCTATCCATACGTACATACATACATAAAAATACATACGTACATACATGCATACATACACATGTATACCTACAGACAGATACCTACCTGCCTATATACATACATACATACACATACATACATACATATATACATATACATACAGACAAATAATACATAGACATACCTACCTACCTACTTACCTGCCTACCTACCTGCCTACATACATGCATACATATATTTTCATGGTCAGATACCCCTAACATAACTACATAAATATTATCCACGGCGCCAGTTATATTAAAGCAATTTTTTACCAGCGAGAGACAGACAGACAGACGGTAACAGAAAAACTTAATACTGTATCAGATTTGGTCCATAACTACTGAGAGAGAGAGAGAGATTTATAAGGTTGTAAAGGGAAGAAGGAGAGTAACGGAATAAGATTGTGGTTTATGAAAGGAATGAGTGATGATAAAGGAAGGAATGAGTGATGATAAAGGAGGGAAGAAGGAAGGAAGGAAGCGAGGAAAGAAGGAAGGATGTGTGTAAGAGAGAGAGAGAGGGAGAGGGAGGGAGAGAGAGAGAGAGAAAGAGAGAGAGAATGAATACTGATGGAAGGGAGGAGAGAGTGATGGAGAGAAGGAAGGGAGAAACAGGGGATGTATGGAGGGAAAGGAGGATTGGGGGAGGGAGGGAGAGAAGGAGGGAGAGCCATTCAAGTAGGAACATGAAGAAGGGAGGAGAGAGAAGGAAGAAAGGGAGGGAGGGAGAGAGAGGGAGGGAGAGAAGGTAACGTCTGCCTAAAGAGAAGGATAAGGTCGTCTAACTCCCACTTTCTCTCTCTCTCTCTCTCTCTCTCTCTCTCTCTCTCTCTCTCTCTCGGTAGGTAGGTAGTAGGTAGGTGGGTGGGTGGATAGGTAAGTAGGAAAGTAGGTAGGTAGGCGGGTGATAGGGTGGGTAGGTAGGGAGGGAGGTAGATGGATGGATGGATTGATCAATAGATATATATACATACATACGTACCTGTACATAGGCAGACATCAGTAGATAGATAGATGTATTGATAGATAAATACGTAGAGATAGACAAAGAAAAATATAGATTAAGGTGGAGAGAAGATATTAAGCGAAAAAGAAAGGAGGAAAGATGATGATAGAGAGAGGAAAGAAGTGGAAGAGGGTAGGGAGGGAAGAGGAAAGGGAAAGAAAAGAGAGGAAAGGAAGAGAAGGGAAAGGCAGAGGAGGAAAAGGGGAATGTGGAAAAGAAGAGGAAAGGGTAGAATGAGAAGTAGAGAAAGGAAGGAAGGGAAGGAAAGTGAAAGAAGAGGAATGGAGGGAAGGGAAAGAAGAGAAGAGAGTGCAATGAAGTGGAGAAAGGAAGGGGAGAGGTGGGGAGGACGAATGAGAGAGGAGAGGAAACTAAGAAGGCAGGAGGGAGGGAGAGGGGAGAGAAGGTGATGGAAGGGTAGGGGAGGGAAAGTAGGAGGGGAAGAAGGAAGAGAATGAGAGAGGGAAGTGGAGGGAAGGGAAGGAGGAATTGAAGAAGAAGAGAAGGGAAGGAGAGGGAGGAGGGAGAGAGATGCAGGTAGGAACATGGAGAAGGGAGGAGGAGAGAAAGAAGGAAGGGAGGGAGAGGAGGAGAAAGTATGAAGAAGATAGCGGAAGAGAGAGAGATAGAGGAACAATGGGAGGCGGAGGAAGAGAAGGGAGGGAGGGAGGAAAGGGAGGAAACAGAAAAAGACAGAGGGGAGGAAGGGGAGGGAAGAGGGAGAGACAGATGGAAAGGAGGAGGAGAGATGAAATGTAGGAGTGAGAGAGAGAGAGAGGGGGGGGGGGCAAGGTCTCACGTGAAGTATATTGGTAGTGAGCCAAGTACAAGGGGTAGGTACTGTTCCCTCACCTTTACCTGTTTATTTACCTCTTATCTACCTGTATCTACCTCTAGTCTACCTGTATCTACCTCTAGTCTACCTGTATCTACCTCTTGTCTACCTGTATCTACCTCTTGTCTACCTGTATCTACCTCTAGTCTACCTGTTTATCTACCTCTACAAACTACCTATTTATCTACTTGTTTATATCTATCTTTATTTCTATACCTATCCAGTCTACCTCTGTCTACCTATCCAGTCTACCCCTATCTACCTGTCCAGTCTACCTATCCAGTCTACCTCTATCTACCTGTCCAGTCTATTTACCTATCCAGTCTACCTCTATCTATCAGTCCAGTCTATCTACCTATCCAGTCTACCTCTATCTATCAGTCCAGTCTATCTACCTATCCAGTCTACCTCTATCTACCCGTATAATCTACCTGGGCGCCTGGTGATTCAGTGGTTTTGGCGCCCCATTTCAATCCCAGAGTTGACAGGATGTATTTCAATCACAATGCCTTCAAGTAGCCTAGTCATCTACCCTTAAATCTACTGTTCTACCCTTAAATCTACTGTTCTACCCTTAAATCTACTGTTCTACCCTTAAATCTACTGTTCTACCCTTAAATCTACTGTTCTACCCTTAAATCTACTGTTCTACCCTTAAAATCTACTGTTCTACCCTTAAAATCTACTGTTCTACCCTTAAAATCTACTGTTCTACCCTTAAAATCTACTGTTCTACCCTTAAAATCTACTGTTCTACCCTTAAAATCTACTGTTCTACCCTTAAAATCTACTGTTCTACCCCTAAATCTACTGTTCTACCCCTAAATCTACTGTTCTACCCCTAAATCTACTGTTCTACCCTTAAATCTACTGTTCTACCCTTAAAATCTACTGTTCTACCCTTAAAATCTACTGTTCTACCCTTAAAATCTACTGTTCTACCCTTAAAATCTACTGTTCTACCCCTAAATCTACTGTTCTACCCTTAAAATCTACTGTTCTACCCCTAAATCTACTGTTCTACCCCTAAATCTACTGTTCTACCCCTAAATCTACTGTTCTACCCCTAAATCTACTGTTCTACCCTTAAAATCTACTGTTCTACCCTTAAAATCTACTGTTCTACCCCTAAATCTACTGTTCTACCCCTAAATCTACTGTTCTACCCTAAAATCTACTGTTCTACCCTTAAAATCTACTGTTCTACCCTTAAATCTACTGTTCTACCCTTAAATCTACTGTTCTACCCTTAAATCTACTGTTCTACCCTTAAATCTACTGTTCTACCCTTAAATCTACTGTTCTACCCTTAAATCTACTGTTCTACCCTTAAATCTACTGTTCTACCCTTAAATCTACTGTTCTACCCTTAAATCTACTGTTCTACCCTTAAATCTACTGTTCTACCCTTAAAATCTACTGTTCTACCCTTGGGATTGGATGTTATTGATTGAAATGTTGATGTTCACTTTGTTTATTTGCTTATTTATTTATTTGCTTATTTATTTATTTGCTTATTTATTTATTTATTTATTTTGCTTATTTATTTATTTATTTATTTTGCTTATTTATTTATTTATTTATTTGCTTATTTATTTATTTGCTTATTTATTTATTTATTTATTTGCTTATTTATTTATTTATTTGCTTATTTATTTATTTATTTATTTGCTTATTTATTTATTTGCTTATTTATTTATTTATTTATTTATTTGCTTATTTATTTATTTGCTTATTTATTTATGTATTTATTTTATGTTGATGTTCTATTTATTTTATTTTTTTATTTCAATGTTCTTGCCTTTAACATTTTTTTTTTTTTTGAGGGAAAAGATGAAAATGAATTATCTGTCTTTCCTTCTCTGTGTCTGTCTATCTATCTATCAATTTATCAGTCAGTCTACTTACCTACCTGCCTACCCACCTACCTGCTTACCTACCCACCTACTTACCTTCCTACTCGCCTGTTTACTTTCCTACCCACCCACCCTCCCGCCCGCCCGCCCACCTACCTACCTACCTACCTACCTACCTACCTACTTACCTACCTACCCACCTAATTTCCTACCCACCCACTTACCTATTTACCTACTTTCCTTCATTCCTAGTTCCTACTGTACATACCGTCCAACCTACCTACTTGTATACTTACCTACCTACCTACATACCTTCTGCATACATAATTAATTACCTGCCTACCTACCTACCTGCCTACCTGAACAAGCACCTTCACGAGCAAAGAAAGCGAATGCATTTGTAATATCTATCTATATCTATCTATCTGTCTGTCTGTCTGCCTGTCTCTCTGCATAACTGGCTATCTGTCTATTAGGCTATATGGACAAATTAGAGAGAGAGAGGGGGGGGTGAAGAATGGAGAAGGAATAAAGGGTGGAAGGAAATAGAGAGAGAGAGAGAGAGAGAGAGAGAGAGAGAATCAGTCATTATCGACAGGTGGGGTGAAGGTGGTGGCAGTCTTGAAGGAAAATGGACTCTCTCTCTCTCTCTCTCTCTCTCTCTCTCTGAATGTCCTTCGTGCTTCTAGTTTTTCTTGTCTAACCCCCTCCCTCACACACACACACACACACACACACACACACACACACACACACACACACACACACACACATGCTTATCATCACACTTTGTAAATGTGTGTGTGTGTGTATGTGTGTGTGTGTGTGTGTGTGTGTGAGAGAGAGAGAGAGAGTTTGTGTATGTTTGCGCTTGTGTGTATTTAGTTTGATCGCGTTTGTTTATATGTATGTAAACGTGTGTGTGTGTGTGTGTGTGTGTGTGTGTGTGTGTGTGTGTGTGTGTGTGTGCTTGTGTGGGTGTTTATTTAGGCTGTGTGGTTTAATTTGGTCATCCGTCTGTGTGTACGTGTGTGTGTCTGTGTTCGTGTTTTTCTGGATGTATTTTTGCTGTATGTATGTATGTATAACTATATGTATGTATGCATAACTATTTGTACCGGTATGTATGTATGCAGTGTGTATACATGTATGTATAACTGTGTGTATGTATGTATGCAATGTATGTATGTTTGTAACTGTGTATGCAGTGTATGTATATATGTATGTATGCATATTATAATTATATGTATGTATGTATATTATAATTATATGTATGTATGTATATTTATGTATATATAGATAGATAGATGTATAACTTTGTATGTATGTATGTGTAGATCTATGTATGTGTGTAATTTTAAGTAGGTAGGTTGGTAAGTAGACAGGGAGGTAAGTAGGAAGTAAGTAGAAAGGATCTCGTAACTAAAAAGGGTGTAAGTAGATAGTAGGTAGGTAGGTAAGTAGGTAGACATGAAGTTAGTATAGGAAGCAAGGATAAATTGGTTAGTAGGTAAGTAGAAATGTAGGTAGTATGGGA
>NC_137057.1:46260250-46267750 GCF_032717465.1 Coenobita brevimanus
CATGAATATTTTTTCAGTGTTTAGGGGGTGAAATCAACAAGGGTAATTCCCTGTTTCTGTGTTTTATCATTCGATCAATAGCCGAGCGTTTACCGACACAGATCGTGTATTCGTTGACACGGGAAGTCGGGAGCAGAGACTTGAACATTGCGTGTGTGATAAATGCTACGGCGCCTCGCTATATGCACATCCAGAGAGAAAACGTGAGAAAGTAAATTTTTAGTTGAATTATTCTTCTGTTACTACCTCACCAGAAATGTTGAAAGTTTACACCAAGATGAAATTATGATGATAGACATATGTTCAGACGCTCGCTCGCTCGTCACGCTCCCCCAAAGCTCACTACTGGTGGTTATGATGATGATGATGATGACAATGATGATGATGATGATAATGATGATGATGACAGAGGAGAAAAGGAAAGCGACAGCAACACACCTAGTGCTCTTTTCGTGGCAATATGCTTATAAGGAAGACTATGATGTTGTATGAGCTGAAGATTTCCCGTGTTGTTGTTGTAGTTGTAGTTGTAATTGTAGTTGTTGTAGGCTAGTTATTGTGGGTATTGTTATTGTTGTTATTACTTTGTTATTGTAGTTGTTTTTAGTCACGTGTCTTGCTTTGGTGCGTTCTTTATTCTCTGTCAATTAATGAACAAGAGAGTAGTGTAAATAGGAAGCCTGTAAGTAGGAAAGATGTAGGTAGGAGGGATGTAAGTAGGTGTTGAGTGTAAGTGGGAGTGCTGTAAGTAGGAAGCGTCAGTAGGAATGTATTTAATGTTACGAGTATGAATGTAAGAAGGAAAGATGTAAGTAGGAATGTAGGTACGGAGGTTGTAAGTAAGAAGGAAGGGTAAGTAGGACTATACATTAAGTAGGAAGTGTGTAGAAGGATTGTTGTTGGTAAGTAGGTAGTAAATTAGTAAGGTAGGAAGGAATGAAGGTAGGTAGGAAGGTAAAACAAGGAAAGAAAGATGGGTAGGTAGATACGTAGGTAGGCAAATAGTAAGAAATATACAAGATAGATAGGTTGGTAGGTAGGTAAGTAGATAGATAGATAGGTGGGTAGATAGATGAATGGCTGGATAGATAGGTAGGTGGATAGATAGATAGGTAGGTAGGTAGGTAGATTTTCATGCAAGTAGAAAATCTGTGAATATAAGTAAAAGAGAGAGAGAGAGAGTACCCACAAAAACATGTCGCCTCCCTTAGATCAATGTCATTTTTTTTTTTCTGATACTCCCTTTTTAGGTAAGCTGCATGGTCATTTCCTGTCTGTGTAGAGGGAGGGGAGGGGAGGGAAGGGAAAGGAAGGGTTGGGACGGGATGGGAAGAGACGGGAAGGGAATGGGTGGGGTGGGAAGGGAAGGGAGGGGATGGGATGGGATGGGGAAGAGATGGGATGGGAAGGGAAAGGATGGGATGGGAAGGGAAAGGATGGGATGGGAAGGGAAAGGATGGGATGGGATGGGAAGGGAAGGGATGGGATGGGAAGGGAAGGGGATGGAATGGGAAGGGTAGAGAAGGGAAGAGAAGAGAAGAGAAGGAAAGAAGAGATGAGATGAGAAAAGGGAAGAGAGGAAGAAGAGGAAGGGAGGCATGGGAAGGAAAGGCAAAGAGGTAAATAAGGAAGGACGGAGAAGGGAAGGGGAAGGGAGGGGAGGGGAGGGGTAGGAAAGAACGGAAGGCGGGGCGGAGGGGAGGGAAAGGAAAGGGAGAAGAGAATAGGAAATGGAGAGAGAAAAGAAGGGTATGGATGTGTGTGTGTGAGAGAGAGAGACCGTAGTGAGGTGGTCAGGTAGAAAGGGATGCATGTGAATTAGGCAATGAGGTTAGGCAGTAGAATGACAGGCAGGTGGTGGTGTAGGCAGTTAAAGGTGAGGTAGGTAGGGAGGTGAGGCAGGAGGGTGGCAGACAGGGAGGTAGGCATGGAGGAAGGATGGAAGAGGGAGAGATGGGTTAGGCAGTATGGTTAAGAAGAAGGTTTAGTTAGGTTGGAGAGAGAGAGAGAGAAGTAGGTAGGTTTAGTTAGGTTGGAGAGAGAGAGAGAAGTAGGTAGGTAAGGCAGGAAGAGGATAAGAAGATACTGAGGGAGGGAGGGAGGGAAGGAGGAGGAAGAAGGAGAGAAGGGAGAGAGCAGTGAGGGTGACAGTACCTAGGTGGGCAAGAGGTAAGTAGGTAGGTAGACTGGAAGGTAGGGTTGTAGGTAGGTTTGATAGGAAGCTGTAAGTATTAATGTGAGGGAAGGTACATATTACATAGGGTAGGTAGGTAAAAATAGACAGGTGTGTTAGTAGGTAAGGGGTAGGATTAGGTGTACCTGGTGTATTGATAGGTAAGTAGGTGGGGGGTGTAAGTAGATAGGGGATGTAAGTAGGTAGGAAGATATATGTGTAGGTAGTGTAGCGACTGGTAGGTAGGTAGGTAAGGGGCAGGATCATGTACCAGGTGTATTGATAGGTAAGTAGGTAGGGGATGTAAGTAGGTTGGACGATATATGTGTAGATAGTGTAGCGACTGGTAGGTAGGTAGGTAAGTGGCCTGGTATATATGGGTAGATAAGTGACTTGAGAGCAAATAGGTAAGTAGGTAGGTAAGTAGGTATGTAGGTAGGTAAGTAGGTAGTGGTGGTGGGTAAGGCTGGCAACCCAATACGTATTTTTATCCCATACACAACCAAGAGATGGACCCGTTGCTATGGTTACTTCTCTCTCTCACACACACACACACACACACACACACACACACACACCATGCTAGGTCTGTGTGGTCTGCGTATCTATTCATGTCCTTCCTTCCTTCCTTCTTTCCTTCCTTCCTTCCTTCCTTCTTTCCTTCCTTCCTTCTTTCCTTCCTTCCTTCTTTCCTTCCTTCCTTCTTTCCTTCCTTCCTTCTTTCCTTCCTTCCTTCTTTCCTTCCTTCCTTCTTTCCTTCCTTCCCTCCTTTCCTTCCTTCCTTCCTTCCATCGTCATGTCTTCCTATCGTCCATCCTGGCAGCTTCCCTCTCTCTCTCTCTCTCTCTCTCTCTCTCTCTCTCTCTCTCTCTCTCTCTCTCAGGAAGTGTGAGTGTCATTGCCTTCAACTCCCCCACTTCTCGCTTCAAAACCATCTCATTTAAAGAGAGAGACAGAGAGAGAGAGAATTAAACCTCTTGAGTCTGCGCTTCGTTAAGTAAACAAAAACAAAAAAGGAAAAGGTGGATTTATTATTATTATTATTAGCTACTGATACTCTTATTATTATTATTATTATGATTAGTGGTAGTAATAGTAGTAGTTTCATTATTATTATTATTATTACGATCAGTAGTAGTAGTATGTTATTATTATTATTATTATTATTATTATTATTATTATTATTATGGCAACTAGAATTGTACGCATTGTTCTGAGTGTAGACTAACAGGTGAAGGTGAGAGCAGCAATATACCTAATCTGAATGTATTATTATTAGGGAAACGTACAAGGTGAGCATGATGGCCCCTTGAATACTGTTAAAATGGGAGGGAGGAAGAGGGAAAGGGAGGAAGGAGAGGGAGAGAAAGGGAGGAGAGGGGAAGGAACGAGGGAGAGGAAGGGAGGAGAGGGGAAAGAAAGAGGGAGTGGAAAGGGAGGAGAGGGGAAAGAAAGAGGGAGTGGAAAGGAAGGAGAGGGGAAAGAAAGAGGGAGTGGAAAGGGAGGAGAGGGGAAAGGGAGGAGAGGGGAAAGAAAGAGGGAGTGGAAAGGGAGGAGAGGGGAAAGAAAGAGGGAGTGGAAAGGGAGGAGAGGGGAAAGAAAGAGGGAGTGGAAAGGGAGGAGAGGGGAAAGAAAGAGGGAGAGGAAGGGAAGAAAGAAGGAATAGGGAGGAAGGAAGAAGGGAAGGAGAGGGGAAAGAAAGAGGGAGAGGAAGGGAAGAAAGAAGGGTAGAAAGGGAGGAGATGGAAGGAAAGAGAGAGTGGAAGGGAAGATAGAAGGAAAGGGAGGGAAGGAAAAGAAAGGGAGGAGAGGGGAATGAAAGAGGGAGAGGAAGGGGAAGGGAAGAGGGGAGGGATAGATGATTGTACAAATATGGAAGAGGGGGAGGGAGGAGAGAGAATGTGGGAGAGGATGAAGAGAGAGGGGGAGGGAGGGAGAGAGTATGAAAGGGAGAAAATTAAGTGTTGAAAGAGAAAAGGAGAGGGGGGGGGAAGGACTGGGGAAGGGAGAAGGAGGGAGGGAGAAAATGGAGTGTTGAGAGAGAAAAAAGGAGGGGAAGGAGGTTAGGAGGGGAGGAAGGGGGGGAAGGAGGGAGGGAGAGAGGAGGAGGAGGAGGGAGGCAGAAGGGGAGAGAAGTAGAGGGAGGGAGGAAAGGGGAGAGGGGAGGAGAGGAAATGTGAAAGGGAGAGAGGATATAGTGTATGGAGAGAAGGAAGGGAAGGAAGGAAGAGATGAAGAAGGAAAATTGAATGTTTGGAGAGAGAGAAAGGAGTAACGAAATGGAAAGAGAGGAGATGCAGATGGAGGAAAGAAAAGGAAGAGGGGAGGAGAGGGGAAATGGAGAGAGAGAGAGAATGTTGGGAGGGGAAACTGAGCGAGAAAAGAGAGAGAGAGAGAGAATGTTGGGTGGGGAAACTGAGCGAGAGAGAGAGAGAGAGAAGGAGGAAAGAAAAGGAAGAGGGGAGGAGAGAGGAAATGGAGAGAGATAATGTTGGGAGGGGAAGCTGGGCGAAAGAGAGAGAGAGAGAGAGAGAGAAATGGGGCGTTGATGGGATTTTTTTTCTTTTTTTTTTTAAGGAATGAAAAGGAAGACGAATGGAAGGGGAGGGGTGGGGAGGGGGAGAGAAAGGGGGAGGAGGGAGGGGAAGGGGGAGAGAAGGGGAGGTGAGGGGAAAGGGAAGGGGAGGTGAGGGGAAAGGGAAGGGGAGGGGAGGGGAGGAGGAGAAAAAGGGGTAGGAGGGAGGGGAGGGAAGGGGAGGAGGAGAGAAAGGGGGAGGAGGGAGGGGAAGGGGGAGGTAGTGTAGGTAGCAGTATGAGAAAATTATTTAAGAATTCTCTCTCTCTCTCTCTCTCTCTCTCTCTCTCTCTCTCTCTCTCTCTCTCTCTCTCTCTCTCAGCTGATATTCTTTCTCCCTCCCTCCTTTCACTTCCCCTTTTCTCTTCCCAACTCCCCAAATTTCTCTCCCCCTCCCCTCACCCCCGTCCCCTCTGTCCACCCTCCCCTCGCTACATTCCCCTCCTTGTCCTCGCCCACGCGTTCTCGTTCAACCTCTCCTTACTTTCCCATTCCCTTCTCTCTCCCTTTCTCCTCCTGTCTCCCTCTCCATCTCCCTCTCCCATCCTCCCTCTCCTTCTCTCTCTCTCCCCTCCTCCCTTTCCCCTCCTCTCCCTCTCCTCCCCCCTCTCCCTTCGTACCTCTTTCCTTACCTCCCTTTTCTTCTCCTGTCCTCCGCTCCCTTCCTACCTTCCTCCCTCTCCTCCCCTCCTGTCCCCTCTCCTCCCCTCCCGTCCTCTTCTCCTCCCTTCCCTTCCCCTCCCCTCCCCTCCCCTCCCCTCCCCTCCCCTCCCCTCTCCCCCTCTCCCCCCCTCCCTCCCCTCCCCTCCCCTCCCCTCCCCTCCCTCTCGCGTAGTATGATGAACGGGGAACTCCCTTGTGGCCCTTTTCCTCCCCTCTTTCCCCTCTTCCCCTTTCCTTCCCCTCCCCACTAGTCTATATTTTCTTCCTCCTCCTCCTCCTTTCTTCTTCAATGGAGTTGTAAATATATGGAATAAATTGCCCTCCAGTGTAATAAATTGTAATACAGTACAAACCTTTAAAGGTCGCCTGGATAAGTATTTGGCATTCAACCACCAGCTTAATATGTTTACTCCTGAATAAAACACTTGTGTACGTAAATTTTCTATTTTATTTTAGTTTAGTTTTTTAGAGCCTGGATCAATTTATTAAATGCAAATATAGTATATGCACAGACTAGGATCTGCACAGATAGCCCTGAGTTAACGGTCACTACTCATACTTTCGACCTGTGATGGGCTGTGGGTCACTGAGGGTCCCTGTTAGTTACGTGACCACCATCGGGATTTTTTTTAATGTACCAGGGGTCACTGCTTCAGGAGGTGACTTGTTTGCTGCCCTGCATGGGAAAGCTCCTAGTCTCAGTGGAATGAACGGAGCTGGGGCCTGATTGACTGCTGCCTACCTTAACAGCGCCAAGCAATGCTGCCGCACCACCCCTGAATATCCACACTGTGCACTGTGCAATTTCCACATTGTGTCCGCAGACGCCCCGTCAACTCAACGTACCTGTACATAGCGACATGCATTAGTTATTTATTTATTCGATTATTCATTGTACTTTACTACATTCTCTTTCAGGTTATTCATACTGGTAGCTTATAGATAATGTATTATAGAAAGTAACTTTTACATTTCAATCTTTCCTTTGATAATTCCATGTCAGTTTTTCCCTGTTGCATGGTGGTTTTTCTCACTTTTTCTTGCCAGTTTTAACCGGAGGGTTTGGTGGTGGGGGCAGCCTTCTTGCTTTACTATCCTTATCCTTCAGCATGTAGAGTTAGATCTTGTAGTCATAGTCTACTCTGTAACAGCCTCGAAAGGACCATAAGGTCTGTTGCTGTTTGCTTTCCTTTGTACTCCTCCTCCTTCTGGCAATTTTCCCTCCCTCTTCCTCTCTCTTCCATGCAGTCTTTTTCCTCCCCCCCCCCCTCTCTCTCTCTCTCTCTCTCTCTCTCTCTCTCTCTCTCTCTCTCTCTCTCTCCTGAACTTTCGTCCCCTCCCCATCCCCACATCATCTTCCTTCCCCTGCCGTCTCTCTTCACCTGCCTTCCCTCCCCTCCCTTTCCTCCCTTCCTCTCCCCTCCCCTCTCCCTCTGCTGTGGTGTGATAAACTGGGAACTCCCCTCTGGTTTAATTTCTCCCCTCTCCCTTCCCCTCATTTCCTCCCTCCCTCCCCTCACTTTTATCTCCCTACGTTTATCTCCCTTTCTCCCTTCTTCTTCATATCTTCTTTTCTCCCCCATCCGTCCCCTCTCTCTTTCACGCTCCCTCTCCCTTCCACGTTTCTCTCTCCCTCTCTCTCTCTCTCTCTCTCTCTCTCTCTCTCTCTCTCTCTCGTATTGTTTTCATAGTTTAAGGGGTTTTGCTGAGGAGAGAGAGAGAGAGAGAGAGAGAGAATGAGGCTGTGTGTGTGTGTGGAATGTTGAAACAGGAGAGAATGTTGAATGTTTTAAAATGTTTGAAAAAAAAATTGAAGAGTGAGTGGTATGTGTTTGAGTAGCAGAGAGAGAGAGCACCTGTGTTTGTCTCGCCTGTCTCCGTTCTCTCCTTTGTTCCCTCACACACACACACACACACACACACACACACAGGAGTTTGAATATTATAGAATTGAAAGGAAGAGTTTGAGTGAATGAAGGAATGAAGGAAGCAACGAAAGAGGGAATGAAGGAAGGAACGGAGAAGGGAATGAATGAATGAAGGATGGAGGGAATGAATGAAGGAAAGAAGGAGGGAATGAATGAAGGAA
>NC_137057.1:46272750-46290250 GCF_032717465.1 Coenobita brevimanus
GCTGCTACTACTACTACTACTGCTGCTACTACCACCACCACCACCACCACCACTACTACTACTACTACTACTGCTACTACCACCACCACCACCACTACTACTACTACTACTACTGCTACTACTACCACCACCACCACCACTACTACTACTACTACTACTACTACTTTACCACTACTACTACTACTACTACTACTATTACTACTACCACCACCACCACCACCACCACCACTACCACCACTACTACCACCATCACCACCACCACCGCCACCGCCGCCGCCGCGTCATGTGTTTAGCAGTAACGATACACTCAGACTTTTTCAGCCCTTCCTTAACACATTTTTTTCATTGATTTATTTTTTTCTTTAGTATCTTCAGCCGACTTTATTAAACTTTGGAGAGACTTTTTCGAAACGGGGGGGGGGGTTAGAGATAGCTCACAAAAACCCCATCAACGCCTTTATTTAGATTGTATATTTATTTTTTGCTCTCCCTGACAATTTTTTTTAGAGGCAAAGATAACTAGATCTGACATGAGAGGTGTAAGGCTGAGAGGAAGACCACGAATAGGATGGATGGACAGTGTGAAGAGAGCGCTGGATGCGAGAGGGATGTCTGTTGAGCAAGGAAGAGTGGCTGTGCGTGACAGAAATAAATGGAGAGAAACTGTGAATGAATAAGTGATGACGCAGCCCTGAGGGGATATTCTCCCGAATTTGGTCTGATCAGCTAGTCAGGTCATTTGCAGGTAAGTAGATGGGTCTGTTATGATGTGGCAGGGGTAAACCAGCTCTGCTGTCGGGCCCTGCTGTGGATGTCACTGATTGCACTGCGCAGTTGACCCTCGTGCGGTGTGGTGCGGTGAGGATCTGTCCCTTCTGCCCTTTGGGACTAAGATGCGAATGAATGTGTTTGAATGGATGAGTAAATGGGGAGTGTGTCGTCCTGTCTCGGCTACCTCCCTTTCCTTGGGGGAAGCAGCCTAGGTACATAGATAGAAGTTTCAGAGAGAGGGAGAGGAATTGTGTCTATTAACGTCTTCGTCAGCTGATTGATAGATAGATAGATAGGCAGATAGATAGATTGATAGTAATAGTGGTGCATAGATAGTGGTAGTGGGAGATTAGATTGATAGGTAGGTAGGTATTAATAGTGATGGATAGTGATAGATTGATAGATATGTAGATAGATAGATAGATAGTGATTGGATAGATAGATAGTGATTGTGGTATATAAAGATAGTGATGGTGCTAGATTAGATAAATAGGTAGGTACATAGTAATAGTGATAGATAAATAGAATGAGTGAGGTCGATAGATAGATATGTAAATAGATAGTGATGGTGGTTCATACAGTGATAGCGATGGATTAGATAAGTAGGTAGGTAGATAGTAATAGTGATAGGTAAATAGTGATAGATCGATAGATAGATAAGTAAATAGATATTGATAGTGGTGCATAAAGATAGTGATAGCGATAGATTAGATAGGTAGGTAGGTAGTACTAAAGTGACAGATCGATAGATAGATATGTAGATAGATAGTGATAGTGGTTCATCTAGTGATAGCGATAGATTAGATAGGTAGGTAGGTAGATAGCAATAGATAAAGTGATAGATCGATAGATAGATAAAACTGTACATCAGATTGAACGAATTAATAAGGCCATTACTACTCATACTACTACTGCTACTACTACTACTACTACTACTACTACTACTATCTCACCTAGAAATATTTGTACTAGAATTACATACACTAGATTGAACTAAACCGGTGTCTCCATAGTACAGCAAAGATCGTGTTACATAAAGGGAAGTACATAAGCTATATCTTTGTACTCTTCTGCATTACAAAGGACAGGGTTATATATGGGAATTGTACTATTTTCAAAACTTCTGTCACAAAGAAAACCCTCTCACAGTGGGGATAACTCTAGTGCTGTATTCCTGCTGAAGAGAGGTAATTTGGCTCTCTCTCTCTCTCATACACACACACACACACACCATAGCCACAATCACCACCACTACCACCACCACCACAGCTACCACAATCACCACCACAACTACCACAATCACCACCACCACCACATCCACCGCCACCACCACCGCCACAACTACCACAGTCACAGCAAACACCACCACCACCACAACTACCACAATCACCACCATCTGCTAACCACAAAAACATCCTTCACTCTACACCTCCTGTAAAAGATTTTCTCCGTATAATTATTCATGCTAGCTGAGAGAGAGAGAGAAATTTGTCTTTTCAATTATCCACGGAGACTGTGTGTGTGTGTGTGTGTGTGTGTGTGTGTGTGTGAGAGAGAGAGAGAGAATTTGTCTTTTCAATTATCCACGGTGACTGTGTGAGAGAGAGAGAGAGAGAGAGAGAGAGAGAGAGAGAGAGGATAATTATACAAGCAAAAACAATAGCTTGAAAGACTACTGGTGTTTAGCTGCCCATTTTATTTATTTATTTTAGCTTTTATTTTATTAAATTATTTTAGCTTTTATGTAACATTTATTTATTGTAGCTTTTTGTTTGATTATTTTAGCTTTTTATTTTAGCTTTTATTTTAGCATTTATTTATTGTAGCTTTTTTTTTAGCTTTTATTTACTTTAGCTGTCCAATTTTAGCTTTTAATTAGTTGTCATTAATGGGATGCAGATCTGAGCTGGGAGCAGGGCAATGAACTGGCGGGGGACACGGCGACATGGAGGCGATTTGTTTGTGGCCACCCCTTACGGGATTGAGGCGTCTGGCAATAGATAGATAGATAGATTTATTTATGTTCTATTAGCTTTTCTGTTATTTTAGTTATTTTTGTTATTGTTTAATTGAGCTTTTGTTTTTTAGTTTCTCTCTCTCTCTCTCTCTCTCTCTCTTAGCTAGCATGGATAATTGCAGAGGCATACAGATCTCTCTCTCTCTCTCTCTCTCTCTCTCTCTCTCTCTCTCTCTCTCTCTCCTTTGTCACTTTAGATCATCTTCTCAGTAGGGTTAAGGAAGCTCCCTAACACATCTCCCTAAGCGATTTATTTTACTGTATCATCCAAATCACCACTAACACCATATTCAACAATCTACGTAATAACGTACGAAAGGATATTAACCAGCCAAAAATAAATCGCTAAGGAAGAGGTGTTAGGGAGCGTCCTTACCCGGCCGAAATTCGAATCTTTACCCTCCTCTGCTTTAACTGTCTACTAATTCGTTTTTTTCTTTTAGCTTTTTATCATAGCTTTTATTTGTGACATTAGCTTTATTTATGATGCCTATTTAGCTTTTTGTTACGTATTTTTACTGTTATTATTATTATTATTATTATTTTCTTCTTCTTCTTCTTCTTCTTCATCTTATTATTATTATTATTATTATTATTATTATTATTATTATTATTATCATCAACATCATCATCATCATCATCATTATTATTATTGTTAGTATTAGTATTAGTATTATCATTATTATTGTTATTTATTATTATTATTATTATTTTCATTTTAGCTTTAATATTTTAGCTGACATTATATCTGTCCTTTATTTTAGCTTTTATTAATTTGGTTTATAGTAGGTTATTTATTTTGTCTTTATTTTGGCGGTACTAATAATGTAAGGCGCCAAACTTTCTGTCCTCGCTGCCAGAGAGAGAGGGGGGGGGGTTGTGGTCAGGTGGTGTTGGTTAAGATTGTTGGCAGTAGGTGTGGGCAGGGGGGGGGGCTAGGGATGCCAACACACTCACTCACTCACTCACTCAAACACACTCACTCATTCGGTCACTCACTCGTTCACTCTCACTCACTCACTCACTTACCGACTCAAACACTCTCACTCACTCACTCACTGACTCAAACTCACTCACTCACTGACTCAAACTCACTCACTCACTCACTTATTGACTCAAACACACTCACTCACATACACCTACTCGCACACTTAATGACTCTCTCTCTCTCTCTCTCTCTCTCCGTCACATCCCTTAGATTAACACTAAAACATTTCGCTAGTCACGAAGAAGTGCCGTGGAAATGAAGTAGAGCCGTAGTACTGTCTTTTTCTGCCAAGTTGAAATAGAAAGAGTCAAGATATTTTTCTCTCTATACTCCTTTCACCTTAACTTGGCCCAGATTTTTTTTTCCTTCAGTGGCTGACGAGAATTAATAACAGAAGAATATCACTTGCTGTACATCCTCTCCACAGCACTTCTTCGTGACTAGCATCATATTCGAATGTTCATCTATTGTCACTAACTCAGCATTCGAGTGAGAGAGAGAGAGAGAGAGAGAGAGAGAGAGAGAGAGAGAGAGAGAGGTCAATTTTAGGCCAAGTTAAAGTAAAAGGAGTATAGTATGGTTAGAGAGAGAGAGAGAGGATGATAAGAAAGGAGAAAGAGAAGGGCCAAAAAGAGTTGGAAGAAGGAGAAAAAGAAGAAGAGAGAGAGAGGGGGGGGTCCTGGGTTTGAAGGGGTGCAATAACAGTCTAATATAAGGTTGTTGTTGTGTACAGTACTCGTGTTTGTTGTTGTTTACTTGGTGTTTGTTATTTGTTTGTTGTTTGTGCCTGTGTGTTTGTCAGCACGAACGTTGGAGATTTAGTGACTGACCATTTCTCTCTCTCTCTCTCTCTCTCTCTCTCTCTCTCTCTCTCTCTCTCTCTCTCTCTCTCTCTCCCTCCTCTTCCTTCTTCCCTTCCCTTTCTTATTTTCCTTCCCCTCCCTTCGTATTCCTTTTCCTCGTCTTTTCTTTCCTCTCCCCTCCCCTCTCCTTCCCTCCCCTCGCCCCCCTCCCCTTCCCTCCCCTCGCCTCGCCTCCCCTCCCCTCTCCTTCCCTCCCCTCGCCCCCTCTCCCCTCCCCTCCCCTCCCCTCCCCTCCTCTTCTCTCCTCCCCTCCCCTTTCTTCTCTCCCCTCCTCTCCCCTGTCTAGCTGTGTTTTCTTGCACTCCCCTCCCTATCCTTACCCCGTCCCGTCTCTTCATGATCTTCGCTTCATTCATTTAACTCACAGCATGCCAAATTATTACACACACACACACACACACACACACACACACACACACACACACACCTGGTATTAGTTCACCACAGGTATTCCAAGCCTTGAGGTAAATACAGCAACTTCCCCCCCACCCCACCCCCTCATCACCCCCACCCCACCCCCTCGTCACCCATCACCCCACCCCATCACCCCCATTCCCACCCCGTATCACCCCCGCCCCATCCCCTCATCACCCCCATCTCCACCCCTTCACCCCCACCCCACCCCTCATCACCTCCACCCCATCCCCTCATCACCTCCACCCCATCCCCTCATCACCCCCACCCCATCCCCTCATCACCCCCACCCCACCCCCTCATCACCCCCACCCCACCCTCTCATCACCCCCGCCCCTCCCTCTCCTCACCCCCTCCCCAATCACCCCCACCCCACCCTCTCATCACCCCCACCCCACCCCCTCATCACCCCCACCCCACCCCCTCATCACCCCCACCCCACCCTCTCATCACCCCCACCCCACCCTCTCATCACCCCACCCCACCCTCTCATCACCCCCGCCCCACCCTCTCATCACCCCCGCCCCACCCCCTCACCTCACCCCCTCACCCCACCCCCTCATCACCCCTACCCCACTCCCTCATCACCCCTACCCCACTCCCTCATCACCCCCTCACCCCTCCTATAAACTGTAGCAGGGAAATACTATGGAATTAATTATACTGTTACTTATTGTCCTTCTCACTTTTTCCTGCCAGCTTCGACTGGAGTGTTTGGTGGGTGGGGGAGAGCCTTCTTGCTTTACTATCCTCACCTTCAACTTGTAGAATTAGGTAGTGATAGTCTTCTCTGTAACAAGCAGCCTCGTAAGGACTGTTAGGCTTGTTGCTGTTTGCTTTCCTTTGTATTCCTTTGTACTCCTCCTCCCTCTCATTCCTCCTCCCCTCTTCTTTCTCACTCCTCTCTGTCCTATGCCTCCTCCCCTCTCTCCCTCCCCCCCTCCTCCTGTCTTTCCCCTCCTCCTCACTCCTTCCCCTCCTCTTAACTTCTTCCCCTCTCTCACTCCTCTCCCCCCTACTGTCTCCTGGTTCCCTCCTCTCCCCCTCCCCCTCTTCACTTATCTCTCTTCTACTTATTCCTCTTCCCTCCCTCTTCTCCCCCTCCCCTGTCACTCCTCCCTCTCTCCCTCCGTTCATCTTTCATTCCCCTTTCTCAGACTTCTTTCTCCCTCCCTCCATCTCCCCTCACCCTCTTCTCCCAGTCCCTACTCCCCATGCTTATTCTCTCTCTCTCTCTCTCTCTCTCTCCCTTCCCCATCACTTCTCTCCCTTCCTCACCTCTCCTATTTCTTCTCCCCATTCCTTCCTTCTTCTCCCTCTCCTCTCCTTCCTATCTTCCCTCGCCTTTCCTCTCCTCTCCCCATCCCATTCCTTCCTCTCCCCAAACCCTCCCCTCCCCATCAAATTCTCTCCCATCCTCCTCCCTCTCACACCATATTCTCAATACCTAATCCTTTCATCTCTCTCCCCAACTTTTCCTCCCCTCTCCTTCCTCCTCCTCCCCTCCCTCCCTCTTCCCTCCCCTCCTCATTCTCTTCTTTTTCTCCCCAGTCCTTCCTCTCTCCCCACCCCACCTCCTCTTTCCTTTTATCTTATTGGTTATATTTTTTTTCGTTGAGAGAGAGAGAGAGAGAGAGATGACGTGGCAGTATTGATTATAAAGCTAAGTCCATCAAACAATCTCTCTCTCTCTCTCTCTCTCTCTCTCTCTCTCTCTCTCTCTCTCTCTCTCTCTCTTTAATAGTACTGATATGATTGAGTATATAGATAAGTTACTACCTCCACACACACACACACACACACACACACACACACACACACACACAATGTATATCTGTGTATCAGTGTGTGTGTGTGTGTGTACTACAGAGACTTCATAGGTATTCACATGTGTGCAGTATTTATGTAGTTGTACTTTATCTCTGTCTACCTGTGCATCTCTTATCTATCTATCTGTATCTTTATATATCTATCTTTCTCGAAGGAGTTGTATTAATCCAGACGAATATTTGCAAGTCTTAAAAACAAAACATTCACTTTATAGTTTTTGAAATATAGAGATTCAGAATATTTCATTAACTTTATATTATGCCATTCAGGTGAGAGGATGTCTGTGTGATTGTGTTTGTGTACGTCTGTCTGTCGGTCGTGTGTGTCTGTGTGTGTGTGCGTGTGTGTAGCCTGTGTGGTTTTGCCTATCTAACGTAACAATCTGCCCGCTGTCTGTGCATGTTGGTTTTATCTATTGGTATCTCTTTAGCGACATGTACCGTATGTGTCTACCGTGTGTGTGTGTGTGTGTGTGTGTGTGTGTGTGTGTGTGTGTGTGTGTGTGTGTGAGAGAGAGAGAGAGATCGTTTCTTTCATTTTTTCCTATATCCATCTGTGTGTGTGTGTGTGTGTGTGTGTGTGTGTGCTTTTTTACGTCGCGGTGGGTGAGTGCATGCAGGGTACTTACGTCACTCGACTCGGGTAATCCCCTTTGTAGGTTGGTAAATGAGTACTTAGGATAACAAATAGGGGAGGTAACTATGGTAACCTGAATGAGTTAGTGGCCTTGTATCCCAGGGTATTAGATGCCTAACCCACCACAGGCTCAAAGGCTTAAGTTTCAGAGATCACTGTGACTATGCGCCTTATGGCCTCATCCCCACCTTCACCTTTACCTGGGCGTTAATTGACTTACCTGTGCATCTGTCTGGCTGTCTCTATTAATGCATATCTGTCTATCTATCTATCTTTATATGTGTGTGTATTTATTTGTCTGTTTATATATCCCTCTATCTGTTCTTATATGTGTACTTACCATCTTGTATCGGATATCCGCCTCCGAAGTGAAAATAATGTCCGCATTACTATCCGCGTCCGCGTCCTTAGACAACAAAAGCTCCGCATCATTATCCGCCACCGCGTTTTCAGACAATAAAAGCTCCGCATAATAATCCGCCTCCGCGTCTAAGAACCGCAGAGGTTGCTGATCTCCACCCATCCAGTATTTCTCCTTTCTCTTTTTGTCATAATTCTTTTTCTCTCTCCTTTTCATCCACAACTCTCCTCTCCATTCCTCTTAGCTACCAGTTCCTCTTCCTTTTTCTGTTTTCTTCTCTATCAGCTCTCTTCTTCCCTCCGTCTCTCATTGTTCCTCTCCCTCTCTCTCTCTCTCTCTCTCTCTCTCTCTCTCTCTCTGTCGCAATAGTTACACGTGCTATGTTAATGTATAGGCATATCTAGAGTTAGCCTATACCTATATATGATGCAAAGAGGAACCGTTTGCGGGGAGAGAAAGCAGAGAAACGACTATTGTTGAAGAAAAAATTGCCACTTCTAAAGTTTGAATATTAAATGTGGCAGCTTGTGGCTTAACAAGAGTAGCCAACAACAGTAACCAGTTAAAGTTTGCTGCTGTCCAAGGGTGGAGGTTGGGGAAAGTGGTTGGTGCAATGCATGACGAGTTGGCTCCCCGTCCCGCATCCTGGTAACATACTTATATGTACACTTAAGTGTGGCTGAAACTCGCCACATTATACTGGATATGTGTACTGTAATATGTGTTAAAAAAAAAATCCGCGTCCGCAACCGCGGACATGGAGGTAAAAATAATCCGCAGTTGTGTTCGCGTCTGCAAAAATTAATATCTTGACCTCCGCAGTTTTATTCGCAACCGCATTTTATGAGAAATAGATATCCGGCCCCGCCTTCGCCTCCACGGAGCTCTAAAATTTGGTATACATCACTAATATTCTGTACTGATGTATTTGCCTACCCCTTTGCATCTATTAAATCTGCATCATATATCTATCCATCATCTATCCAGCGAAAAGCACAAACTGTCGCAAACACCATAAATTCTCACACAGGAACCCAGATTAAAAGCTTGCCTAATTAACCTGTCTCTCTTCTACAGGTGAGCGTGTGGGGGTGGCCAGGTGGTGTGACTCAGGTGATGTATGTATGGGAGACAGGCCAAGGAGCTTGTTGCAACGGGTGACAGATGTGCACAGACGGATGTAGGAAAAAAACGAAAGAAAACACACACACACACACACATGGATATAGGAAAGAAACGATCTCTCTCTCTCTCTCTCTCTCTCTCTCTCTCTCTCTCTCTCTCTCACACACACACACACAGACGGATATAGGAAAAAAACGAAAGAAACGCTCTGTCTGTCTGTCTCTCTCTCTCTCTCTCTCTCTCTCTCTCTCTCTCTCTCTCTCTCTCTCTCTCTCTCTCTCTCTCTTTCACACACACACACACACACACACAGACGGATATAGGAAAAAAACGAAAGAAACGCTCTGTCTGTCTGTCTGTCTCTCTCTCTCTCTCTCTCTCTCTCTCTCTCTTTCACACACACACACACACACACACACACACAATTGATCTGTCTGTCTCTGTCCTCTGACAGTCGAGGGGATGCCTATAAAACTCTCTAAACAGCTCAGACAGATGTAACTTTTTATGATGTATTTAAATGTGTATAACTAATGAGAAATATTAGTGTCAACGTCGTGGAAACATGGCAGCCAATTACCGTAGAGTTTTTTTTTACATCTACAGTTATATAATTACCAGCTACAACGGGTCAGATGGGTGGACGGATTGGTAGGGTGGGTGGAAATACACACACACACACACACACACACACACACACACACACGGGTCCACGGTAGGAATAGGTCCATGGGAAGTGTACTCCTGGGGAAATAGGTCCAAAGAGGAACATACAGTAGGTTCAGTGATAAAATAGGACCCTGGGTGTCTTGTTCCACAGGGGGCTTGGCCATCCAGGGTCCAAGGTATGCAGTCATAGGATTTTCCCTGGGCAACGCCGGGTACCCTCGCTACTGTATATATGACTAGCCATCTATCTATATTATACTGTATATGTACATGTATATACAGAAAGAGAGAGAGAGAGAGAGAGAGAGAGAGAGGTTCTTATATGTAAACAAACAGATGACCAAACAAAGCACACATTCCCAACATAAACACACAGACACGACCTAAATACACACACACACACACACACATTACGATTCATTCCATTCAGCAACCCTATTTCACTTCACAGCACAGACGGTTTTCCTCAGCTCTCGAAAAAAAAAAAAAAAATGTATCTAGAGGCTGCATCCAACCCCTCCAGTCCTTTAAATCTCCCCAGTCCTTTAAATCCCTGCAGTCCATTAAATCTCCCCAGTCCTTTAAATCCCTGCAGTCCATTAAATCCCTCCTTAAGCTGAATAAAATCGTCTGGAGATAGAACGAATAAAGAAATAAAGGAGAATAAAGAAATGAATAATAATAAAGAGATGAAGGAGAGGAAAGGAATAGTTGGCGAGTTAACCCCTTCCATCTGAGGACGGGTTGTATATGTTCTTGTGTTGAGAGAGAGAATTATAGGGCAAGCGAGAAGGCTGCAAGGAGTAGAAAATAGGAAAAAGACGAGAGAGAGAGAGAGAGAGTTATAAGGCATGGACCAACGGGAAAGCTGCAAATAAAAAATAGGAAAAAGAAGTGAGTGAGTGAGAGAGAGAGGAGAGAGAGAGAGAGAGAGAGAGAGAGAGAGAGAGAGAGAGAGAGAATTATAGGGCAAGAGAGAAGGCTGCAATGGGTAGAAAATAGGAAAAAGAAGTGAGAGAGAGAGAGAGAGAGAGTTATAAGCCATGGACGAACGAGAAGGCTGCAAGGAGTAGAAAATAGGAAAGAGAGAGAGAGAGTTATAAGGCATGGACGAACGGGAAGGCGCAAACAGAAAATAGGAAAAAAGTGAGAGAGAGAGAGAGTAGTGGCTTTGTCAATAGTGTCACAAAGGGAACAGTTAGTGAGCGTAATGAGGTGACGAAGGAAAGGACTCGGGAGAGAGGGAGGGAGGAAGGAAGGGAAGGAGGGTAAGAAGGAAGGAAGTAGGGGAAACAAGAGAAGGAGGGAGGATAAGAGGGAAGGAAGAGGGGAAAGAAGGGAAGGAAGGGGAAAGAAGGGAAGGAGAGAGGATAAGAGGGAAGAGGGGAAAGAAGGGAAGGAAGGAGGATTAGAGGGGAAAGAAGGGAAGGAAGAGGGGAAAGAAGGGAAGGAAGGAAGAGAGGGAGGAAGGAGGATAAGAGGGAGGGAAAGAAGGACAGGAAGTGAAGTAAGGAAGGGTGGGTGGGAGGGAGGGAGGGGGTGAGAGGAGGGACGGGAGGGTGAGAAAGGAACGGAAGGAGGGAGGGAGGAAGGAACGGAAGGAGAGGAAAGAAGGAGGGAGGGAGGAAGGAAGGAAGAAGGGAAGGAAAGGAAGGAAGGAGGGAGGGAGGGACAGGAAAGGTGTAATATTTTCTCATGAATGTTCGATTATATTTGGATTATAATTCTCGCCTACTTTTTATACATTGAGATTAAATATATAAATGATTTTAGTCAGGATAGGTTAAAGTTAGGACTCTCTCTCTCTCTCTCTCTCTGGGCAGAGGTCGAGGTCATTGGGTCAAGATCAAGGTTAGTTCGTGATTCTCTCTCTCTCTCTCTCTCTCTCTCTCTCTCTCTCTCTCTCTCTCTCTCGTGGAGGAATGAAACTTAATGGGAAAGAAACGATAACAATTGGGTCACACGCCTCTCCCAAGCATTTAGAGGCGAAAATTGCCTAAAGCATCGTTCAGTGGATTTGTCTTTATCGTTCGCTCGTTGTGGCGCTCCTCCTCCTCCATTTCCTCCTCCTCTCTCTCCGGCTTCGTTTTTGTGTCCTCTCTCTCTCTCTCACACACACACACACACACACACACACACACACACACACACACACACACACACACACACACACACACACACCTTCCTCCCATTCTCCCTCCCTGTCATTTCCTTTCCCCCCCTCCCTTTCATCCCCACCTTCACCTCTTCTCCCTCTCCCCTCCCCTCCCTTCCCCTCTCCTTCCCCTGCCTTCCCCTCTCCTTCCCCTCTCCTCGCCTTCCCTCCCCTGTCCTCCCCTCCCCTCCCCTCCCCTCCCCACCACAAAAGCCTGCAGTCCATCATTGTTATCATCCACCTCTTTTGTCTCCCCCCTCCCTCTCTTCCTCTCTCCCCTCTCTTCTCTCCTCTCCCCCCTCTCTTCTCTTCTCCTCTCCCCCCTCTCTTCTCTCCCCCCCTCTCTTCTCTCCTCCCCCTCCCCTTCCTTCTCCCCTCCCCTTCCTTCTCCCCTTCTCTACCACTTCTGTCCCCCCCTCTCTCCCTCTTCGTAACTCCTCCCCCCCATTTCCTCTCTCTCTCCCCCTCCTTTTCCATTTCTCTTCCTCCCTCTTTCCCTTCCCACCATTTTGTCTCCTTCGCTTCCCTTCCACTTCTCCTTCCTCTTCCTCTCTCCACTCTCTTCTCTTCCCTCCACTCTTTCTCTTCCTCTTCCCCTCTCCACTCTCCTCTTCCTCTCTCCCCTCTCCACTCTCCTCTTCCTCTCTCCCCTCTCCGCTTCCTCTCTCCCCTCTCCTCTTCCTCTCTCCCGTCTCCTCCTCTCTTCCCTCCACCATCTTCCTCTTCCTCTCCACCATCTTCCTCTTCCTCTCCACCCTTTCTCTTCCCCTTCCCCCCTCTCCTCTTCCTCCTCCTCTCTTCCTCTTTTTCCCTTCCTTTTCATGGCTTTCCTCTTTTCCTCTCCAAAACTTACCTCTCCTCCTCTCTCTCTCTCTCTCGTTTAATTTATCGTCTTTCCTCTTCATCTCCTCTTCCTCTTCCCCTCCTTTCTTCTTTCCCCTCATCCCTTTCCTGCCGCTCTCTCCATCCTTCCCCCCTCTCCCCATCCTTCCCCCCTCTCCTCCCTCCCTTTCCTCCCCATTTTTCCTCCCCTCTCCTCCCCTCCCGCCCTCCCTCCCTCCCTTTTTAATCATTGTGACGCCCATTTTATCTTGTTTTATCAGGAGTTTCCCGTTTATTGATTTTCTCTCTCTCTCTCTCTCTCTCTCTCTCTCTCTCTCTCTCTCTCTCTCACTAATTTGCGTATAAAGACATAAGGAAGACTTACAACGAATTTATCAACGTTATTAATTTTTCACATTCAAAATAATCATATGTAAAAAAGAATTGAATTAATAGGGAATGTCGTCAGAATTATTATTTTATTATGCCGATCCGAAGAATGTGACAAATCCGATTGATAAAAAATTAAAAAAAAAAAAAAAAGATAAATATAAAAGTAGATAGAAATTAAAGCAGCATAATAGATACGAAAAATTTAGTATAGGTTTTTATTTTTTCAAACGGATCGGAGTTGCCCACTAGAGATCGGATTTTCCTCATTCTACGGTAACGGTCTTTAACCCCTTCAGTTCGGTGACGTGTTTTTGTTATATTCGCACTATTACACGATTTATATTTTTATTTTTATTATTTATTTATAGCTTAATGCGAGATCTCTAATAGTGAAGAAGTTAATAAGTGGCATATTAAATCCCTCAACAACAACAAAAAAAGACGGAAATAATAATAGAATTTGAATAGTATAATGCGTCACCAAACTAAATGTATTACAGGATTAAATTTTGGAAGATTCAAACTTTTTTAGGACCGTTATTTTCTGTATTTAAAAAGATTCTAAATGGTAAGTAGAATAAGAAGCCTAAGTGTTAATTTATCCTTTCTAATTTGGTCGCAACCTAACCTACCTAAGCATTCTAGTAGGCTGTATTTATCCTAACCCAGCTTGTTCTAACCCTCTACCCTACCCAACCCAACCAAACCAAACCCTGCCCTGCCCTGCCCTGCCCTGCCCTACCCTACCCTACCTTACCTTACCCAACCCTACCCTACCCTACCCTACCCTACCCTACCCTACCCTACCCTACCTTACCCAACCCTACCCAACCCAACCCAACCCAACCCTGCCGTGCCCTGCCCTACCCTACCCATCCCATCCCATCCCATCCCATCCCAGTCTAACCTACCCCAGCCTAACCCAACCCAGTCTAAACTCCCCAGCCTTCCCTAACCAGCCCAGCGACCTCACCTAACCCTACCCAAGGCCACCCAAACTAGCGTGACCTTGCCCTGACCACGCTGTTATTGAACTATTGATTAGGAGCAGATGCCAGCACGCGATTGAATAGTTAAGTCCCACTCCAGGAGCCTCTACACTCCCCACTCCACCTCACACTCAGGGGCCTCTACACTCCCCACTCCACCTCACACTCAGGGGCCTCTACACTCCCCACTCCACCTCACACTCAGGGGCCTCTACACTCCCCACTCCACCTCACACTCAGGGGCCTCTACGCTCCCCACTTCACCTCACACTCAAGGGCCTCTACACTCCCCACTCCACCTCACACTCAGGGGCCTCTACACTCCCCACTCCACCTCACACTCAGGGGCCTCTACACTCCCCACTCCACCTCACACTCAGGGGCCTCTACGCTCCCCACTCCACCTCACACTCAAGGGCCTCTACACTCCCCACTCCACCTCACACTCAGGGGCCTCTACACTCCCCACTCCACCTCACACTCAGGGGCCTCTACACTCCCCACTCCACCTCACACTCAGGGGCCTCTACGCTCCCCACTCCACCTCACACTCAGGGGCCTCTACGCTCCCCACTCCACCTCACACTCAGGGGCCTCTACACTCCCCACTCCACCTCACACTCAGGGGCCTCTACACTCCCCACTCCACCTCACACTCAGGGGCCTCTACGCTCCCCACTCCACCTCACACTCAGGGGCCTCTACGCTCCCCACTCCACCTCACACTCAGGGGCCTCTACGCTCCCCACTCCACCTCACACTCAGGGGCCTCTACGCTCCCCACTCCACCTCACACTCAGGGGCCTCTACACTCCCCACTCCACCTCACACTCTGGGGCCTCTGCGCTCCCCACTCCACCTCACACTCAGGCAGGAGGGCCCTTAGTATCGTCACATACCCCCTTCGCGTGGTGGCACTGATTTTGCCTGCCGGTAGAGCTGCCTGGTTGTACAAATGTCCCTGAATTCCATCCCTTTCCCACGAACAGGAGAATAGAGGATTGTTTGATGGATGATATTAGCCTGCAGTCCACTGGGTTCACGTTTAGATGTAGCTGGGATTGTGGGTGTTATTATTACTATTATTACTGGATTATTACTACTACAGATACTACTATTATTACTACACATACTGTTACTACTGTGATTGCTGCTATTATTATTACCGTATTACTACTGCTGTTATTATTATTATTATTACCACTCTGTACTACCATTATTACTATTATTGCTACTATTACCACTACGAGTAATCCACTGACGCATTTTTCTATATCGTGGTTACCTCCAGGTGAGAGAGAGAGAGAGAGAGAGAAAGAGAGAGAGAGTTCATCTTAAGTTGGTCCAGATTCTCGTCCTCTTGCGGCTTATTTCACTTAGCTCAGTGGCAGAAAAAGACAATACTGTGGCGCAACGTCCATTCCATAGCACTTCTTCGTGACTAGCACCGTATTCTAGAGCCTGTCTCCTACTCAGGGTTAGAGGTGGGGGAATGGCAGTTTTAGGCTAAGTTGAAGTGAGCAGAGTATAGATGAATGAAATCGCTGAATGAAAATCGTTCGGGAATAGCGTGAATGAAGTTAAAAAAAAAAAATCGTGGGAGTGGAAGGGTTAAGTAGAATCCTCAACACTTTTTCCTTACCGGTTTATTATTCCGTCTGGTGCGGCCGTTATCTATTTATCTATGTACAGCCAGACACCTTAATCCCGTAATGGGTGGCTACAGACAAACCGCCTCCATGTCGCATAGTCCTCTGCCATTACGCTACTGGACCCCCAAATCACACATCCCTATCTCCTATACCTCTCCAGTCCATCCACCCATCTCATCCTTGGTCTCCCCCTCCCTCCCTCTTGTGTGTTATGTAGTCTGTGTCGATATTAGGAAAAAGTATAAACTGACAGAATAATGTGTAATACGCAAAATAAATCGCTAAGAAAGAGGTGTTAAGAAGCGTTCTGAGCCAGCGAGAGTAATTACTTTGGCCTTCAAAGTAACTCGGGATATTTCGTAATTTCTTTTCCTGATTGATTTATTCTACACGTCACAGTTGAATATTCTCCTGTAAGTAAAAAACAAAAACAAAAGCAAAGTCCACGGAACAGGTTAAAAAAAAAAAATCACAGCAAAAACAACAAACAAGCAAAAAATGAAAACAACAACAATGACAAACCTTAAAAACGCTTCAAAGTTATCCAGGCGTCTCTCTCTCTCTCTCTCTCTCTCACTAACGCTCGTCATGCCTTTAGGTGAAGCCTTTGCACTTAAAACCACTTTTCACACTAAATGGTGGTTGAAAGGCAAAAGCTGAAAGTGTGTGTGTGTGTGTGTGTGAGAGAGAGAGAGAGAGAAAGAGAGGGAGAGAGAGAGAGATCTGCAGTGTGTAGTGTAAGAATGACTATTGAGTTACACTGTTGACCTCTTTAAAACCAGAGAGAGAGAGAGAGAGAGCCTGTAGTCTCCCCTTCAGCCCGATTACGTATTTCTATCTCCCTAATCATCCCTTAAGAATGGCCTTGTCCGTAACTCACTCCCTAATGTTTTCCGGATGCAAGGCGCCTCATTCCCGTAGACTTTGGCCATGAAGTAAATAGAATATCCTGATGGCTTCGTATATCTATCTACTACTATATCTATTACTCTATCTATCTACGACTCTGTCTATTACTGTCTGCCACTTTATCTGCTTTTATTTTTTTTTATTTTTCCCTTAAGGCATTTTAATAAGTGATTTATTTTGGGGACTACTGGGATTAGATGTAGCCTTCGTTTTTATTTATTTTTTAATTTTTTCACTGTACCGTTTTACTTGACCTCTTCACTGTACCTTTTTTCCATTGCCTTTTTCACTGTACCTTTTTTCCATTGCCTTTTTCACTGTACCTTTTTTCCATTGCCTTTTTCACTGTACCTTTTTTCCATTGCCTTTTTCACTGTACCTTTTTTCCATTGCCTTTTTCACTGTACCTTTTTTCCATTGCCTTTTTCACTGTACCTTTTTTCCATTGCCTTTTTCACTGTACCTTTTTTCCATTGCCTTTTTCACTGTACCTTTTTTCCATTACCTTTTTCACTGTACCTTTTTTCCTTTACCTTTTCACTGTACCTTTTTTCCTTTACCTTTTCACTGTACCTTTTTTCCTTTACCTTTTTCACTGTACCTTTTTTCCATTACCTTTTTCACTGTACCTTTTTTCCTTTACCTTTTTCACTGTACCTTTTTTCCATTACCTTTTTCACTGTATCTTTTTTTCTTTACCTTTTCACTGTATCTTTTTTTCTTTACCTTTTCACTGTATCTTTTTTTCTTTACCTTTTCACTGTATCTTTTTTTCTTTACCTTTTCACTGTATCTTTTTTTCTTTACCTTTTCACTGTACCTTTTTCCTTTCCGGGTCCGAGGCGCTTTATTCGCTTGTTTAGTTAGTTCTTTTTACGGGGTGGGGCACTAACCCACCACCAACCC